>NC_087580.1:42920360-43228038 GCF_036250125.1 Pseudopipra pipra
CAGGAAGGCTCTGCAGAGGGATCTGGACAGGCTGGATCAATAAGGTCAAGTGTCAGGGTCTGCCTTTGGGTCCCAACAACCCCCTGGAACGCTCCAGGCTGGGGGCAGAGGGGCTGGAGAGCTGCTCAGCAGGAAGGGACTTGGGGGTGCTGCTTGACAGGGGCTGGATATGAGGCAGAGTGTGCCCAGGGGGGCAAGAAGGCCAAGGGCATTGTGGCCTTTGTGGAGAAGAGTATGGCCAGCAGGAGCAGAGAACTGATTGCCCCTCTGTGCTGGGCACTGGGGAGGCCCCACCTGGAGTGCTGTGTCCAGTTCTAGGCCCTCAGTGCCAAAAGGCCCTTGAGGGGCTGGAGCGTGTGCAGAGAAGGGAACGGAGCTGGGGAAGGCTCTGGAAAACATGTCTGCTGAGGGACGGCTGAGGGAACTGGGCTTGTTGAGTGTGGAGAAGGGGAGGCTCAGGGGGGACCTCATTGCTCTCTGCAATGACCTGAAAGGAGGTTTTAGTGGGTGTGGGGGTCGGTCCCTTCTGCAAAGCCTTTAGTGACAGGAAGAGAGGAAACGACCTTAAGGTGCATCAGGTGAGGCTTAGATTAGATATTCAAAAACCCTTTTTCCACTGAGAGAGTGTTCAGGCACTGGAACAAGTAGCCCAGGGAGGTGGTGGAGTCTCTGGAAGTGTTCAGGTGTGTGGTGGGTTGACTTTAGCTGGACACCAGCTGCCCTCCCAGTCGCCCTATCGCTCCCCTTCCCAGCAGGACAGGGGAGAGAGTAAGGTGATGAAAAAAAAATGTGGATTGAGATAAGGCAGTTTATTTAAAGCAAAAGATAGCAGGGTTTGTTCTCTGCTTCCCATGAGCAGCCATGGTCGGCCACTCCCGAGGAGCAGGGCTTGGGTCCGTGGGACGGTTCCTCAGCAGGCAGCCATTAGACAATGAATGCCCCCCTCCTGCTCCCTGCCTCAGCTTTTAGGGCTGAGCTGACCTCCCATGGTCTGCAATGTCCCTTGGGTCAGTTGGGCTCAGCTGGCCTACTTGGGTCCCCTGCCAGGCTCTTGCCCTCAGCTAAGGAAGGAATGTCCCAGTGTTGGTGCTGTGCTCAGCAGTGGCCAAAACACTGGGGTGTTCTCAACCCCCTTCCAGCTGCCAATGCCAAGCCCAGCCCTGGGAGGGCTGCTGTGGGGAACTGAACTGCAGCTCAGCCAGACCCAACCCAAATATCTATGGCACATATTCTATAGAATCCATCCTTAGGTGTTGTATGATAGATCTGTAAGAGATTACAAATAATAAGCAATAATAAGGCAAGTGTCCTCCTTAGGGACACACCCACAGCCCCCCAAACTCCTGCCTGGGTTTGTTCCCTGGGGGTCTCTGCAGCAGCAAGCACAGCCCCACACTGACTGCTCTGGGCTGTGCAGGCATTTGTGGTTCTGCCTGTCTGACACACACCCAACCTTGGGATGGATCTGGATGTCACTGGATGTGATGTCACAGGGGAGCTGTGATGTCACAAGGGAGGGTGTGATGTCACAGGGATTATATGATATCACAGGAGAGGTGTGATGTCGTAGGAGAGATGTGATATCACATGAAAGATGTGATGTGACATGGATGATGTGATTTCATAGGGGAGGTGTGATGTCACGGGAATGATGTGATGTCATAGGAGAGCTGTGATGTCACAGGAAGGTTGTGATGTCAGAGGGGAGCTATGATGTCACGTGGAGTATGTGACATCATAGAGGAGCACGTGACTTCACAGGGGTGATATGATATCACAGGAGAGGTGTAATGTCATATGATTGATGTGACGTCAGAGGGGGCTGTGATGTCATGGGGAGGGTGTGATGTCACAGGGAGCTGTGATGTCACAAGGATTATATGATGTCATAAGGAGACGTGTGATGTTACGGAGAGGATGTGACATCAAAGGGATGATATGATATCACAGGGGAGATGTGATGTCTTATGATGGATGTGATGTCATAGGTGGGATGTGATTTCACAGGAAGGATGTGATGTCATGGGGATGTGATGTCATTGGAAAGCTGTGATGTCACTGGCCAGGTGTGATGTCATAATGGAGCTGTCATGTCATATGATGGATTTGACGTCATAGGGTATGTCACAGGAAGGACGTGATGTCACAGGGCAGGTGTGATGTTACAGAGGAGAATGTGATTTCACAGGGATGATGTGTTGTCACAGGATCGATGTGATGTCACAAGGGTGCTGTGATGTCACAGTGGAGGACATGACATCACAGACCTGATGTGCTAACATGGGAGTGGTATGATGTCATTATGGATGTGATTTCATAGAGGAGTTTGTGATGTAACAAGAGCAATGTGATGTCATGGGGGAGGACGTGACGTCAGAGGGATGATGTGATATCACAGGAGAGGGTTCATGTCATATGATGGATGTGATGTCATAGGGGAGATGTGATGTAACAGGGATGATATGATATCACAGGAGAGATGTGATGTCATATGATGGATGTGACATCAGCAGTGATGTCACAGGAGAGGTGTGATGTCATAGGGGAGATGTGATGTCACAGCAAGGATGTGATGTCATATGATGATTTTGATGTCATATGGGAGGATGTGATGTCATAAGGGACTGAGATGTCACAAGGATGATATGATATCACAGGAGATGTCATATGATGGATGTGACGTCATAGGAGAGATGTGATTTCACGGGGGGATGTGATGTCACAGGGGAGCTGTGATGTCACAGGGGAGCTATGGTGTCACAGGGGACAGCATGACATCACAGGGATGATATAGTATCACAGGAGATATGTGATGTCATATGAGGGATGTGACAGCATGAAGAGATGTGATGTCAAAGGGGAGGTGTGATGTCACAGGAACGATGTGATGTCACGGAGAGCATTTGATGTCATAGAGGAGTGACACATCCTCTCCCCCAGCCTTGCTCCAGCTAAAGCCATGGAATTTGTCTTTGTTTCCCTTGGGTTCAAGGTCAGGCTCTTTTATTTCCGGGGGTGTCTAGAGATGAGTTAAGGGTAGTGCAGACCTTTTGGTTAGGAAAGAGTTGTTGACTCTGGAGCATTTGAACTCAGCCTTTGTTCCTGGTTTCTTCCCACTCTTTCAGAGCAGTTCATTTCCAATGCTGAAAGCTCTGATTCCCCAGCACAGTCAGGTTCTCCTGAGCTCAGGAGGTTTCACTGGTCTCATTTTTCTCCGGTATTAATTCTGTGCCAAATTCTTGCTTCCTAGGTCAGTGAATTGTTAGAAGAGAGAATCTCACCTGGATCTTTGACAGAACACTTCTAGACTTCTTTATTCTCTTGAATTCTTCCCTAATAGTTCTGGATGACAGGACACCCATGTGGAAAGTCCCTTTTCTGGTTTTCAGGACTTAAAAGAGATGCTTTTCTGATGTTGGTATTTATTGTAGTGTTATTTATTCAAGTGGGAGGGTTGAATTGAGTGTTCCTTGCACATTTAAAAAGCGCAACCGCTTTAATCTCTTTTTTTAAACCCATGCATTAGATGTCAGACAACATAAAGACAGCACATAGAGATAACCCTGATGTAAGTGATGGTTCCAGTCATCCCGTGTATGGAGAAAAGATTTCCAAGGCTTTGTTCCAAGGCTGGGTGCACATGGACTGGGGAGAACTTTGCCTGCTGGAGCCGCTGTCCCTGCACCGCCAGGAAGAGCAGGGACCGCATCGCCCCGGCCGCAGCGGCGCAGAGGCTGCTCGGGAGGTGACAGTGTGCTAGAGGGAGCTGCCCACTCGCTGTCCTTACTGCCTGCACAGCACAGGGCTGGGGGAATTGAGCCAGGCAGGAAAAGGGAATGGCGGCGATCGCACGGTGCTGAAATGATACGGGAAGTAGCAAACAGCCTGGCTGGGGGAGCACAGTTTGGGAAGGGGGCGCAGGGAAAACCCACTGTGATGTTCCGGGGTAAATAACAGAAAATAAACAGAGGAGGGTCCCCTTTCAGATATGGTTTATAGATCAGTGCACTGTGTATAGTGTAAGATAGCTTCAGAAATGTAAGAATGCAGTTTCTACAGCTTTTACTACAGTGACATGTTTTTTATAAAATATGTAAAGAGGTGATAAGTTGGGTGTTAGGTTGGGCTTTCTTTGGTCTGGGTTTTGGTTTTTTTTTTTTTTTTTTGGTGAATGCTTTGTCCCCTCCAACCTCCCCAAAGGAGCTTTCTTGAATGTACCTTCTTACAGCTAATTTGAAGGATTAGTTTAGATAAGCCTCTTAGAGGCTTATTTCATTTAAATGAAACCGGGGCACATGTCTTTTTGGCTCTGGTGCAATATTCAAACTAATTTTTTTCTTCCTCTTTGACTCAATTAAAAGTCATCTTAAAACACTACCAGTGCCAATATATTGTGTGAGCGCAGGGCTTGATGCGTGTGGGATTGAATAGACACAAAGAACTAACATTCAGAAACATATCTGCTTCCCTGTCTCAATTAATAAACCCCAGAGTTTGACACATTAATAATATCCATAGTAATTGTGATTTGACTACATATTGTGACAGGCATATGCACATGTGAGCATAAGGACATAGGAAATAGGTATTGTAGTTTCTGCAGTTCTTGTGTTATGGGTGAGGGGAGAGAGGATTCGAGCTAAAAATTGTCTGAACATTTTGAGAGTGCAGAGACATCTGTCTGACCATCACTAGGCATGCTTTGATTTTAAGGCAGAGCATGTTAAAGAGTGCAATAACTTAAAGCCAGCTGCAGTCTTGAATTTTTGCTCTTTCAACAATAACATAGCACTAATAACTACTAATAGTGAATGAGCTAACAGATGCAATAAATGTTTCTGCTCATTTTGACATATATGTCAGTTTAATAATTTTAAAAGGATCAGTGCATTCATAACAGGAAATCTCCCTTAACTTCTGATTACAATGTAACGTTGACTAAAGGATTATAGAGGGGACTTAATTTTACTGACTGTTTTAACAGTTGTCACAGCTGTTGGAAAAGGAAAGGCAATTGAAACACTCCAAAAAAGGGGGGTGGGGAGAGTGGGAGTAGTTTAATAAATTTAAACATGGTCTCTGAATGCCAAACATAAAAATTGAGCAGATCTGTAACTCCAGGAAGCTGCTGTACACTGTGTACTTTTGCCTTTTGTGGCTCACTGTGTTTCATTCATTTGAACACTGAGCAGTTTCCCTACTTTCTCCATTTAAAAATGTGCAACAGCGTTTAAATGTGGAACAAATTCAGCTGTTCATGTGCCTGGAGTTTCATCTTAGAATGCAACTGATAGAATACTCAACTGACAAGAAATAGAGGCAGTGTAGAATGGCTGTAACATTTAAAAAGTGGACACAGGTGTCACATCCTGTGAATGCTGCAGTGCAGTGATGGTTGGTGTACATATTTTATGTTTTTCTAATGGTTCTCATGTTGTGATGTGGGAATGGTGTGTGGAGTTCCCCTGCGAGTCTGTCTGGGTTATGTCTGTGTAGGGATGAACAGGAGTGTGTGTGTAGATTCCCATGCCTGTGTGTTTGTGTGTGTGCAGGGGGATTCTGTGCTAAACTCGTTGAGCTACGAGGTGCACAAAGGACCCCCTTGCTTTCTAAATTCCTTCTCAGAGAGGAGCCTGGGGGTGGCTGGATCCAATCTCAGACTCAGATTTTGGTTTCAATTGAAGGAATTACAGAGGTGTGATTCAATCACTTTGTCCTGCAGGTTTTAGTGATGGCAAATCAGAAATATTTCTATAAAAACAATGATTTATTATGACAAATGAACAAAAAATTGATCAGAAAAGTGAACAGATGAAAGACCTTAAAAGAGAAGTATTTACTTCAAATTATAAAAGCAAAAACCTCTAGTAGTATAGTGTAAGATAGGACAGTGGAGTCTATCAAAGTAACTCTATTAAAGCAATTGGATCAAAGCCAGCAAAAAGAAACAATCCTGAAGCAGAGATTGAGGTAACTCACCCCACAAGAACAGGGGGTAGTTCTCTCTCTTTCACTTAACCCTTGGGCAGTGACCATGAAGAGCTGTCCCTGCTTCATGGCAGAAGTTCCACACACTTCAAGGAAGTCTGTGGAAGAATCTGCCCCATGACAGTTGGATGGGGCTTTTATAGTTTGACTGTCAGACATATTTGCAGGCCAGGGAGCAGCTTATCTGTCAAATCATGCTTCAGAAAGCAGGATGTGTGTTTGAAGTTTCATGAAGCATTTTGAGTTTAGCATAATTCAACATTAAAAACAGCACCTTGACACCAGCAGTAACTCATCACAGTGTGCATTGTTTGCATTCTCTGACCATTTCATAGGTATTGTGAGAGCAGAGCATCCTGCCAGAAATGGCCCCTTGATTCCATGAGGTTCCAAAAACTCTGAGAGCTCCTTTGGTTCCTTGAGGCCTCTCAGTGTCACAATGGCTCCTTGATTCCACAATGTTCCAGAATATCCCAGGGTTCCCTTGGCTCCAAGAGGCTCCCCAGTGTCCCACCGGCCCCTGGATTCCAGGAGGCCCTGCAGTGTCCCAATGGCCACTCGGTTCCATGAGCCACAGCGGCTGCCGCCGGCGTCTGTGCCCGGAGCCGCCGCTCCCACGGGGCTGCCGCACTCACCGCCGGGGTTGCCGCTCGCGCAGCCGCCGCTCTGCCCCGGCTGCACCGGGACCCGGCACCGCCTCGGGCCTGCGCTGCCGCCTCAGCGGCCACAGGGACACAGGGATGGGGGACCTTTGCTCTGCCACTGAGGGGGCCTGGCTTTGTTCTGCTTGGCTCTGGGCTTTAGGAAAATTGCTGTTCATTTTCATGCTCCACTGGAACACCTCCTGAATTCCAAAGGTTTCCTAATCCAGGGGGAGGGGTTTCTATGGCATCAGAGGTGCTGCCCCTTGGGACACATTGTCAATAAACCATCCAGCTGATTTGGATGGGTGTAAGAGCTGGGGAACACAGGACAATCAGTCATCCCCTGAAAACCTTGGAACATTCCCTGCCTGAATCAGAACCCAAATGGAACAGGTTGGATACAATTCCCAAATAGTTTGGAAACTCCAGTCATTCCTGACACCAGGATGGAAATTCAGCAGATAACTAAAGCCAGTCCCCTTGGGAGCCCACAACCAGTGGGGCTGAGGGAGGCCCTGGCAGCTCCCCAGCACCTCCCTCTCAGTGGGACACCTCTGGCAGCCTCTCCCAGCTCGGGAACCCTCCAGTTTGCAACACTCCAAAGATCATCACTGATGCCCAGGACAATTCTGATCCCCCTCCACAAACACTCCTCCAGCTGTGCCCCTTGTCTGGTAGCAAACACAAAGGGATTTGGGGGAGTGTTTCCCTGACAACAAGGAGAATTTGGGAGAGGGACCTTTGCACACCCAGCTATTGATGTGTCTAAATATCTCTGCCTGGGTGTGGGTGTGAATTGACTGTGGTGTGAATGTTGTTGTGAATCTATAATTCAGTCACTGTTAAAATTACAGCACATGCTATTGAATCACCTGATAACTGTTCAATTGGTCAATGATTAAGTGCTACTAATGTCTTTTGTCCCCTTATCTTTGGATCCAAATCCTTCCTGCCCTGACCCTCTTGCATCCGAAGGATCTGTGTAAATCATTCCCTTTCATCAAAAAATATATATTTTTCATGACTTTCACTTTAAAGTCATCCTCCTTAGCTAAACTACAAAACAACTCCAATTAGCTCTAGAAGTCTTGAAGGCATGAAGACAATTAAAGGAAGAGAAATAAATTGTTTTTCAGTGTTTTAATGAGCCCCACGGTGTTTGGAGCTGCATCAGCTGTC
Source organism: Pseudopipra pipra (assembly GCF_036250125.1). Lineage (NCBI taxonomy): Eukaryota > Metazoa > Chordata > Aves > Passeriformes > Pipridae > Pseudopipra > Pseudopipra pipra. The sequence goes on from NC_087580.1 coordinate 42,928,172, forward strand.
AGTCCAAGATGGACCATGTCAGAACTGGTAAGGCTGGGGGGTGAGGAGCAAGTTTGATCATACAGGGTCAGTGTGGATCTCCTCAGAAGACACTCAGCATCAAGATCACTTGAACAACTCAATCACCTCTTCTCTGTACTAAAAAAATATCCATAACTGAATTAAAAAAAATACAAATTTTGAAGACTTGTTTTGAAATTGCCTTGAAGACAATTAAAGGAAGACAAAGAGATCCTGAGGGATTTCTGCATTTTAATGAGCCCCACGGTGTTTTTGCAGCCCAGCCCATGATCCTGAGGTACTGAGAGAAGATCGAAGCAGCTGCTGAAGAAGTCAGAAGCCAAACTCCAAGTGCCTTGAAGCATTGCTGGGCCCCACTGAGGGCAGGCACTGCCAAAGCCTCCCCAGGGACTCCTTCGAGCAGCTCCTTGGAGGCCAGGAGTGCAGGCAGACAAAGGCTCTGGGCAGGCCCCTGCAATGCTGAGCAAAGCCTGCCTTGGTTTTGTGGAGCACAGAGGCCAAGGCCTGAGCCCCAGGCCCTGGCCCAGCAGATCCTGTCCCTCCCGGCTGGCTCAGGGCTGTTTGGGGGGCACTGGGATGGGAGGGGGAGGAACAACAAAGGCCAAAACTGGGAAAACCCTGCCAGGCTCCTGAGGGGGGAGCGAGGCAGAAACCAAGGGCAGAACCTGCCAGGCAAGTTGCTTGTGGTGGCCTGAGTGGCAGAGGCAGCTGCCAGAGGCAAGGGGACAAAGGCCTGGCTCTGCCCCGCTTGGACACCTCTGGAGTCTGCGTGTTCTTGGGCAGCACAACTTAGACCAGACCAGAGAGTTTTCCAGATTTTGCTTTGCCCCCTCTTTTCCACTGGTTTTGTTTTTTGTTCTTTGTTCATTCAGGGGGAAAAGGGAGAAGGGAAACATGTTGATCCCTGTTTCATCTCCCAACAAAAGGGAGTTGGGGCGGGGGGGGAGAGAGGAGGCAATTTCTCTCTCTGCTGATGCTTTGAATAGTTCTGTTGGTATTGCTGTTTTTGCTGCTATATTTCTTGTCAGTAAAGTCTTATATTTTCACTTATACCTCCTTGTATTTTGTCTCCCTATAGTGGTGGGGAATAAAAGAGAAGTGAGTTCATTTGATTGGAGTTCCCACCCCAATATGTGTCTTTAAAGCAGCGGTTGCCCAAGGGCTCCCTGAAATTTGGCATCATCCACAAAGGACTTGAAAATGCATTTTGTCCCATTGTACAGAGAGATAATAAAGATGTTCTACAGTTCTGCTCAAGGGCTGGTCACTGAGGGATTTCACCAGGAAGTTGCTGCCAAGAGGACTTTGTACCATAGATTTTATTTGACACTCTTCATTCAGCCAACTTCCCACCCACCACATCTTCCACTTCTTCAGTCCAGCTCTCACCAGCCTGGCTCTAAGGAGACCACAGGAAACCATGTCAAGGGCCTTGAAAAAGTCTGGACACACAACATCCTCTTCTTTTCCCTCCCACAGGGGTTCTGCAATCCCTACCTTGTCCTTCCAGTGCCTGGGAATGGCTGCAGGAGGACTTGCCCTATCCCCTTCCCTGCTGAGCCTGAGCAGTCGGGAACTCTTCCAACCCTCCTTGCTGTCCTGTTTGCAGACTGGTTCCATGTCTGCCTTTGCCAAGGCCCCAGGAAGCTCTGGGATGGCTCTGGCCTTTCCAAGTGTTTGGGAGAGGTCTGCCAGGGACACTGCCCAGCCTTCTCAATATCCCCGACTCCAAAATCTTTGCAGCATCACACACTGCCAGAGGAGTGCCCAGGACACAACACAGGTTGTCCTGGTGGTTCTGGAGAATTGGAAGTGATTTCTTCTTTGAGGCCAACCCCTCCAATTGGATTTGAGTGCAGCTGAAAGGGTTGCTCAGCATTTTCCCCAGTGCCTCCCTGCCTTGAGGGTTTCTGGCCATCAGGCTGGAGCTGAGGGGCTGGGCAGGTGCCTGAGGAGGGTGTAGAACAAGGGCTGTGTCCAACTGTGCCAGGAGGGCTGTGCTGGGCAAGGATGAGGAGGTTGCAGAAAACATTGGCACTGGGGAGGTGAGAGGAGCAGGTGGAGAGACCTTGTGCCTGCCCACGCTGGGCAGGAGCTGCCCCAGGATGGCAGCTCTGAAGCACTCCCAGGATGTCCTTGTGAACAGGAGGGGAAGACTGGTTCTAAAAATGGAACCTGGAAAGCAGAGAGCAGGAGTGTCATGGTGACATGGAGAGTTCCAGCCCTGGAGCAAGGTCACAGAAGAAGTGACCCAGTACATGCAGTGGCCTCAGAAGATCCCACAGCATCCTGGAGATGCTGGAAGGGAGCCCAGCTCTGATTCACAAGTTCCCAGGGCCTGTCCCTGCCTGTGCTCCAAGGGCTTCCAGCCCCCAGGACTGTGCTCAGAGAGCACTCAGGCCTTACAGCAAAAAATGGGCTCAGGAGGACAGTGTGGAAGTAGAAAGAGAGCAACTCTCCAAAGAGCAAGCACTGCTGCTCCCTGGCAGTGCTGCTGGGCTGGGATTATTGTCCCCTTCCCGTTTGCAAATACCCCCTGTCCTGCAGTGTGCTGTCCTTTAGGAACATCTGAGAAGAAGGGTCTTGGACAAAGAAGGCACTGCAGGGTCCTTTATTTTGTTTAAATATTCAGACAGCACAATTCATCATTTATACAGTCTCTGAGTCAAAATCAAAAAGTGGACATAAAATTAGAAAGGAGGTGCCTAAGAATATTTAATTGCACAGAAAATTATTGCAAGAAGAACTTGATGACCTTCACGAAAAACCTGAGCAGGAAGGCTGGGCCATTAAGAAGTCCCATTCTGAATGCTACGTACCAGAAACCAGGCACTTTATTGCACCGGAAAAGCATCCAGTCATCATTTTTCTCAGGGCATCCTTGAGCTCCTGGTTCCTCAGGCTGTAGATGAAGGGGTTCAGTGCTGGAGGAACCACCGAGTATAGAACTGATAGTGCCAGATCCAGGGATGGGGAGGAGGTTGAGGGGGGCTTCAGGTAGGCGAACATGACAGTGCTGACAAACAGAGAGACAACGGCCAGGTGAGGGAGGCACGTGGAAAAGGCTTTGTGCCGTCCCTGCTGAGAGGGGATCCTCAGCACAGCCCTGAAGATCTGCACATAGGAGAAAACAATGAAAACAAAACCACCAAATGATAAACTGGCAATAACCCCAATGAGCCCAATTTCCCTGTGGTAGCCTGAGTGTGAGCAGGAGAGCTTGAGGATGGCAGGTATTTCACAGAAGAACTGGCCCAGGGCATTGCCCTGGCACAGGGGCAGGGAAAATGTATTGACTGTGTGCAGCAGAGCAATGAGAAACGCAGTGGCCCAGGCAGCTGCTGCCATGTGGGCACAAGCTCTGCTGCCCAGGAGGGTCCTGTAGTGCAGGGGTTTGCAGATGGCAACGTAGCGGTCGTAGCACATGACAGTGAGGAGGAAATACTCTGATGAGATGAAGGCGGCAAAGAAAAAGAGCTGTGCAGCACAACCCTTGTAGGAGATGGTTGTGGTGTCCCAGAGGGAATTGTGCATGGCTTTGGGGACAGTGGTGCAGATGCAGCCCAGGTCTGTGAGGGAGAGGTTGAGCAGGAAGAAGCCCATGGGGGTGTGCAGGTGGTGGTCGCAGGCTACGGAGCTGAGGATGAGGCCGTTGGCCAGGAGGGCAGCCAGGGAGATGGCCAGGAAGAGCCAGAAGTGCAGGAGCTGCAGCTCCCGCCTGTCTGCGAATGCCAGGAGGAGGAACTGGGAGATGGAGCTGCTGTTGGACATTTGCTGTTCCTTAGGACAGGGTCTGTTCAGAAAAGGAAAGGACAGAGAACAATTAAGACAGCCCCCTCTTGGCAAAGCCAGTGCAGTTTTCAGGGAAGTCCCCTCCAAGTCAAGGCATTTCTTTTCTCTGGTTTGTGCTCTCTGAGGGTGCTGTGAGGAGCAGGAGCTCTGCCCATGTGCTGCCAAGGACTCAGCTTTGCTCTGCTGCAGTGCAGACATGGAACTGGTTTGGGATAGCTCTCATGATCACGGGGGATGTCACATGGAACCCAGCTTTGGTGGAAAAGTTCAATTCCTGTACTGTTGTCTTGGAGCAATTTGGGCTGCAGGAGAGAGGCACAGTGTATCTTTAAAATAATTTTGACTAAGTTTTTGGTTACAATCATAACACCTGGGGTGTGTTTTTTTAGGGGAAAATTTTTCTGATGACAAATCTGACAAGTGTTGAGACAGGACGTGCAGAAGGGCTGAGCTCTCCCTTGCTTATTGCAGAGCCAGGAGAGCTGCAGTGCCTTTCAGCCTGTTTCCCATCTGCCCTGCACTTTCCATTGGGCTGCCTTGAAGATGACTACACACACAGATTCCTCTTTAAAAACCCCACCAAGATCTGTGCTGAGAGCAGGGCAGCGCTGCTCGAAAGGGCAGCTCTGGGAAGTGTCCCCTGTGCCAGCCCAGAGGTGCAGCAGTGCTGGACAGAGCAGGACAGGAGCCCTCCCACAGAGAAACCGAGGGCTGACACAGGAGAGTGCCCACTCCCAAGGGAAGGCTCAGCACTGCCCAGGATCCTGTGCTCATCTCTGATCCTGCCTGAAATATTCGTCTGAGAGTAAAAGAGTTGGAATTTCAGTGCAGCCTCCTGAACTGAGAGAACAATGTCTCTGCTACAATGCCTAAGCAGGGGAAACACACCTCAGGACTAATTTCTTTCCTGTAGTCCATGTCTTTTGTGAGTTTTGCAAAAAATTCTCCATTGAATGTGGTGTAGTGGTCTGGAGATGTGAGCAGGTCTGACCCTGCAAGAGCGAGACATGGAAAAGGTCCTCCCTCCCCTGCCAGGTTTGCTCCTTGCCCACAGCCCTTCTGGCCCAGCCCTGGGAGCAGCTCCCCAGGCCAGCTGAGAGCTGCCCCTGGCAGGCAGCAGAGTCCCTGCCCAGCACAGCGCCCTGGGCTGCAGGACCCTGCTCTGCCCCACAGCCCTGAGCACCCCTGGCTGCACCCCCGGTTTCACAGCTCTTCCAAAGTGCCCCAAAACAGCCCCTGCTCACCCATCCCATCAGCTGGGGCTGGGTCAGCTTTAGGAGATGCCTCCAGGAGCTGCCCCTGCACTGCCCTGCAGCCACAGACTCACCATGTGCAGTCCTGCCAAGATTCCTCCTGCAGGGAGCTCTCAACCCTCCTGCCAGTGCTGAGCCCCTTGAAGCTCTGTCTGTGCCCTGCTGGTGTCCCTGAGGTGCCCTGGCAGTGCCCTCAGCCCTGCTGGGCTGTGCAGAGGAGCTGCTCACCAGCAGAGCTGTCTCTTTGAAGCTCTTCTTGCTTGCCAGGAGTTCCCTGTGTGTCAGGAGCCCGGCCCAGCTCAGCAGCACAGCAACAGCCCCAGGCATTTAGTGACCCTCAGGGGGGTTGATGTTGTTTACATGAGACTCAGTCCCTGAGAGGAAGTTCAAACAACTTCTCAAAAAGTCAAAGTGAGATTGAAACACTGAGGTTTCTTGTAGTGCTAATGAGTCTCACTGAGGGACACAACTGAGAACTGTCCCCAGGTTTCAGTTAGAGCAGAAAACTGCAGACAGTGATGACAAGGATGGACAAGCAAGGGAAAGGTGGCTCTGATGCTGAATAAACATTGACTTGTTTTCTTAATCCAGAGGACCAAGGCCTGACCCCCAGCCCCTTGGAAGGGACATCCTGCCTCATTCCTCAGGGCTCTTCCTGGGGCACTGGGATGTGGGATGTGCAATGCCAAGGTCAGGACCATGGGGTGGCACCTGCCAGGCTGCTGAGCAGGGACAAGGAGGCCATGAGGCCCCAGGGCTGCAAGGGGCACTCCCCTCCTCCTGGCATCAGGGGCCCAGACAGCAGCCCTGGCCAAAGGCCTGCAGAAGGTGGCTCTGTCAGGGCCTTTCACCTTCTCCCCCTCCCTGTCTCCTCTCCAGCCCAGGCTGTCCTACGGTGTCCATGCCCTGCCCCTTTCCCTGCAGGCTGTCGTCATCCCCCCGGCTGCCCCACCTGGCTGGCACCTTCCTGCACTGACATCTCTGCGTCCTCCCTGGCTCTTCCTGCACACACAAAGCCTTGGGCTCATTCAGACTCCTCCTGGGTGACGTGTTCCAGTCCAGTGTTTTCCATGGAGTGAAATTCCTTTTTCCTCATGTCCACTCAGGACCTCCCCAGCTGCACTTGGCATTAATTCTTTCTTTCTCATGCTCTTTTCTGCTCTGACAAAAGGATCCACCATCTCTAAATCCTCCCTTCAAGCCCTCTCAGGGCTATCCTGTGCTGTCCTCAGTCTCCACACCATTGAGGCCACAGCTCCTTAGCCCCTCTTTAGTGCTCATGTGCTTGAGACCTTTAAAGCCCATCTTGGGAGATCTCTGGGCACTCATTGATGTTTTTGCAGATGAAAATATCATGCTCAAAGCCTAAGTAAATCACAGTTGCCATGACAACCAGCATGCATTCCCACTGCTATGGTCAGTTACCATGGCAAATAGAATACATTCTCATTGCCACAGTCAGTTATCATGGAAACCATAATACATTGTCATTGCTATGGTCGGTTACCATGGCAACCATAATTGCTACAGTCATTTACTGTGGCAAAGAGCATACTTCTCACTGCTATGGTCAGTTACCATGGCAAACAGCATATATTCTCATTGCCACGGTCAGTTACCAGAGCAACCATCACACATTCCCATTCCTACAGTCAGTTACCGTGGCAATGATCATACATTCCCACTGGTATGGTTGGTTACCATGGGAACCAGCTTACAGTCTCATTGCCATGGTCAGTTACCACGGCAAGCATCATACACTGCCATTGGTACAGTCAGTTACCTTGGCAACTATCATACATTCCCGTTTCTATGGTCAGTTACTACAGCAACCATCATACTTCACACTGGTACAATTGATTACCATGGCAACCGTCACACATTCCCGTTCCTGCAGTCAGTTACCATGGCAAACATCACACATTCTTGTTTGTATGGTCAGTTACCATAACAAATATCATACATTCCCATTGCTACACACAGGTACCATGGCAACCATCACACATTCCTATTGCTATGCTCGGTTACCATGGTAACCATCATACATTCTCGTTGCTATGGTCAGTTACCATGGCAACCATCATACATTCCCATTCCTACAGTCAGTTACCATAGCAAACATCATACATTGCCATTTCTATGGTCGGTTACCCTGGCACCCATCATACAGTCCTAATGCTACTGTCATTTACCATGGCAACCATCATACAGTCGCATTGCTACAGTCGGTCACTATGGCAACCAGCATACAATCAAATTGCTACGGTCGGTTACCATGGAAACCATCATACATTCCCATTCCTACAGTCAGTTACCAAGGCAATCATTGTAAAGTCCCATTGCTATGGTCAGTTACCAAGGCAATCATCAAACATTCCTGTTGCTATGGTCAGTTACCACGGAAACCACCATACATTCCCACTGTTACGGTCGGTTACTGTGGCAACCATCACACATCCCCATTGCTGTGGTTGGTTACCATGGCAACCATCATACAGTCCACTGCTACAATCAGTTACCATGGCAACCATCATACAGCAGCATTGCTACGATCAGTTAGCATGGCAACCATCTGAATTCCAGGTTCTATGGTCAGTTACCATGGCAACCATCATACATTCCCATTCCCATGGTTAGTTACTATAAGAACCACCATACATTCCCATTGCTACAGCAGGTTACCATGGCAACCATCATACATTGTCATTGCTATGTTTAGTTACCATGGCAACCATCATACAGTCACTTTGCTATGGTTGGTTACCATGGCAACTAACATACATTCTCTTTGCTATGGTCAGTTCCCACGGAAAACACCATACATTCCCTTTGCTACAGTCAGTTACCATGGCAACCAACATGCTTTCCACTAGTACAGTCCGTTACCATGGCAACCAGCATTGTCGTTTCTATGGTCAGTTACCATGGCAACCATCATTCATTCCCGTTGCTACAGTCAGTTACCATGGCAACCATCATACTGCCCACTGCTACGGTCAGATACCATGGCAAACAGCATACATTCCCATTGCCATAGTTGGTTACCATGGCAACACTCTTACATTCCCATTGCTATGGTCTGTTACCATGGCAACCATCATTCATTCCAGTTGCTGCAGTCAGTTACCATGGCAATCATCATAGTTCCCACTGCTGCGGTCAGTTACTATAAGAACCACCATACATTCCCATTGCTACAGCAGGTTACCATGCCAATCATCATACATTAGCATTGCTATGGTCGGTTACCATGGCAACTAACATACATTCTCTTTGCTATGGTCAGTTCCCACGGAAAACACCATACATTCCCATTGCTACAGTCAGTTACCATGGCAATCAACATACTTTCCACTGGTACAGTCCGTTACCATGGCAACCAGCATACATTGTCGTTTCTATGGTCAGTTACCGTGGCAACCATCATACTTCCCACTGCTATGGTAAGATACCATGGCAAACAGAATACATTCCCATTGCCATAGTTGGTTACCATGGCAACCATCATTCATTCCAGTTGCTAGGGTCAGTTACCATGGCAAACATCACACATTCCCCTTGCTACAGTCAGTTACCATGGCAACCATCACACATTTCCATTGCTTTGGTCTGTTACCATGGCAACCATCGCACATTCCAGTTGCTAGGGTCAGTTACCATGGCAACCATCATACATTCTTATTGCTACGGTTGGTTACCATGGCAACCAGCATACATTTCCATTGCTACGGTCAGTTACCACAGGAACCATAATACTTCCCGCTGGTACAGTCAGTTACCATGGCAACCATCATACACTCCCATTGCTATGGTCAGTTACCATGGCAACGAGCATACATTTTTCTTTCTACAGTCACTTACCATGGCAACCATCATGCATTCTTACTGCTATGGTCGGTTACCATGGCAACCAGCATACATTCCCGTTTCTACAGTCAGTTACCATGGTAACCATCATACTTCCCACTGCTACGGTCGTTTACCATTGTAACCATCATACATTCCGGCTTCTATGGTCGGTTACTATGATAACCATCATACATTCAAGTTGCTATGGTCAGTTACCATGGCAACCATCATATTTTCCTTTGGTACAGTCTGTTACCATGGCAACCAGCATACATTGTCATTGCCATGGTCAGTTACCATGGCAACCATGACACATTCCCATTGCTACAGTTGGTTACCATGGCAACCATGACACATTCCCATTGCTACGGTTGGTTACCATGGCAACCATGACACATTCCCATTGCTACGGTTGGTTACCATGGCAACCATGACACATTCCCATTGCTACGGTCGGTTACCATGGCAACCATGACACATTCCCATTGCTACGGTTGGTTACCATGGCAAGCATCAATCATTCCCGTTGCTACAATCACCATGGCAACCATCACACATTTCCATTGTTACGGTTTGTTACCATGGCAACCATCATAGATTCGCATTGCTATGCTCGGTTACCATGGCAACCATCATAAAGTTACATTCCTATGGTCGGCTACCGTGGTAACAAGGATACATTCTTGTTGCTACAGTCAGTTACCATGGAAGCCAGCATACATTCCCGTTGCTACAGTCAGTTACCACAGGAACCATCATACTTCCCACTGGTACAGGCAGTTACCATGGCAACCATCATACATTCTCATTGATACTATCAGTTACCGTGGGAACCATCGTACATTCCCATTGATACTATCAGTTACCGTGGGAACCATCATACCTCTCACTGGTACAGTCAAATACCATGGCAACCATCATACATTCCTGTTCCCATGGTCAGTTACCATGGCAAACATCACACATTACCATTGCTATGGTCAGTTACCATGGCAACCAGCATACCTTTCAATTGTTACAGTCAGTTACCATGGTAACCATCAGACATTTCCATTGCTATGGGCAGTTACTATGGTAACCTCTTGATTCCTCTTGGACAGAAGCAGATGCAGATGAGCCTCCCTGTCTTCCACCAGCCTGGCAGCTGTGCTTTAAAGGCCTGTGTCCCAAGGGCTGTCTTCACCAAGACTCTGCAGAAACCTCTGGGACTCTTTGCATCCTGTCGTGCTGCCTTTCCAGTGAATTCCAGGGTTATCAAAGACAACTTGAATGGGCTCTTTGTCTCACTCCACAAGGTCACCCAAACCAGTCTCTCCTCTTACCCTCACCCACAAAAGTTCACCCAGTTTGTTCATCCCCTAGAGCAGCTCCACAGGTCCCAGAAGCTCCTTCCTGCTGAGGACACCTCTCTCCTGCTCTTTGTCTCCTGTGTCTCCTTGGCCTTCTCTCCCAACCCATCACAGCCCTGCAACCTGGGAACTGTCTCAGCAGGCCTGGGCTGGTATTGCCTGCAAGTGGAATGAAGAGAGACTTGGGGCTGCAGCTCCTCCTGCCTGTGCCCCACACGCAGGGCATTGGGGCCTGTCTGGCTGCAGCCCCTCAGCGGGGGCAACGGGGTAAGAACAGACTTGCAGTAGGGAAAGCTGCTCTGAAAGCCCCGAGAGCTGGGGTGTGCAGAGGCTTTGCTGACAATGGCCTTGGGGGTGGACGTGCTGGGACTCAGGCCCAGGGGGAAAATCCCAGGCCTGATCCCTGAGGAGATCAGCACATGCTGCTGAAATGCTGGGGGAGAGAAGAGCCAGCAGAGGGAGGAAACAAGTGTGGACAGCCTGGGCTGATGTGCTCTGGACTCGTGCCTGGCCCGGCCTTGGCTGGGCAGAGAAGGGACAGCCTTTGTGTCCCTGCAGGGCTGGGATTCACTCACTGCCCCAAAGGCCCCCAATGTGTCTGAGAAGCCCTGGGTGGTGCCTGTCCCACAACTGCTGGGAATGGGGACGGGGTCCCTGCACAGGCCCTGTGCTGTCCAGGGCAGCTGCTGCACTTGTGCTGCAGAGCCCTGGCACCTCCCCTGGCACTACAGGCCCCTCTTTGGCTGTTCAATCCAGGCTCAGCTGCCCTCAATTAGGTTCAGCAGTGAAGGGATGTCCAGGAGACAATGGCCATTATACTCCAAGGACATATAGAAAATACCCTGCTAAAGAACAGGAGAGAGACCTTTCTCCCTGTGCCACCTGACTCCATTTGGTCACCTGAACACCTCTAGGGGCTGCCCTGGACAGAAGGAACAGTGACAGGTTCCCCTGTCCTACATGTGGGCCCCTTCTGCCACTGAAGTTGGCCAAAGCAATGTCCCAGCAGCCTCCAAGAAGATCCCACAGCTGCTGCCCTGTTCCTCGGAACTGCTCCATTGGAGCCTGCAGTTCCCAGTAGGAATCTCGGTCACCTCTGGCCCCTCAGAAGGAACCAGGGCTTTGTGTCCCAGCAGGTCACTCCTGGCTTTGGTCTTCATTCATTCCCGGGGGAGCTCGGACAGGTGCCTGGTTTGGGCCCATTGAAGTGGGGCAGGAGGAATCCCAGCCCATGGGGGTTGTGGAGGGAGCTGAGTGTCCTTCTGGCCCCAGGGCTGCAGAGCCACAGTGAGACACCTCTGCTGACTCAGCTGAGTCCCTTCCCTCAGTGCAGGTGAAGGAGATCCCTCCTGGGCACTGTCTGGGTTTCCTGTCTAATGATGGGACATGAAAAAGGGACACTTGGACTTAACTCTGTGTCTGCTTGGAGAAATGACAGTGCTGAAAGAAGTGTCTGTGCCCAGCTGAGAGAAGGAACATCATTATTTCCTTCAGCTGTGTGCCAGCAGGTTCCCCTGGAGCCCCAGGGACAGCTGGAGGGAGCCCAGAGGGGCAGAGCAAGGGCTGCCTGGGGCTGTTGCTGTGCTGCTGAGCTGGGGCAGGCTCCTGGCACACAGGGAGCTCCTGGCAAGCAAGAAGAGCTTCAAAGAGACAGCTGTGCTGGTGAGCAGCTCCTCTGCACAGCCCAGCAGGGCTGAGGGCACTGCCTGCAGCACCCAGGGCACAGGAGAGAAGGCAGAGAGATGAGAGGCAGCCTAGGCTGGGAGGTGACTGAGCTCTCACTATGCCAGAAACCTTCCCAGGATTTGAATGAAGAATTCTCTGGCTGTTTAACTTGCCTTCCTGGAGGGATCTCCTAAAGCTGGCACATCCCACAGCTTCCAGGATCTTTCAGCAGGACTCTCCCAGTTGCTGCAGTGCAGGGGAAGTGGCCATATGGCAGAGCAGGGCAGGAGCTGCAGGCAGCAAGGGCAGAGAGGAGAAGGGAGCAGGAGGTTCAAGGGATCCTGGGGTGGGAGGACAGGGCAGAGCTGCTCAGGGCAGGAACCTTGCCAGCCCTTTGCCACGGTCAGGCTGTGGCTGCAGAGCAGTGCAGGTGAGTTCCTGCAAGTGCCTCTCCCAGCTGCCAAATGGCAGCAGTGGCAGGAGGTGTCAGGATGGCTCTGCTGGATTTGCTGGGGTGCAGCAGGAGAAGCTGCTGCAGAGCAGGACTTGCTGCTGCCCCATCAGAGGCCCAGGGCCAGAAGGTTCCCTGTGCCAGGGCTGGCTGTGGGGTGGGAAGGTGGGGGTGCAGCCAGGGGTGCCCAGGGCTGTGGTGCAGAGCAGGGTCCTGCCCCCAGGGCTCTGTGTGCTGGGGCAGGGACTCTGCTGCCTGCCAGGGTCAGCTCTCAGCCTGGTCAAGGAGCTGCCACAGCCCTGCAGGGAGAAGGGGTGGGTGGAAGGAGTGACCCCTCAGGGCAGGGCAGGGTAGGGCCCTTCAGCTGAAGGGTCAGGGATCTTCCCAGCTTCAGCTCCACCTCCTGCCATTTCAGGGGCTCTTCTCAGGAAGCACATCCCCCCAGAACACCTCCCCCTTCCCAGCCACCGCAGGCTGTCTGGGATCTGCTCTGCAGCCCCTGCCCAGGCAGAGCTGCCCCTGGGCACTGGGCTGGGGATGGCTCTGGCAGCACTGGCAGGGAGCTGAGCTGGGCACAGGCAGGGGCTGCTGGCAGGAACAGCTCCTCACGCAGAGACAGGCAGGTAGGGAGAGGCAGCTGCTGCCACAAGTGCTGGGCAGGGGGATGTGGGCCCCTCCCTGCTGTCCCTGTGGCACAGACCCCTTCCCTGAGCAGCTCCTGCCTGGGCTCCTTTCCCAGCCTAAGCAGAGCCTGTGCCCTCAGGCCCACGGGGGCTGGGCTGTGCATTGGCCTGCAGCAGCCAGAGCCCAGGCAAGGACAGGGCCCTGATTTCCAGCTGTCTCTCTGTGTCCCTCCTCCCTTGGCAGCAGCATTGTGGCATTTCACTGCCATCCCCTGCTGCCTGGGCTCTCCTTGTTCTCACCATTCGGTTTTCTGAGCCAGTGTGGGGTTTGCGGGGGGTGGCAGATTCCTGTCCAGACACAACCCCTTTGGGTGCTGCTGTGGGGATGTGTCTGTGGGACCCCTCCAGGCACCTTCAGGTTATTCAGCTGTTTGCCTGGGTGTCCTGCAGGGCTGCAGGTGCCCTCCAGAAGGGCACAGCTCTGCCATAGGATCTCTGTGCTGCACAGGATCCCCACGGAGAAAACTCCTCATGCTAAATCCATGGAAATGCTCTGGGCAGCTGTACTTGGGAGCTGCAATGATCCCTGTGTGTGGCAGTCTGGGAGGATAGAGATGAGATCCTAATCAGGCATCCCGAGGAAAGGCAAGGATTCTGTCAATGTGCTCTTTGAAACAGGATTCCTCTGCTCCTAGAAGTGCCTTGTTACTTTTTTTAAGGGAATTCCTAAGGGTGATCCCCCTTTAGCTCTAAGCTGCCAGCCAGGGACAGCTGTGAACAGGAGAGATGGCCAGCTCTTGTCTCTGCGCCAATAGACCACCCCTTTGCCTCTCAGGACTCACAAGATTTCCCTTGGAGCACATCAGAAATGTCAGAGATTTCAACCATCCAAACTCCTCCTGGCAGGAGGAATTCGAAGAAAATCAAGTCCCCCAAATCCCCTCCCTCTGTTCTGCCCTTGGGCAAACTGTGACCAGCAGTTCTGGAAACACTTTGATACATCACAAGTGCATTTAATTGGAGGTCACCCTGTGCTCCAAGTTGCCTCTCACTGCACAGCAAGAAGGATTCTTCAGGAGCCCATTCCAGGGTCCCTGCTCTCAGTGCCCCCTTCAGCCAGCAAAACCCAGAGCTCAGGGAGAGGGATGCAGAGAGATCTTCCTGAAAAGAGGCCCTGAATGTTGAATTGCTATGAGACATGCAAGATGTTTTGCTGATTGAGCCTGGCCTAATTCAGTTCTGTCTTTATTCTCCTCAACAGAAAACAATAACCGGAGGCAGCAAATGTCCAACAGCAGCTCCATGCCCCAGTTCCTCCTCCTGGCATTGGCAGACAGGCGAGAGCTGCAGCTCCTGCACTTCTGGCTCTTCCTGGCCATCTCCCTGGCTGCCCTCCTGGCCAACGGCCTCATCCTCAGCGCCGTAGCCTGTGACCACCACCTGCACACCCCCAGGTACTTTTTTCTGCTCAACCTCTCCCTCACAGACCTGGGCTGCATCTGCACCACTGTCCCCAAAGCCATGCACAATTTCCTCTGGAACACCAGAACCATCACCTACACAGGATGTGCTGCACAGGTTTTTGTCTACATAATCTTTCTTAGAGCAGAGTTTTCCCTCCTCACCATCATGTGCTACGACCGCTACGTTGCCATCTGCAAACCCCTGCACTACGGGACCCTCCTGGGCAGCAGAGCTTGTGCCCACATGGCAGCAGCTGCCTGGACTGCTGGGTTTTTCATTGCTCTGCTGCACGCACCCAGTACGTTTTCCCTGCCCCTGTGCAAGGGCAATGCCCTGGACCAGTTCTTCTGTGAAATTCCACACATCCTCAAGCTCTCCTGCTCACACTCAGGCTACCTCAGGGAACTTGGGTTTATTGTGTTTGGTGCCTGTTTAATGATTGGGTGTTTCATTTTCATTGTTTTCTCCTATGTGCAGATCTTCAGGGCTGTGCTGAGGATCCCCTCTCAGCAGGGACGGCACAAAGCCTTTTCCACCTGCCTCCCTCACGTGGCCGTGGTCTCCCTGTTCCTCAGCACGTTATTCTTTTCCTACCTAAAGCCCCCTTCCATCTCCTCCCCATCCCTGGATCTTATTGTGTCACTCATGTACTCAGTGGTGTCTCCAACACTGAACCCCCTCATCTACAGCCTGAGGAACCAGGAGCTCAAGGATGCCATGAGGAAGCTGATAACTGGGTGTTTTTCAGAAGCAATAAACTCTCCTTCTTCTGCATGTTATGTACCTCATTAAAGGCCAATCCTTTTATGTACTTCATTAAAGGCCCACCATATCTTCTCTTTTACTCCTGGTAGGGTTGTTATTTTTGTGAGAATTTTTTCACACCAAAAAATCTTTATATGCATAAAGATATATATAAAAAAGTATATATATATAAATACCATTTTCAATTCTGTGTTTGCCTTTCTAGCCTAGCCCACAGGCTGTACAAATTGGCAATTGTACTGACTGTGTGCTTAAACCAAATAAAGAACTCTGCATTGTCTTGTTTGCCTGACATCTTTCCTCTCTGACTTCTCTGCAGCTGCAGGGTTGGAGCCTCTGTGCAGAGCTGGGCCAGAAAAGAGTCCCAGCAGAGCAGCACTGCCAGGGAGCAGCAGCCCTTCTCCTGCCTGGCCTCCTCTCCCTTCCCTTCCACACTGTCCTGCAGAGCCCTGTGTTGTTGGAGGCCTCAGTGCTCTGGCAGTCGGTCCCAGCCCTGCTGCAGGACTGTCCAGGGACTGCAGGCAGGGACAGCCACGGGCACTGCTGGCACAGAGCTGACCTCTGCAGCAGCACTGCCATCCTGCAGGGGCATCTCCTCAGGCCAGGGCCTCAAAGCTTCCATCTGCTTTCCACTTTGCTCTCCAGGATGTGCCCAACACAACGCCCTGCAGAGGAAAACAGCAGGGACCAGCACAAGGGTGGGAGTGCTCAGGGTGGGGGCACCCAGCAGTGCCCTGGTACAGCCAGCGCCGCTCCCAGCACTGGCCTCTCACCCCAGGCCATTGGGCTTGTTCTTGCCTCCAAGGAGGGACAGCAAATGACCAGCTCAGGGGTCCATGTTTGCACTGCATGCACAAGACATGCCCATGTGCCACGGCTTGGGGCTGGGGGGGTGGAAGGCTTAGACAAAGTTGATGGCAGAAGCCGTCTCGTTGAGCTACGAGGTGCACAAAGGACCCCCTTGCTTTCTAAATTCCTTCTCAGAGAGGAGCCTGGGGGTGGCTGGATCCAATCTCAGGCTCAGATTTTCATTTCAATTGAAGGAATTCTAGAGGTGTGATGCAATCACTTTGTCCTGCAGGTTTTAGTGATGGCAAATCTGAAATATTTTCATAAAATAATTATTTATTATGACAAATGAACAGAAAATTGATCAGACAAGTGAACAGATGAAAGGCCATAAACAGAATTATTTCCTGCACAGTATAAAAGCCAAAAACTCCTAGCAGTATAGTGTAAGATAGGACAGTGCAGTCTATCAAAGTCATTCTGTTAAAGCAATTGGATCAAAGCCAGCAAAAAGAGACAATCCTGAAGCAAAGATTGAGGTAACTCACCCCACAACGACAGGGGGTAATTCTCTCTCTTTCACTTACCCCTAGGGAGTGACCACGAAGAGCTGTCCCTACTTCATGACAGAAGCTCCACACACGTCAAGGAAGTCTGTGGAAGAATCTGACACATCAAAGTTAAGACGGGGCTTTTATAGTTATCAAGGGTTTGACTGCCAGACATATTTGCAGGCCAGGGAGCAGCTTATCTGTCAAATCTTGCTTCAAAAAGCAGGATGCGTGTTTGAAGTTTCATGAACCATTTTAGGTTTAGCATAATTCAACATTAAAAACAGCAGCTTGACACCAGCAGTAACTCACTACAGAGAGCTTGTATTGTTTGCATTCTGACCAGTTTTTAGGTATTATCAGAGCAGAACATCCTGCCAGAAACGGCCCCTTGATTCCATGAGGTTGCAAAAACTCTCAGGGTTCCTTTGGTTCCATGAGGTCCTTCAGTGTCACAACGGACCCTTGGTTCCATGAGGTTCTGGGGTGTCACAATGGCCCTGATGATTTCATGAGTTTCCACTATCTCTCCAGGATTCCTTTGGTTCCATGAGGCCCCTCACTGTCACAATGGCTCCTTGATTCCATAATGTTCCAGAATATCCCAGGGTTCCCTTGGCTCCAAGAGGCTCCCCAGTGTCCCACCTGCCCCTGGATTCCAGCAGGCCCTGCAGTGTCCCAATGGCCACTCGGTTCCATGAGCCACAGCGGCTGCCGCCGGCGTCTGTGCCCGGAGCCGCCGCTCCCACGGGGCTGCCGCACTCACCGCCGGGGTTGCCGCTCGCGCAGCCGCCGCTCTGCCCCGGCTGCACCGGGACCCGGCACCGCCTCGGGCCTGCCCTGCCGCCTCAGCGGCCACAGGGACACAGGGATGGGGGACCTTTGCTCTGCCACTGAGGGGGCCTGGCTTTGTTCTGCTGGGGTCTGGGCTTTAGGAAAGTTGCTGTTCATTTTCATGCTCCACTGGAACACCTCCTGAATTCCAAAGGTTTCCTAATCCAGGGGGAGGGGTTTCTATGGCATCGGAGGTGCTGCCCCTTGGGACACATTGTCAATAAACCATCCAGCTGACTGAGATGGGTGTAAGAACAGTTGGGGAACACAGGATAAGGAGTCATCCACTGAAAACCTTGGAATATTCCCTGCCTGAATCATAAGCAAAATGGAACGGTTCGGATGGAATTTCCAAATACTGTTGAAACTCCAGTCATTACTGAAACCAGGATGGAAATTCAGCAGATCACTAAAGCCAGTCCCCTTGGGAGCCCACAACCAGTGGGGCTGAGGGAGGCCCTGGCAGCTCCCCAGCACCTCCCTCTCAGTGGGACACCTCTGGCAGCCTCTCCCAGCTCGGGAACCCTCCAGTTTCCAACACTCCAAAGACCCTCATTGATGCCCAGGACAATTCTGATCCCCCTCAACAAACACTCCTCCAGCTCTGACCCTTGTCTGGTAGCAAACACAAAGGGATTTGGGGGAGTGTTTCCCTGACAACAGGAGAATTTGGGAGAGGGACCTTTCCACACCCAGCTATTGATGTGTGCACACATCTCTGCCTGGGTGTGGGTGTGAATTGACTGTGGTGTGAATGTTGTTATTGTGAATCTATAATTCAGTCACTGTTAAAATTGCAGCAAATGCTATTGAATCACTTGATAACTGTTAAACTGGTCAATAATTAAATGCTAGTAATCTCTTTTGCCCCCTTATATTTGTGTTCAAATCCTTTGCACCCTGACCCTCTTGCAACCCAAGGCTCTGTGTAAATCATTCCCTTTCATCAAAACATATATATTTTTTGTGACATCCACTTTAAAATCTTCCTCCTTAGGTAAACTACAAAACAACTCCAATTAATTGTTGACGTCTTGAGGACAATTAAAGAAAGAAAAATAATTTGTTTTTCAATGTTTTAATGGGTCCCACGGTGTGTTTGGAGTTGCATCAGCTGTCAGTCCAAGATGGGCCATGTCAGAACTGGTGAGGTTGGGGGGTGAGGAGCAAGGCTGATCATCCAGAGTCAGTGTGGATCTCCTGAGGAGACACTCAGCATCAAGATCACTTGGAGAACACCTCTATCACCTCTTCTCTGAACTAAAATATATCCATTCTTTGATTTCAAAAAAAAGTTCAAACTTGGAAGACTTGTTTTCAAATTGCCTTGAAGACAATTAAAGGAAGACAAAGAGATCCTGAGGGATTTCTGGAATTTAATGAGCCCCACGGTGTGTTTGCAGCCCAGCCCATGGTCCTGAGGTACTGAGAGAAGATCGAAGCAGCTGCTGAAGAAGTCAGAAGCCAAACTCCAAGTGCCTTGAAGCATTGCTGGGCCCCACTGAGGGCAGGCACTGCCAAAGCCTCCCCAGGGACTCCTTGGAGCAGCTCCTTGGAGGCCAGGAGTGCAGGCAGACAAAGGCTCTGGGCAGGCCCCTGCAATGCTGAGCAAAGCCTGCCTTGGTTTTGTGGAGCACAAAGGCCAAGGCCTGAGCCCCAGGCCCTGGCCCAGCAGATCCTGTCCCTCCCGGCTGGCTCAGGGCTGTTTGGGGGGCACTGGGATGGGAGGAACAACAAAGACCCAAAACTGGGCAACCCCTGCCCGGCTCATCAGGGAGGGGCGAGGCAGAAACCAAGTGCAGAACCTGCCAGGAAAGTGGCTTGTGGTGGCCTGAGTGGCAGAGGCAGCTGCCAGAGGCAAGGGGACAAAGGCCTGGGTGCCTTTGGGCCTTGCAGCCCTGCCAGAGCCCTTGGCCATCTCTCCTGCAGGCTGTCCTGGCCTGGCCCTGCTGCTGCTCTGGCCTTGCAGGCTGCACACACCCCTCCTGCTTTCCCACCCCCTCCCAGCAGCATTTCTAGACCCTCCCTGATGTCTCTGCACCAGCTCTGGCTGTTCCCTGGAACACAAAGCCATGGGCTGATCCTGACTCCCTCTGGGTGAGCTCTTGCAGCACAAGGGTCCCCGCTGAGTGACATTTCTTTTTCCTCACCTTCAGTCTGAACTTTCAATGCTACTCTTTGTGGAGATTTCATTCTATTTCCAATATGGACAAGAGCTCCATCCTGTCAGATCTCCTCTAGACCCTCTCCAGTTCTTCTTCATTCTTCCAGAATGAGAAGCCCCACACCCAGACAGACCAGTCCAGATGTGGTGACCCCAGGGCTGAGTCCAGGGGGTGACAACTCCCTTGTCTGGGTGCCCACACTCCCCCTAAGGCAGCCCCATGTGCAGTTGGCCTTAAATAAAGGGACCATTCTGATTCTCTGTAACGTCACAGAATCAAGTGGCACCGTGACACTGCAGGGCCTCATGGAACCAAAGGAATGCAGGGACACTGTGGTATCTCATGGAACCAAGGGACCATTGTGACATGCGGGGTCTCTTTTAAACAAAAGTATCCCTGAGATATCTCAGAACCTCCTGGAACCAAGGGGCCACTGTGCCTGCCCAGAACTCCATGGAATCAAGCAGAGCCGCTGCCTCTCCCCCGCCGCTGCACGAACCGGAGTCACCAGCTCTGCCCCACTTGGACACCTCTGGAGTCAGCGTGTTCTTGGGCAGCACAACTTAGACCAGAGAGTTTTCCAGATTTTACTTTGCCCCCTCTTTCATGTGGTTTTGTTTTTTGTTCTTTGTTCATTCAGGGGGAAAAGGGAGAAGGGAAACATGTTGATCCCTGTTTCATCTCCCAACAAAAGGGAGTTGGGGCAGATGGGTAGAGAGGAGGCAATTTCTCTCTCTGTTGTTGCTTTGAACTGTTCTGTTGGTATTGCTGTTTTTGCTGGTTTATTTCTTGTCAGTAAACTCTTATCTTTTAATTTATACATCCTTGTATTTTGTCTCCCTGTAGTGGTGGGAAATAAAAGGGGAGTGAATTCATTTTATTGGAGTTCCCACCCCAATATGTGTCTTTAAACCAGGGGTTGCTCAAGAGCTCCCTGAAATTTGGAATCATTCACAAAGGACTTGAAAATACATTTTGTCCCAATGTACAGAGAGATAATAAAAATGTTCTATAGTGGTGTTCAAGGGCTGGTCACTGAGGGATTTCACCAGGAAGTTGCTGCCAAGAGTGCTTTTTACCATGGATTTTATTTGACACTCTTCATTCAGCCAACTTCCCACCCACCACATCTTCCACTTCTTCAGTCCAGCTCTCACCAGTCTGGCCATAAGGAGACCACAGGAAACCATGTCAAGGGCCTTGATAAAGTCTGGGCAGAAAACATCCTCTTCTATTCCCTCCCACAGGTGTTCTGCAATCCCTGCCTTGTCCTTCCCATGCCTGGCAATGGCTGCAAGAGGACTTGCCATATCCCCTTCCCTGCTGAACCTGAGCAGTTTCCCAACCCTCCTTGCTGCCCTGTTTGCAGACTGCTTCCATGTCTGCCTTTGCCAAGGCCACAGGAAGCTCTGGGATGGCTTTGGCCTTTCCAAGGGTTTGGGAGAGGTCTCCCAGTGACACTGCCCAGTCTTCTCAATATCCCTGACACCAAAACCTTTGTGATATCCCACAGTTCCTGTTTAGTGCCCAGGACACAACACAGGTTGTCCTGGTGGTTCTGGAGAATGAGAAGGGATTTCTTCCTCGAGGCCAACCCCTCCAATTGGATTTGAGTGCAGTTGAAAGGTTTCCTCAGTACTTTCCCCAGTGCCTCCCTGCCCTGAAGGTTTCTGGTCCTCAGGCTGGAGCTGAGGGGGTTGGGCAGGTGCCTGAGGAGGGGGTAGAACAAGGGCTGTGTCCAACTGTGCCAGGAGGGCTGTGCTGGGCAAGGATGAGGAGGCTGCAGAAAACAGTGGCACTGGGGAGGTGAGAGGAGCAGGAGGAGAGACCTTGTGCCTGCCCACGCTGGGCAGGAGCTGCCCCAGGATGGCAGCTCTGAAGCACTCACAGGATGTCCCTGTGAACAGGAGGGGAAGACTGGATCTAAAAATGGAACCTGAAAAGCAGACAGCAGGAGTGTCATGGTGACACTGCAGGAAAGTCCCAGCCCTGGAGCAAGGTCACAGAAGAAGTGACCCAGTCCATGCACTGCCCTCAGAAGATCCCACAACATCCTGGAGATGCTGGAAGGGAGCCCAGCTCTGCTGCACAAGTTCCCAGGGCCTGTCCCTGCCTGTGCTCCGAGGGCTTCCAGCCCACAGGACTGTGCTCAGAGAGCACTCAGGCCTTACCCTGAGAAAGGGGCTCAGGAGGACAGTGTGGAAGTGGCAAGAGAGCAGCTCTGCAAAGACCAAGCCCTGCTGCTCCCTGGCAGTGCTGCTGAGCTGGGATTATTGTCCCCTTCCCATTTGCAAATACACCCTGTCCTGCAGTGCGCTGTCCTTTGGGAACAGCTAGGAAGAAGGGTCTTGGACAAAGAAGGCACTGCAGGGTTCTTTATTTTGTTTAAATACTCAGAGAGCACAATTCATCATTTTTACATCTCTGGGTCAAATTCAATGAGTAGACAGTAAATTAGAAGGCAGATGCATAACAATGTTTAATTGCACAGAAAATTATTGCAAGAAGAACCTGATGACCTCCACGACAAACCTGAGCAGGAAGGCTGGGTCATTAAGGAGTCCCATTCTGAATGCTACACACCAGAAAACTGGTGCTTTATTGCTCCTGAAAAGCATCCAGCCATCATTTTTCTCAGGGCATCCTTGAGCTCCTGGTTCCTCAGGCTGTAGATGAGGGGGTTCAGTGCTGGAGGGACCACCGAGTACAGAACTGACACCACCAGATCTAGGGATGGGGAGGAGTTGGAAGGGGGCTTCAGGTAGGCAAATGTGCCAGTGCTGAGGAACAGGGAGACCACGGCCAGGTGAGGGAGGCACGTGGAAAAGGCTTTGTGCCGTCCCTGCTGAGAGGGGATCCTCAGCACTGCCCTGAAGATCTGCACATAGGAGAAAACAATGAAAACAAAACAGCCAAACACGAAACAGGCACCAACCACAAGAAGCCAAATTTCCCTGAGGTAGCCTGAGTGTGAGCAGGAGAGCTTGAGGATGTGTGGGATTTCACAGAAGAACTGGCCCAGGGCATTGCCCTGGCACAGGGGCAGGGAAAATGTATTGGCTGTGTGCAGCACAGAATAGAGAAACCCAGCAGCCCAGGCAGCTGCTGCCATGTGGGCACAAGCTCTGCTGCCCAGGAGGGTCCCGTAGTGCAGGGGTTTGCAGATGGCAATGTAGCGGTCGTAGCACATGATGGTGAGGAGGGAAAACTCTGCTGAGATGAAAAAGGCAAAGAAAAAGAGCTGTGCAGCACATCCCATGTAGGAGATGGTTGTGGTGTCCCAGAGGGAGTTGTGCATGGCTTTGGGGACAGTGGTGCAGATGCAGCCCAGGTCTGTGAGGGAGAGGTTGAGCAGGAAGAAGCCCATGGGGGTGTGCAGGTGGTGGTCACAGGCTACAGCACTGAGGATGAGGGCGTTGGCCAGGAGGGAAGCCAGGGAGATGGCCAGGAAGAGCCAGAAGTGCAGGAGCTGCAGCTCTCGCCTGTCTGCAAATGCCAGGAGGAGGAGATGGGTGGGGGAGCTGCTGTTCCGCATTTGCTGTTCCTTAGGACAGGGTCTGTTCAGAAAAGGAAAGCACAGGGAACAATTAAGACAGCCCCCTCTTAGCAAAGCTGGTGCAGTTTTCAGGGAAATCCCCTCCAAGTGAAAGGCATTTCTTTTCTCTGGTTTGTGTTTTCTGAGGGTGCTGTGAGGAGCAGCAGCTCTGGTCATGTGCCGCCAAGCTGGTGCAGTTTTCAGGGAAATCCCCTCCAAGTGAAAGGCATTTCTTTTCTCTGGTTTGTGTTTTCTGAGGGTGCTGTGAGGAGCAGCAGCTCTGGTCATGTGCCGCCAAGGACTCAATTTATAGTGCCCACCCCCAAGGGAAGTCTCAGCACTGCCCAGAATCCTGTGCTCATTTCTGATCCTGCCTGAAATATTCATCTCTGAGAGTAAAAGAGTTGGAATTTCAGTGCAGGCTCCTGAACTGAGAGAACAATGTCTCTGCTACAATGCCTAAGCAGGAAACACACCTCAGGACTAATTCCTTTCCTGTAGCCCCTGTCTTTTGTGAGCTTTGCAAAAACTTCTCCATTCACTATCATGTATTGATCTGTGAGCAGGTCTGACCCTGCAACAGTGAGACATGGAAAAGATCCTCCCTCAGCTGCCAGGTTTGCTCCTTGCCCACAGCCCTTCTGCCCCAGCCCTGGCAGCAGCTCCCCGGGCCGGCTGAGAGCTGCCCCTGGCAGGCAGCAGAGTCCCTGCCCAGCACAGCACCCTGGGTTGCAGGACCCTGCTCTGCCCCACAGCCCTGGGCACCCCTGGCTGCACCCCCAGCTTCACAGCTCCTCCAAACTGCCCCAAAACAGCCCCCTGCTCACCTATCCCATCAGCTGGGGCTGGGCCAGCTTTAGGAGATGCCTCCAGGAGCTGCCCCTGCACTGCCCTGCAGCCACAGACTCACCATGTGCAGTCCTGCCAAGATTCCTCCTGCAGGGAGCTCTCAGCCCTCCTGCCAGTGCTGAGCCCCTTGAAGCTCTGTCTGTGCCCTGCTGGTGTCCCTGAGGTGCCCTGGCAGTGCCCTCAGCCCTGCTGGGCTGTGCAGAGGAGCTGCTCACCAGCAGAGCTGTCTCTTTGAAGCTCTTCTTGCTTGCCAGGAGCTCCCTGTGTGCCAGGAGCCCGGCCCAGCTCAGCAGCACTGCAACAGCCCCAGGCATTTCATGACCCTCAGGGGACATTGAGGTTGTTTACATGAGACTCAGTCCCTGAGAGGAAGTTCAAACAACTTCTCAAAAAGTCAAAGTGAGATGGAAACACTGAAGTTTCTTGTAGTGCTAATGAGTCTCACTGAGGGACACAAATGAGAAAGTGTCTCCAAGTTCCAGTTAGAGCAGAAAACTGCAGACAGTGATGACAAGGATGGACAAGCAAGGGAAAGGTAGCTCTGATGCTGAATAAACCTTGACTTGTTTCCTTAATCCAGAGGACCAAGCCCTGACCCCCAGCCCCTGGGAAGGCAGATCCTGTCCCTGCCTCATTCCTCAGGGCTCTTCCTGGGGCACTGGGATGTGGGACGTGCAGTGCCAAGGGCAGGACCATGGGGTGGCACCTGCCAGGCTGCTGAGCAGGGAAAATGAGGCCGTGAGGCCCCAGGGCTGCAAGGGCCACTCCCCTCCTCCTGGCATCAGGGGCACAGACAGCAGCCATGGCCAAAGGCCTGCAGAAGGTGGCTGTGTCAGGGCCTTCCAGCTTCTCCCCATCCCTGTCTCCTCTCCAGCCCAGGCTGTCCTACGGTGTCCATGCCCTGCCCCTTTCCCTGCAGGCTGTCGTCATCCCTCCGGCTGCCCCACCTGGCTGGCACCTTCCTGCACTGACATCTCTGCGTCCTCCCTGGCTCTTCCTGCACACACAAAGCCTTGGGCTCATCCAGACTCCTCCTAGGTGACGTGTTCCAGCCCAGTGTTTTCCATGGAGTGAAATTCCTTTTTCCTCATGTCCACTCAGGACCTCCCCAGCTGCACTTGGCATTAATTCTTTCTTTCTCATGCTCTTTTCTGCTCTGACAAAAGGATCCACCATCTCCAAACCCTCCCTTCAAGCCCTCTCAGGGCTGTCCTGTGCTGTCCTCAGTCTCCACACCATTGAGACCACAGCTCCTTAGCCCCTGTTTAGTGCTCATGTGCTTGAGACCTTTAAAGCCCATCTTGGGAGATCTCTGGGCACTCACTAATGTTTTTGCAGATGAAAATATCGTGCTTAAAGCCTAAGTAAATCACAGTTGCCATGACAACCAGCATGCCTTCCCATTGCTATGGTCCGTTACCATGGCAAATAGAATACATTCCCATTGCCACAGTCAGTTACCATGGCAACCATAATACATTCCCATTGCTACTGTCATTGACTGTGGCAAACAGCATACTTCCCACTGCTTCGGTCAGTTACCATGGCAACCATAATACATTCCCGTTGCTACAGTCAGTTACCATGGCAACCAGCATATATTCCAATTGCTATGCTCAGTGACCATGGCAACCATCACACATTCCCATTGCTACAGTGGGTTACCATGGTAACCATCATACAGTCATGTTGATACGGTCAGTTACCATGGTAACCATCACACATTCCCATTGTTACAGTCAGTTACCGTGGCAACAATCATACATTCCCACTGGTATGGTTGGTTACCATGGCAACCAGCATACATTCTCATTGCCATGGTCAGTTACCACAGCAACCATCATACATTGCCATTGGTACAGTCAGTTACCTTGGCAACCAACATACATTCCCGTTTCTATGCTCAGTTACCATGAACAACATCATACATTCCCATTGCTACACACAGGTACCATGGCAACCATCACACATTCCTATTGCTATGCTCGGTTACCATGGCAACCATTGCACATTCCCATTGCTACGGTCAGTTACCATGGCAACCATCATACAGTCCCGTTGCCACAGTCAGTTACTGTGGCAACCATCATACTTCCCACTGCTACAGTCAGTTACCATGTCAACCATCATACATTACAATTGCCACGGTCATTACCATGGCAACCATCACACATTCTGGTTTCTACTGTCAGTTACCATGACAAACATCACACATTCCCCTTGCTACAGTCAGTTACCATGGCAACCATCAAACATTTCCATTGCTT
This sequence comes from Pseudopipra pipra, assembly GCF_036250125.1. Lineage (NCBI taxonomy): Eukaryota > Metazoa > Chordata > Aves > Passeriformes > Pipridae > Pseudopipra > Pseudopipra pipra. The sequence goes on from NC_087580.1 coordinate 42,954,394, forward strand.
TGGTCTGTTACCATGGCAACCATCATACATTCTTATTGCTATGGTTGGTTACCATGGCAACCAGTATACATTTCCATTGCTACGGTCACTTACCACAGGAACCATAATACTTCCCACTGGTACAGTCGGTTACCATGGCAACCATCATACATTCCCATTGGTACACTCAGTTACCATGGCAATCATCATACAGTCTTATTGCTATGGTCAGTTACTATGGCAAGCATCACACATTTCCCACTGCAAAGGTCAGTTACCATGGCAACCATCATACAGTCCCATTGCCATGGTCAGTTACTATGGCAACCATCATACCGTCTCATTGCTATAGTCAGTTACTCTGGCAACCATCATAGATTCCTGTTGCTATGATCGGTTACCATGGCAAGCATCATACACTCCCATTGCTATGGTCAGTTACCATGGCAACAAGCATACATTTTCCGTTCTACAGTCAGTTACCATGGCAACCATCACATATTTCAGTTGCTACAGTCAGTTACCATGGCAACCTTCATACATTCCTACTGCTGTGGTCGGTTGCCATGGCAACCAGCATAAATTCCCATTGCTACAGTTGGTTACCCTGGCAACCAGCATACATTCCTGTTTCACAGTCAGTTACCATGGTAACCATCATACTTCCACTGCTATGGTCAGTTACCATGGCAACAAGCATACATTTTCCGTTCTACAGTCAGTTACCATGGCAACCATCACACATTTCAGTTGCTACAGCAAGTTACCATGGCAACCATCATATTTCCCTTTGGTACAGTCGGTTACCATGGCAACCATCATACATTCTCATTGCCATGGTCAGTTACCATGGCAAGCATCATACATTGCCATTCCTACGGTCGGTTACCATGGCGAGAATCAGTCATTCTCGTTGCTACAGTCACCATGGCAAACATCACACATTTCCATTGTTACGTTTTGTTACCATGGCAACCATCATAGAGTCTCATTGCTATGCTCGGTTACCATGGCAACCAGCATACATTCCCATTGCTACAATAAGTTACCATGGAAACCAGCATACATTCCCATTGCTATGGTCATTTACCACAGGAACCATCATACTTCCCACAGATACAGTCGGTTATCATGGCAACCATAATACATTCTCATTGCCACTATCAGTTACCATGGCAACCAACATACCTCTCACTGGTACAGTCAAATACCATGGCAACCATCATACATTTCTGTTACCATGGCAACCAGCATACATTCCCATTTCTACAGTCAGTTACTATGGCAACCTCTTGGTTCCTCTTGGAGAGAAGCAGATGCAGATGAGCCCTCTTCTCCACCAGCCTGGCAGCTGTGCTTTAAAGGCCTGTGTCCCAAGGGCTGTCTTGACCAAGACTCTGCAGAAACCTCTGGGACTCTTTGCATCCTGTCGTGGTGCCTTTCCAGTGAATTCCAGGGTTATCAAAGCAAACTGGAATGGGCTCTTTCTCTCACTCCACAAGGTCACCCAAACCAGTCTCTCCTCTGACACTCAACCAAAAAAGTTCACCCAAGTTGTTCATCCCCTAGAGCAGCTGCACAGCTCCAAGAAGCTCCTTCCCACTGAGGACACCTCTCTCCTGCTCTTTGTCTCCTGTGTCTCCTTGGCCTTCTCTCCCAACCCATCACAGCCCTGCAACCTGGGAACTGTCTCAGCAGGCCTGGGTTGTTATTGCCTGCAAGTGGAATGAAGAGAGACTTGGGGCTGCAGCTCCTCCTGCCTGTGCCCCACACGCAGGGCATTGGGGCCTGTCTGGCTGCAGCCCCTCAGCGGGGGCACCGGGGTAGGAACAGACTTGCAGTGGGGAAAGCTGCTCTGAAAGCCCCGAGAGCTGGGCTGTGCAGAGGCTTTGCTGACAATGGCCTTGGGGGTGGACGTGCTGGAACTCAGGCCCAGGGGGAAAATCCCAGGCCTGATCCCTGAGGAGATCAGCACATGCTGCTGAAAGGCTGGGGGAGAGAAGAGCCAGCAGAGGGAGGAAACAAGTGTGGACAGCCTGGGCTGATGTGCTCTGGACTCGTGCCTGGCCCGGCCTTGGCTGGGCAGAGAAGGGACAGTCTTTGTGTCCCTGCAGGGCTGGGATTCACTCCCTGCCCCAAAGGCCCCCAATGTGTCTGAGAAGCCCTGGGTGGTGCCTGTCACACAACTGCTGGGAATGGGGATGGGGTTCCTGCACAGGCCCTGTGCTGTCCATGGCAGCTGCTGCACTTGTGCTGCAGAGCCCTGGCACCTCCCCTGGCACTACAGGCCCCTCTTTGGCTGTTCAATCCAGCTCAGCTGCCCTCAATTAGGTTCAGCAGTGAAGGGATGTCCAGGAGACAACTGCCATTGTACTCCAAGCACATGTAGAAAATACCCTGCTAAAGAACAGAAGAGAGACCTCTCTCCCTGTGCCACCTGACTCCATTTGGTCACCTGAACACCTCTAGGGGCTGCCCTGGACAGAAGGCACAGTGACAGGTTCCCCTGTCCTACATGTGGGCCCCTTCTGCCACTGAAGTTGGCCAAAGCAATGTCCCAGCAGCCTCCAAGAAGATCCCACAGCTGCTGCCCTGGCTCTAGGAACTGCTCCATTGCAGCCTGCAGTTCCCAGCAGGAATCTTGGTCACCTCTGGCCCCTCAGAAGGAACCAGGGCTTTGTGTCCCAGCAGGTCACTCCTGGCTTTGGTCTTCCTTCATTGCCATGGGAGCTGGGACAAGGAGTCACCTGCAGGTGCCTGTTTTGGGCCCACTGAAGTGGGGCAGGAGGAATCCCAGCCCATGGGGGTTGTGGAGGGAGCTGAGTGTCCTTCTGGCCCCAGCTCTGCAGAGCCACAAGGAGACACCTCTGTTGACTCAGTTGAGTCCCTTCCCTCAGTGCAGGTGAAGGAGATCCCTCCTGGGCACTGTCTGGGTTTCCTGTCCAATGATGGAACATGAAAAGGGGACTCTTGGACTTAACTCTGTGTGTGTTTGCAGAAATGACAGTGCTGAAAGAAGTATCTGTGCCCATCTGAGAGAAGGAACATGATTATTTTCTTCAGCTGTGTGCCAGCAGGTTCCCCTGGAGCCCCAGGGGCAGCTGGAGGGAGCCCAGAGAGGCAGAGAAAGGGCTGCCTGGGGCTGTTGCTGTGCTGCTGAGCTGGGCCAGGCTCCTGGCACACAGGGAGCTTCTGGCAAGTAATAAGAGCTTCAAAGAGAGAGCTCTGCTGGTGAGCAGCTCCTCTGCACAGCCCAGCAGGGCTGAGGGCACTGCCTGCAGCACCCAGGGCACAGGAGAGAAGGCAGTGAGATGAGAGGCAGCCTGGGCTGGGAGGTGACTGAGCTCTCACTACAGGAGAAACCTTCCCAGGATTTGAAGGAAGAATTCTCTGCCTGTAGGAAAGTTCAGCTTGCCTTCCTGGAGGCATCTCCTAAAGCTGACACATCCCACAGCTTCTAGGATCTTTCAGCAGGACTCTCCCAGTTGCTGCAGTGCAGGGGAAGTGGCCATATGGCAGAGCAGGGCAGGAGCTGCAGGCAGCAAGGGCAGAGAGGAGAAGGGAGCAGGAGGTTCCAGGGATCCTGGGGTGGGAGGACAGGGCAGAGCTGCTCAGGGCAGGAACCTTGCCAGCCCTTTGCCACGGTCAGGCTGTGGCTGCAGAGCAGTGCAGGTGAGTTCCTGCAAGTGCCTCTCCCAGCTGCCAAATGGCAGCAGTGGCAGGAGGTGTCAGGATGGCTCTGCTGGATTTGCTGGGGTGCAGCAGGAGAAGCTGCTGCAGAGCAGGACTTGCTGCTGCCCCATCAGAGGCCCAGGGCCAGAAGGTTCCCTGTGCCAGGGCTGGCTGTGGGGTGGGAAGGTGGGGGTGCAGCCAGGGGTGCCCAGGGCTGTGGTGCAGAGCAGGGTCCTGCCCCCAGGGCTCTGTGTGCTGGGGCAGGGACTCTGCTGCCTGCCAGGGGCAGCTCTCAGCCCGGCCAAGGAGCTGCCACGGCCCTGCAGGGAGAAGGTGTGGGTGGAAGGAGTGACCCCTCCTGGCAGGGCAGGGCTGGGCAGGGCCCTTCAGCTGCAGGCTCAGGGCTCCTCACAGCTTCAGCTCCACCTCCTGCCATTTCCAGGGGCCCTTCTCAGGAAGCACATCCCCCCAGAACACCTCCCCCTTCCCAGCCACTGCAGGCTGTCTGGGATCTGCTCTGCAGCCCCTGCCCAGGCAGAGCTGCCCCTGGGCACTGGGCTGGGGATGGCTCTGGCAGCACTGGCAGGGAGCTGAGCTGGGCACAGGCAGGGGCTGCTGGCAGGAACAGCTCCTCACCCAGAGACAGGCAGGCAGGGAGAGGCAGCTACTGCCACAAGGGCTGGGCAGGGGGATGGGGCCCCTCCCTGCTGTCCCTGTGGCACAGACCCCTTCCCTGAGCAGCTCCTGCCTGGGCTCCTTTCCCAGCCTAAGCAGAGCCTGTGCCCTCAGGCCCACGGGGGCTGGGCTGTGCATTGCCCTGCAGCAGCCAGAGCCCAGGCAAGGACAGGGCCCTGATTTCCAGCTGTCTCTCTGTGTCCCTCCTCCCTTGGCAGCAGCATTGTGGCATTTCCCTGCCATCCCCTGCTGCCTGGGCTCTCCTTGTTCTCACCAGTGAGTTTTCTGAGCCATTGTGGGGTTTGGGAGGTGGCAGATTCCTGTGTAGACACAACCCCTTTGGGTGCTGCTGTGGGGATGTGTCTGTGGGAGCCAAGTGCCCAAGTGCCCTCCAGGCACCTTCAGGGTATTCAGCAGTTTCCTGGGGTGTCCTGCAGGGCTGCAGGTGCCCTCCAGAAGGGCACAGCTCTGCCATAGGATCTCTGTGCTGCACAGGATCCCCATGGAGAAAACTCCTCAGTGCTAAATCCATGGAAATGCTCTGGGCAGCTGTACTTGGGAGCTGCAATGATCCCTCTGTGAGGCAGTCTGGGAGGAGGAAGATGGAATCGTAATCAGGCATCCTGAGGAAAGGCAAGGATTTTGTCAATCTGCTCTTTGAACCAGGATTCCTCTGCTCCCAGAAGTGTCCTGTTTCTTTTTTAAGGGAATTCCTAAGGGCCATCCCCCTTCAGCTCCAAGCTGCCAGCCAGGAGCAGCTGTGAACAGGAAAGAAGGCCAGCTCTTGTCTCTGCACCAAGAGACCATCCCTTTGCCTCTCAGGACTCACAAGATTTCCCTTTGGAGCACATTAGAAATGTCAGAGATTTCAACCATCCAGAGGAACTGGAGCAAAATCAGGTCCCCCAAATCCCCTCCCTCTGTTCTGCACTTGGGCAAACTGTGACCAGCAGTTCTGGAAACACTTTGATACATCACAAGTGCATTTAATTGGAGGTCACTCTGTGCTCCAAGTTGCCTCTCACTGCACAGCAAGAAGGATTCTTCAGGAGCCCATTCCAGGGTCCCTGCTCTCAGTGCCCCCTTCAGCCAGCAAATCCCAGAGCTCAGGGAGAGGGATGCAGAGAGATCTTCCTGAAAAGAGGCCCTGAATGTTGAATTGCTATGAGACATGCAAGATGTTTTGCTGATTGAGCCTGGCCTAATTCAGTTCTGTCTTTTTTCTCCTCAACAGAAAACAATAACCTGAGGCAGCAAATGTCCAACAGCAGCTCCATGCCCCAGTTCCTCCTCCTGGCATTCGCAGACAGGCGGGAGCTGCAGCTCCTGCACTTCTGGCTCTTCCTGGCCATCTCCCTGGCTGCCCTCCTGGCCAACAGCCTCATCCTCAGCGCTGTAGCCTGCGACCATGTAGTGGTTTGGACTTTGATTTTCCCCAGAGGCTGAAAAGTGGTAGACCCCAAGGGGTGGAAACCTCTGGAAGTTTTGAAATTCTACCCAATGGGCGCTCCTGCAGAAATGTAAACATATCACAACCAGACCGGAAGAGAGGAGTTGTAGTTTTTGGTTGTTGTAGAAGAGGTGGCCATGTTGTGAGCCACGAGGAAGGGGCTCTGTGCCCCTTGGGGCCTCTGGCCCCCTCCCAGCCCCGGCTGGGGGGCTGCAGGGACCTGGAACAGCATAAAGCTGGGCTAGGTGCCTGTAGTTATGCTGGGAGATGTTTTCTCCATGGGCGCAGTACAGCAGCCGGGACTGACCGGAGAAGGTGGCAGAGAGCCAGAAGATAAGACCTGAACTGAAGGAGCAGCAGAAACAACATGCAGCACCAGAGAAAAGACTCCTGGAAAGGGAGAGAGAGAGAACCAGCAGCTGAGAGACAGAGTTTGGGGTAAGACTGTACCAGTACCAGCCCCTCAAACTCCTTTGAGACCTCCGAGAAAGGAGGAGTAGATGGACTCCTATTTTAGAGGAGCCTTGGAGTACAGCAGTACCAGAGAGAGAGGAGCTGAGAAGCTCAGAGACGTCCCGGAGCTGGACCGGGACGGCCAGATGGAATGCGGGGGGAGTTGACCTTGGCTCCCCCCCCCTTGCACTGCTGCCGCGGTGGCAACCTGAGAGGCAGTGGCACAGAGGCCCTGCAAGCAAGGAGCTCAGTCTCCTGAAGATACCAGACAGTCACGAAGACCCCCCTGTGTCTTCGTGATATGACGTGGTGATACGACCTTGTCTGGGGTTACGAAGTCCACGGAAGACCCCTCGGTTGTGAGGCGATGGGGCCGGGGGAGTTTGATACCTCCCTCGTTGAGTGCTGGCAGAAAGCCAGCTATCAGCTGCTGCATGTGGAGAAGACAGACAGACTGCTGCCTCAGAAGATGCTGCTGCTCAGAGACTGGAAGGGATCTGTCCTTCTTTTCCTCCTGGACTTTTATTTGGAGGGGAGAGGAGACCTGATCCACTGTAAATACTATATGTCATGGTAGAGATAGTTTGTGATCGTGTGTATAATGTGATATGGTATTTATTTGTACAGTCATTGTAATATATTTCCTTTCCCCCACTTTGAGTCTGGCGTGTTTTGTCTGGAAAAGCCCATCTCACATTGGGTTGAGATGTGGGAGGGGGGATGGAGTTAGGGAATTGGATTTTGGGGCTATCTCAAACCATGACAGACCACCACCTGCATGCCCCCAGGTACTTCTTCCTGCTCAACCTCTCCCTCACAGACCTGGGCTGCATCTGCACCACTGTCCCCAAAGCCATGCACAATTTCCTCTGGAACACCAGAACCATCTCCTACCACGGATGTGCTGCACAGGTTTTTCTCCTCATATTCTTTCTTGGAGCAGAGTTTTCCCTCCTCACCATCATGTGCTACGACCGCTACGTTGCCATCTGCAAACCCCTGCACTACGGGACCCTCCTGGGCAGCAGAGCTTGTGCCCACATGGCAGCAGCTGCCTGGGCTGCTGGGTTTCTCTATTCTCTGCTGCACACAGCCAATACATTTTCCCTGTCCCTGTGCCAGGGCAATGCCCTGGGCCAGTTCTTCTGTGAAATCCCACACATCCTCAAGCTCTCCTGCTCACACTCAGGCTACCTCAGGGAAATTGGACTTATGTTTTTTACTCTGTCTTTAGAACTTGGCTGGTTTATTTTCATTGTTTTCTCCTATGTGCAGATCTTCAGGGCTGTGCTCAGGATCCCCTCTCAGCAGGGACGGCACAAAGCCTTTTCCACCTGCCTCCCTCACGTGGCCGTGGTCTCCCTGTACCTCAGCACTGCCACATTTGCCCACCTGAAGCCCCCCTCCATCTCCTCCCCATCCCTGGACTTTGTGGTGTCAGTTCTGTACATTGTGGTGCCTCCAGCACTGAACCCCCTCATCTACAGCCGCAGGAACCAGGAGCTCAAGGATGCCATAGGGAAAACGATGACTGGATGTTTTTTTAAGACGCAATAAACTGCATCTTTTCTGCTGCAGAACACTCATTGTATAACACATTTTGGGCCCAGCCTGCCTTCTAAAGCTTTTGATAGTTTTTTTTTGGGGGGGGCTTTCCTGTTTTTTCCCACTGTTCATGTCATTAACACTGAAATTTTATTCTTCATCCCATATATCATTCACTCTCTACCTCTTTTTTTCACCACCAAAGTATACAAATCAGGAATCATACTTTGTGTGCATTGAAACAAAATAAAAGTTTGTGCAACAAGGTATTTGTCAAATATCTTGTGATAGTTTGTACATGAGGAATCACAATCTCTGAGTGTAAGAAAAAACAAAAATTCTTTTTTCCAGATCCTTCATCCAAGACCTTGCCTGAAGCTGGAGGGCATTTCCATGTTTGCAGATGTGGAGGGGAAAAGAGTCCCAGCACTGCCAGGGAGCACCAGCACTGGGTCTGTTCAGAGCTGCTCTCTTTGCACTCCCACCCTCTCCTTTCCTGTCCGTGCCCAAGGCCTGAGTGCTCTGGCAGCTCAGTCACTGTCCTGCTGTGGGTCAGGCCTGTGAGCACAGGCAGGGACAGGCCCTGGGCACTTCTGGGACAGGGCTGGGCTCCACAACAGCAGTTCCAGCAGCAAAGGGGTTCCCCTCCAGGCACTTCCTGAAGGCTGAGGTCTTTTCCCAACACTGCTATGGAGAAGAAGTCCAAGGAACAGACTCTCCAAAGTCTTGTTTCTTTGCTTGTTTCTCCATGGAGACAGTGCAGGGAGGTCAGGGATCCACTGGGACTGCAGGGACTGAAGGCTGGTTCACAGGTTGTGTGTTGGTGGCTGATGGCCAATGGAGGTGACAAATGATCTCCAAGTCACCTGCCTGGGGTTCTGCAGCTTGTGAGGGCTCTGATGGCAGGTGAGGACTTGTCTGTAGGAACTCAGGAAGTGCAGGAGAGCACAGAGGATCTGCAGGGACAGCCCGTCCCATCCAGTCAGCAGGGAATGGAGCCCTGGAGCAGAATCCTGCCCAGGGTGGAGTCACCAGAGATCAAGTACTAAATCTCCCTGTGAACTGGTAAAGGAGAGTTCTGCAACCCCAGGGGCCGCAGCAGGAACAGGGAAAGGACTCTGGCCAGTGACTCGTCTGACCCGCAGTGAACTCCCCTTGTGCCTCCCCAGTTCAGGGGGGGCTGTACCAGAGCCAGGGGTGGGCTTTCCAGGAGGGTGTCCTGAAGAACTCTCCAGCCCTCAGGCTGCATGGAGTGGAGCCCTGCCCTGCCCTTTGTGCCATTGGAAACAGCCCATGGTCCTGCCCAGCCTTGTTCTTGGCTACTGAGCCTCCCAGGACTATGGCAGAGGATGGAGAGGAGAGATCCCCATCCTACTGGGTCTGCTCCCCACCCTGACCAGCATGGCCAGTGCAGGGTCAGCCCAGGGTGCCACAACCCCTCCCTGTGCAGAGCAGCACCTCCAGCTCAGGGCCCTGCAGGGATCCCAGGCTGGGATCTGCAACTGGCCAAGGCAGCCTGGACACACTGACCTGGGCAAAGGGATGTCCCTGCAGAAGAGCAAGGCAGCATTTCTGGGCCTGCAGAGAGGAATCCCTGACACAGAGACACCTCTTTCTGCAGCCCCCCTGGGGACAGGCTGCTCTGTCCCTGGGCCAGGACTCTGGGCTGGGCTGGGCAGAGGGGCTGGCACTGAGGGGCACAGTCAGGCTGTGCTGGGCATCTCCTGGAGGTGACACCAGGGCTCCTGCAGTTTCCCTGACCTCCATTTCCTCCTGCCATGCTGAGTGTCCAGCCCCTGAGCTGATGGGGATGCTGAACTCCCCTCTGTGCCCCAGGAGCTGCTGTGCCCTTCAGAGGGGCTGGGGCTGTGGGGGGAGTGCCCAGAGCTCTGCAGCACCCTGGGCTGGGCACTGCTGGGGGCCAGACCAGACTGGGCAGCAAGTGGGGTTGGGAGAGTTCCAGACTGCTCAGGCTCAGCAGGGAAGAGGATATGGCAAGTCCTCCTGCAGCCATTGCCAGGCATGGCAAGGACAAGGCAGGGATTGCAGAACCACTGTGGGAGGAAAAAGAAGGCGATGTTGTGTGCCCAGACTGTTTCAAGGCCCTTGACATGGTCTCCTGTGGTCTCTTAGAGCCAGACTGGTGACAGCTGGACTGGACAAGTGAAACATGTGGTGAGTGGGAAGTTGAATGAATGAAGTGTCAAATAAAATCCATGGTACAAAGTCCTCTTGGCAGCAACTTCCTGGTGAAATCCCTCAGTGACCAGCCCTTGAACACCACTAGAGAACATCTTTATTATCTCTCTGTACAATGGGACAAAATGTATTTTCAAGTTCTTTGTGGATGATGCCAAATTTCAGGGAGCTCTTGAGCAAACCCTGGTTTAAAGACACATATTGGGGCGGGAACTCCAATGAAATGAATTCGCTCCTCTTTTATTCCCCACCACTATAGGGAGACAAAATACAAGGAGGTATAAGTGAAAAAATAAGAGTTTACTGACAAGAAATATAACAGCAAAACCAGCAATACCAACAGAACTATTCAAAGCAACAGCAGAGAGAGAAATTGCCTCCTCTCTCCCACCCTGCCCCAACTCCTTTTTGTAAACAGATAAAAACAGGGATCCACACGTGCCTCGCTTCCCCCTTTTCCCCCAGGGGAGAGAGGGGGCAAAGCAAAATCTGGTAAACTCTCTGGTCTGAGATCAATTGTGCTGCCCAAAAACACGTTGACTCCAGAGGTGTCCAAGCCGGGCAGAGCCGGTGACTCCGCTCCATGCGGCGGTGGGGGGGAGGCAGCAGTTCTGCTTGATTTCATGGAGTTCTGGGGAGGTACAGTGGGTGCCATGAGACTCTTCAGTGTCACTATGTTCCCTTGGTTCCACGGGGTTCTCGGATGTCTCAGAGTTCCTTTTGTTCCAAAGAGTCATGGAATGGGCCCTTGTCACAATGGTCCTTGGTTCCATGAGATTCCACAGTGTCCCTGCATTCCTTTGGTTCCATGAGGCCCTGCAGTGTCACAGTGCCACTTGTTTCCTTGATGTTACAAAGAATCAGAATGGCCTCTTGATTTAAGGCCAACTGCACATGGGGCTGCCTTAGGGAGAGTGTGGGTACCCAGACAAGGGAGTTGTCACCCCCCTGGACTCAACCCTGGGGTCACCACATCTGGACTGGTCTGTCTGTCTGTGAGGTTCCCCATTCTGGAGGAATGAGGAAGAACTGGAAAAGGGTCTAGAGGAGATCTGACAGGATGGAGCCTTTCTCCATATTGGAAATAGAATGAAATCTCCACAAAAAGTAGCATTGAAAGTTCAGACTGAAGGTGAGGAAAAAGAAATGTCACTCAACGGGGACCCTTGTGGTGCAAGAGCTCACCCAGAGGGAGTCAGGATTAGCTCATGGCTTTGTGTTCCAGGGAACAGCCAGAACTGGTTGCAGAGACATCAGGGAGGGTCTAGAAATGCTGCTGGGAGGGGGTGGGAAAGCAGGAGGGGTGTGTGCAGCCTGCAAGGCCAGAGCAGCAGCAGGGCCAGGCCAGGACAGCCTGCAGGAGAGATGGCCAAGGGCTCTGGCAGGGCTGCAAGGCCCAAAGGCACCCAGGCCTTTGTCCCCTTGCCTCTGGCAGCTGCCTCTGCCACTCAGGCCACCACAAGCCACTTTCCTGGCAGGTTCTGCACTTGGTTTCTGCCTCGCCCCTCCCTGATGAGCCGGGCAGGGGTTGCCCAGTTTTGGGCCTTTGTTGTTCCTCCCATCCCAGTGCCCCCCAAACAGCCCTGAGCCAGCCGGGAGGGACAGGATCTGCTGGGCCAGGGCCTGGGGCTCAGGCCTTGGCCTTTGTGCTCCACAAAACCAAGGCAGGCTTTGCTCAGCATTGCAGGGGCCTGCCCAGAGCCTTTGTCTGCCTGCACTCCTGGCCTCCAAGGAGCTGCTCCAAGGAGTCCCTGGGGAGGCTTTGGCAGTGCCTGCCCTCAGTGGGGCCCAGCAATGCTTCAAGGCACTTGGAGTTTGGCTTCTGACTTCTTCAGCAGCTGCTTCGATCTTCTCTCAGTACCTCAGGACCATGGGCTGGGCTGCAAACACACCGTGGGGCTCATTAAATTCCAGAAATCCCTCAGGATCTCTTTGTCTTCCTTTAATTGTCTTCAAGGCAATTTGAAAACAAGTCTTCCAAGTTTGTAATTTTTTTGTTTTAATTCAATGATGGATAATTTTGTAGTTCAGAGAAGAGGTGACAGAGGTGTTCTCCAAGTGATCTTGATGCTGAGTGTCTCCTCAGGAGATCCACACTGACCCTGTATGATCAGCCTTGCTCCTCACCCCCCATTCTCACCAGTTCTGACATGGCCAATCTTGAACTGACAGCTGATGCAACTCCAAACACTGTGGGACCCATTAAAACAGAGAAAAACAAATTATTTCCCTTCCTTTAAGTGTCTTCAAGTCATCAAGACTTGTACAACTAATTGGAGTTGTTTTGTAATTTAGCTAAGGAGGAAGATTTTAAAGTGGACATCACGAAAAATACATATTTTTTGATGAAAAGGAATGATTTACACAGAGCCTTGGGTTGCAAGAGGGTCAGGGCAGAAAGGATTTTGATCCAAAGACAAAGGGGGAAAAAGAGATTAATAGCACTTAATCATTGACCAGTTGAGCAGTTTTCAAGCAATTCAATAGCATTTGCTACAATTTTAACAGTGACTGAATTCTAGATTCACAATAACAACATTCCCACCACAGTCAATTCACACCCACACCCAGGCAGAGATGTGTGGACACATCAATAGCTGGGTGTGGAAAGGTCCCTCTCCCAAATTCTTCTTGTTGTCAGGGAAACACTCCCCCAAATCCCTTTGTGTTTGCCAACAGACAAGGGTCACAGCTGGAGGAGTGTTTGTTGAGGGGGATCAGAATTGTCCTGGGCACCAGCGACGGTCTTTGGAGTGTCACAAACTGGAGGGTTCCCGAGCTGGGAGAGGCTGCCAGAGGTGTCCCACGGAGAGGGAGGTGCTGGGGAGCTGCCAGGGCCTCCCTCAGCCCTGCTGGTTGTGGGCTCACAAGGTGACTGGCTTTAGTGATCTGCTGAATTTCCATCCTGGTGTCAGGAATGACTGGAGTTTCCAAACTGTTTGGGAATTGTATCCAAACTGTTCCATTTGGGTTACGAGTCAGGTAGAGAACATTCCAACGTTTTCAGGGCATGACTGATTATCCTATGTTCCCGAACTCTTACACCCATCCCACTCAGCTGGATGGGTTATTGACAATGTGTCAATTTGCGAGCGGCAACCCCGGCGGTGAGTGCGGCAGCCCCGTGGGAGCGGCGGCTCCGGGCACAGACGCCGGCGGCAGCCGCTGTGGCTCATGGAACCGAGTGGCCATTGGGACACTGCAGGGTCTCCTGGAATCCAGGGGCCGGTGGGACACGGGGGAGCCTCTTGGAGCCAGGGGAACCCTGGGATGTTTTGGAACATCCTAGAATCAAGGAGCCATTGTGACACTGCAGGGCCTCATGGAACCAAAGGAACCCTGAGAGTTTTTGCAACCTCATGGAATCAAGGGGCCATTTCTGGCAGGATGCTCTGCTCTGATAATACCTAAAAAATTGTCAGAGATTGCAAACAATGCACACTCTCTGTGATGAGTTACTGCTGGTGTCAAGGTGCTGCGTTTAATGTTGAATTATGCTAAACCCAAAATGCTTCATGAAACTTTAAACACACATCCTGCTTTCTGAAGCAGGATTTGACAGATAAGCTGCTCCCTGGCCTGCAAATATGTCTGGCAGTCAAACCCTTGATAACTATAAAAGCCCCGTCCAACTTTCATGTGGCAGATTCTTCCACAGACTTCTTTGAAGTGTCTGGAGCTTCTGCCATGAAGCAGGAAGAGTTCTTCATGGTCACTGCCCAGGGGTTGGGTGGAAGAAAAAGAATTACCCCTGTCGTCGTGTGATGTGTTACCTCAATCTCTGCTTCAGGATTGTTTCTTTTTGCTGACTTTGATCCAATTGCTTTAATAGAATGACTTTGATAGACTCCACTGTCCTATCTTACACTATACTACTAGGAGTTTTTGGCTTTTATACTGTGCAGGAAATAATTCTGTTTAAGGTCTTTCATCTATTCACTTGTCTGATCAATTTTCTGTTCATTTGTCATAATAAATAAATTAATTTTATTGAAATATTTCTGATTTGCCATCCCTAAAACCTGCAGGACATAGTGATTTAATCACACCTTTATAATTCCTTCAGTCAAAATCAAAATCTGAGCCTGAGATTGGATCCAGCCACAGCCAGGCTCCTCTCTGAGAAGGAATTTAGAAAGCAAGGGGGTCCTTTCTGCCCCTCGTAGCTCAACGAGACGGCTTCTGCCATCAACTTTGTCTAAGCCTTCCACCCCCCCAGCCCCAAGCCGTGACACATGGGCATGTCTTGTGCATGCAGTGCAAACATGGACTCCTGAGTTGGTCATTTGATGTCCCTCCTTGGAGGGAAGAACAAGCCCAATGGTCTGGGGTGAGAGGCCAGTGCTGGGAGCGGCGCTGGCTGTGCCAGGGCACTGCTGGGTGCCCCCACCCTGAGCACTCCCACCCTTGTGCTGGTCACTGCTGTTTTCCTCTGCAGGGCGTTGTGTTGGGCACATCCTGGAGAGCAAAGTGGAAAGCAGATGGAAGCTTTGAGGCCCTGGCCTGAGGAGATGCCCCTGCAGGATGGCAGTGCTGCTGCAGAGGTCAGCTCTGTGCCAGCAGTGCCCGTGGCTGTCCCTGCCTGCAGTCCCTGCACAGTCCTGCAGCAGGACTGGGACCGACTGCCAGAGCACTGAGGCCTCCAACTACACAGGGCTCTGAAGGACAGTGTGGAAGGGAAGGGAGAGGAGGCCAGGCAGGAGAAGGGCTGCTGCTCCCTGGCAGTGCTGCTCTGCTGGGACTCTTTTCTGGCCCAACTCTGCACAGAGGCACCGACCCTGCAGCTGCAGAGAAGTCAGAGAGGAAAGATGTCAGGCAAAGTGTCGCGACGGAAAGCTCTAGACACCTCAATGTGAGAATCCAGGAACTTCGTTTATTGTAGATTGACAACAGCTTAATATACACTCTATAATAGGTTCATGAATATTACAGAAATTAGGCTCATTATTGGTGCTCAGTTAGGTGGTGATATCATCTTAACTGTCTTTCATTGTTTACACAGGTGGCTCGTTAAGTGTCTTTGTTTTGGTAATGCCCAGCTCCTGTTTTTCAGCCCAATTTAGAATACCCAAGGACGTTGCTGCTTTCTCACGGCCCTGCTATCTCAGACTTTCTCATGGGCCTAGTCAGACTGCGTCTTATACTTTAGCAGCTCATCCATAGCCTTAGCCATGTTCATATGTCCTCGCATTTCTAACCAATCCTCTACAGCAAAGAAGTCAATGCAGTGTTCTTTATTTGGTTTAAGCAGACAGTGAATAAAATTCCCAATTTGTACAGCCTGTGGGCCAGGCTAGAAAGGCAAACACTGAATTGAAAATGGTGTTTATAGCTATATAAAGAGATATATATATCTTTATTTATATCTTTATAGATATAAAGATTTTTTGGTGTGAACAAATTCTCACAAAAATAACACCCCTACCAAGAGCAAAAAATAGAGAAGATATGGTGGGCCTTTAATGACGTCCATAACAGGATTGGCCTTTAATGAGGTACATAACATGCAGAAGAAAGAAAGTTTGTTGCTTCTGAAAAACACCCAGTTATGAGTTTCCTCAGGGCATCCTTGAGCTCCTGGTTCCTGCGGCTGTAGATGAAGGGGTTCAGTGTTGGAGGAACCACCGAGTATAAAACTGACACCACCAGATCCAGGGATGGGGAGGAGATGGAGGGGGGCTTAAGATAGGCAAAGAATAAGGTGCTGATAAACAGGGAGAGCACAGCCAGGTGAGGGAGGCACGTGGAAAAGGCTTTGTGCCGTCCCTGCTGAGAGGGGATCCTCAGCACAGCCCTGAAGATCTGCACATAGGAGAAAACAATGAAAATGAAACAACCAAATATTAAAAAGAAACTAACCACAATAAGCCCAAGTTCCCTGAGGTAGCCTGATTGTGTGCAGGAGAGCTTGAGGATGTGTGGGAGTTCACAGAAGAACTGGTCCAGGGCATTGCCCTGGCACAGGGGCAGAGAAAATGTATTGGCTGTGTGCAACAGAGAATAGAGAAATGCTGTGGCCCAGGCAGCTGCTGCCATGTGGGCACAAGCTCTGCTGCCCAGGAGGGTCCCGTAGTGCAGGGGTTTGCAGATGGCAACGTAGCGGTCGTAGCACATGATGATGAGGAGGGAAAACTCTGCTGCAAATAAGAATATGAGGAGAAAAACCTGTGCAGCACATCCTGCATAGGAGATGGTTGTGGTGTTATGGAGGGAATTGTGCATGGCTTTGGGGACAGTGGTGCAGATGCAGCCCAGGTCTGTGAGGGAGAGGTTGAGCAGGAAGAAGCCCATGGGGGTGTGCAGGTGGTGGTCACAGGCTACAGCGCTGAGGATGAGGCCGTTGGCCAGGAGGGCAGCCAGGGAGATGGCCAGGAAGAGCCAGAAGTGCAGGAGCTGCAGCTCCCGCCTGTCTGCGAATGCCAGGAGGAGGAACTGGGGCATGGAGCTGCTGTTGGACATTTGCTGCCTCAGCTTATTGTTTTCTGTTGAGGAGAAAAAAGGCAGAACTGAATTAGGCCAGATTCAATCAGCAAAACATCTTGCATGTCTCATAGCAATTCAATATTCAGGACCTCTTTTCAGGAAGATCTCTCTGCATCCCTCTCCCTGAGCTCTGGGTTTTGCTGGCTGAAGGGGGCACTGAGAGCAGGGACCCTGGAATGGGCTCTCGAGGAATCCTTCTTGCTGTGCAGTGAGAGGCAACTTGGAGCACAGAGTGACCTCCAATTAAATGCACTTGTGATGCATCAAAGTGTTTCCAGAACTGCTGATCACAGTGTGCCCAAGCACAGAACAGAGGGAAGGGATTTGGGGAACTTGATTTTGTTCCAGTTCCTCTTGCCAGGAGTGAGTTTGGATGGTTGAAATCTCTGACATTTCTAATGTGCTCCAAGTGAAATCTTGTGAGTCCTGAGAGGCAAAGGGATGGTCTCTTGGTGCAGAGACAAGAGCTGAACATCTCTCCTGTTCACAGCTGCCCCTGGCTGGCAGCTTGGAGCTGAAGGGAGATCACCCTTAAGAATTCCCTTAAAAAAGAAACAAGGCACTTCTGGAATCCCAGTTCAAAAAAGAGATTGAGAGAATCGTTGCCTTTCCTCAGGATGCCTGATTAAGATCTTCTTTTCTCCTTCCAGACTGCCACGCAGAGGGATCATTGCAGCTCCCAAGTACGGCTGCCCAGAGCATTTCCATGGATTTAGCACTGAGGAGTTTTCTCCATGGGGCTCCTGTGCAGCACAGAGATACTATGGCAGAGCTGTGCCCTTCTGGAGGGCACCTGCAGCCCTACAGGACACCCAGGCAAACAGCTGAAGACCCTGAAGGTGCCTGGAGGGCACTTGGGCACTTGGCTCCCACAGACACATCCCCACAGCAGCACCCAAAGGGTTTGTGTCTGGACAGGAATCTGCCCCCTCCAAACCCCACAGTGGCTCAGAAAACCCGATGGTGAGAACAAGGAGAGCCCAGGCAGCAGGGGATGGCAGTGAAATGCCACAATGCTGCTGCCAAGGGAGGAGGGACACAGAGAGACAGCTGGAAATCAGGGCCCTGTCCTTGCCTGGGCTCTGGCTGCTGCAGGGCAATGCACAGCCCAGCCCCCGTGGGCCTGAGGGCACAGGCTCTGCTTAGGCTGGGAAAGGAGCCCAGGCAGGAGCTGCTCAGGGAAGGGGTCTGTGCCACAGGGACAGCAGGGAGGGGCCCACATCCCCCTGCCCAGCACTTGTGGCAGCAGCTGCCTCTCCCTGCCTGCCTGTCTCTGGGTGAGGAGCTGTTCCTGCCAGCAGCCCCTGCCTGTGCCCAGCTCAGCTCCCTGCCAGTGCTACCAGAGCCATCCCCAGCCCAGTGCCCAGGGGCAGCTCTGCCTGGGCAGGGGCTGCAGAGCAGATCCCAGACAGCCTGCGGTGGCTGGGAAGGGGGAGGTGTTCTTGGGGGATGTGCTTCCTGAGAAGGGCCCCTGGAAATGGAGGAGGTGGAGCTGAAGCTGTGAGGAGCCCTGAGCCTGCAGCTGAAGGGCCCTGCCCAGCCCTGCCCTGCCAGGAGGGGTCACTCCTTCCACCCACACCTTCTCCCTGCAGGGCCGTGGCAGCTCCTTGGCCGGGCTGAGAGCTGACCCTGGCAGGCAGCAGAGTCCCTGCCCCAGCACACAGAGCCCTGGGGGCAGGACCCTGCTCTGCACCACAGCCCTGGGCACCCCTAGCTGCACCCCCACCTTCCCACCCCACAGCCAGCCCTGGCACAGGGAACCTTCTGGCCCTGGGCCTCTGATGGGGCAGTAGCAAGTCCTGCTCTGCAGCAGCTTCTCCTGCTGAACCCCAGCAAATCCAGCAGAGCCATCCTGACAGCTCCTGCCACTGCTGCCATTTGGCAGCTGGGAGAGGCACTTGCAGGAACTCACCTGCACTGCTCTGCAGCCACAGCCTGACCGTGGCAAAGGGCTGGCAAGGTTCCTGCCCTGAGCAGCTCTGCCCTGTCCTCCCACCCCAGGATCCCTTGAACCTCCTGCTCCCTTCTCCTCTCTGCCCTTGCTGCCTGCAGCTCCTGCCCTGCTCTGCCATGTGGCCACTTCCTCAGCACTGCAGCAACTGGGAGAGTCCTGCTGAAAGATCCTAGAAGCTGTGGGATGTGGCAGCTGTAGGAGATCCCTCCAGGAAGAGAATTTGAACTTTCCTACAGCCAGAGAATTTTTCTTTCAAATCCTCGGAAGTTTTCTCCAGTGGTGAGAGCTCAGTCACCTCCCAGCCCAGGCTGCCTCTCATCTCTCTGCCTTCTCTCCTGTGCCCTGGGTGTTGCAGGCAGTGCCCTCAGCCCTGCTGGGCTGTGCAGAGGAGCTGCTCACCAGCAGAGCTGTCTCTTTGAAGCTCTTCTTGCTTGCCAGGAGCTCCCTGTGTGCCAGGAGCCCGGCCCAGCTCAGCAGCACAGCAACAGCCCCAGGCATTTCATGACCCTCAGGGGGTTTGATGTTGTTTACATGAGACTCAGTCCCTGAGAGGAAGTTCAAACAACTTCTCAAGAAGTCAAAGTGAGATTGAAACACTGAAGTTTCTTGTAGTGCTAATGAGTCTCACTGAGGGACACAACTGAGAACGTGTCCCCAGATTCCAGTTGGAACAGAAAACTGCAGACAGTGATGACAAGGATGGACAAGCAAGGGAAAGGTAGCTCTGATGCTGAATAAACATTGACTTGTTTTCTTAATCCAGAGGACCAAGGCCTGACCCCCAGCCTCTAGGAAAGCAGATCCTGTCCCTGCCTCATTCTTCAGGGCTCTTCCTGGGGCACTGGGATGTGGGATGTGCAGTGCCAAGGTCAGGACCATGGGGTGGCACCTGCCAGGCTGCTGAGCAGGGACAAGGAGGCCATGAGGCCCCAGGGCTGCAAGGGGCACTCCCCTCCTCCTGGCATCAGGGGCCCAGACAGCAGCCCTGGCCAAAGGCCTGCAGAAGGTGGCTCTGTCAGGGCCTTTCACCTTCTCCCCATCCCTGTCTCCTCTCCAGCCCAGGCTGTCCTATGGTGTCCATGCCCTGCCCCTTTCCCTGCAGGCTGTCGTCATCCCCCGGCTGCCCCACCTGGCTGGCACCTTCCTGCACTGACATCTCTGCATCCTCCCTGGCTCTTCCTGCACACACAAAGCCTTGGGCTCATCCAGACTCCTTCTGGGTGATGTGTTGCATCACACCATTGCCCTCAGGGTGAAACTCCTTTCTCTTTGTTTCCAGTCTGGACCTCTCCAGCTGAACTTGACATTATTTCTTTCTCATGCTGCTTCCTGTTATGACAAAAGGATCCTTCATCTGTGAAAACCCCCTTCAAGCCCTCTCTGGCTACCCCTGCACTGTCCTCAGTCTCCACACCATGGAGCCCAGAGCTCCTTAGTCCCTAAAGAGTGGTCATGGGCTTGAGGCCTCCAAATCTTTTCTTGGGAGATCCCTGGGTACTCTCCAAGGTGTTTGCAGATGAACACATGGTGCTCACAGTCTAAGGAAATCACAGGGATATGTTTTACGAAGGCCTGTGTTGGCAGAATATGGGGCAATTGCCTTAAACTGAAAGACTGGAGTCTCATATTGATAATAGGGGTCACAAGTCCTGCCAGCAAATCTGCTCCAGTGTGGGCTCCTCCCCGGGCTGCAGGGGGGTCTCTGCTCCACCCTGGACTCACCCACAGGTCACAGGCCCTTCAGCTTGAGTTCACATGGAGTTCCAGCCACCACGGAGCCCCAAACTCTGACACACAGCCAGGAGCCCCAGGCAGCAGCAGCAGCTGCAAATTTCAGCAGCACACCCCAGACACATCTGTGGGTACCTCCAACACTCCCAACCCCACCCTGGACACCAACAAAGGCTGTTGTGGTTTCACCCCATGCAGCCCCCAAGCCCCTGCCGGTCACTCCTCATTCCCCCACCAGCAGGACAGTGGAGAGAACTGGGAGAGGAAAAGCTGGAAAACTCGTGGGTTGAGATAAAGACAACTTTAATAAGGACAAACAAAAGCTGCACGCAGGAGCAAAACAAAACAGGGGATTCATTCCTGGCTTCCCATGGTTGGGCAGGTGTTCAGCACCTCCAGGAGAGCAGGGCCCTATCCCATGGAATGGTGGCTTGGGAAAACAATCTCCATCACTCCAAACCTGTCCCAGCTGTGTCCCCTCCCAGCCTCCCCCACACCCCCAGCCCCTCCCCAGTGTGTCTGTGCCAGGGGCAGGAAAGGCCTTGGCTCTGGGTAAGCTCAGCACTAACAAAACCACCTCTGTGTTCTCAAGCCTGTACTCAGCACAGGCCCAAACACAGCTCCACACCAGCCCCTGCAAAGAAAATTAACTCCACCCCGGCCCAAACCAGCACATTCCAGCCCTTATTCCACACCAGTCCCATCGTGCCCAGGCCCCACACAACTCAATACAACTTCACCCCCCACCACCCCCTTCCCATTCTTTGCTATAACACACAGGTCTCCTTCCCTTAGTCTTTGCACCACCCCTGCAAAATGTCCATAAAATGGCCCCAAAGTGTCTGTTGAATTGCTCCAGTCCAGTCCTTTGGGCTCCCCCTGTTCTGGTGGTCCCTCGGGGCAGGAGAGGGGCTGTGTGGGGGGAGTTCCTGGGCACCAAAGGCAGCTCAGGTCGGGTCCCTCTGCCCTGCAACTGCTGCTTGGGAGGCTCCTCCTGCACTGCTTGGGGTGGTTCCTGTGACAGGAATTCCTGTCACACACTGGGCTGGCTTAAAAGGATGCACAGTTTGGGTTATACCCACATGGTGGTAAACTGGTCCCAGCCCCTGGAACCAGGACACAACTATAAGTGTGAACAGTGCTGCACTTATTGAAGTCCTTTGCCTCAGTTTTAGTTCTAGTCTATCTCATGATGATTGTACAGAGCTGCAGCCTCACTCTTTCCTTTATTTTCCTTCCACTTTGTAGAAAAAACCAAGTCTTTGTTTCTGGTGACCTGTTGTTCTGACTGAAAAAGTTCCCCCTTCTGTCAATGACAGCTCATGTGAAATCAACTCCCCCTGTCTGGAGGCTTTTATTGCTCTTCACACCTAGGCAGCAAGTAGCCCATGGCTCACCAGCTCTTGCTGGACCTTGTCAGCTTTTCTCTTTTGTCTACCTTGCGTGCCAGACGTTGTGTTTGGAATAGCCCACATCAGTCTCCAGCTTCAGATTACTCCAAGGGTTATTTTCCAGCTTCTATGCACAATACCTTATTAATGTCTTTGGATAATTTGCTTGGGATAGAGTTTTTTTCTGTATCAATTATGCTAGGGAAAAGTATCCATTTCTTAAACAAAGATAAATTCCTAGTTGTAAACTAGAAAAGCTCCACAGATACCCCCAGCCCCACAGATCCCTCCCAGCTCCACAGACCCCGCAGCATCCTGCCAGATCCAGCTCCCATCCCCAGCCAGGCTCTGTCCTGGCTTTTCTTCCAGACTGGCAGACAGATTGGACAGGGATATGAATCTCCTGTGCATACATTTGATGTGCTGCTCTTTTGTTGTTGGTCTCTAAATAAGGTTTATAGAGTGTTGCTTATTTTTGCTTTTCTAAAGATTCTACTCATGTAAATACATTCCATATATGGTTTATATGTTGTTGCTTTATTGTTGTTCTGTAAATGCATTTCATAGATTGTTGTTGTTTTACAGGCCCGTACAATGTAAATACATTTTATAGATGTTTTTATAAAGGCAGGGGTCCCTGGGGGTGGGGGGACCTGTGCCTAGAGGGGTCCCACTTGGGAAGGTGCCGGCCCTGGGCAGTGCTGGTGTCCCTGGGCTGGGGCAGAGCGGTGTCCCCAAGAGCAAAGCTGTCCCCAGCAGAGAGGGGGGTCTGACGTGAGCGGCCCCTGCAGCGCTGCCCCCACAGCAGGCAGGAAACCTCCTGCTGCCCTTCCTGCTGCAGCCAAAGGGATGTGGGAGAAGGTTTGGGAGCCGGAGGGGCTGATGTTTAAGGCTTTGGACCTCTAAGCGCTCCAGGCTTTGCTTCCCATCCTCATGGCATTCCCCTGGGCCGTCGGAGAGCCCAAAGCCAAACAAGGGACCCTCGCCCTGCCCAGATTCCTGCTGCTGGCAGTGGGCACTGGCCCATGTCCCCCACTCGGGCTGATGCCTGGAACAAACTGGTCTGGTGGCAGATGTCCCTGCCCATGGCAGGGGGTGTCAGAGACTGAAACAGTTAATGATTTATGCATTCTGGGAGACTTCTACAGGCTTTTGACTTTCTGGTGGGCAACTGGGCCCATCTCCCCCCCCTCCTTCAGTGCAGAAGATGTCAAGACCCGAAAAGGCGGGAAGAGCTGAGTTTGCCACGCCCTCCTCGTGGACTCCGCGCCAAAAGAGGGGGACGCCAACCTATGGGGACGGCTCCCCGCCCTGGGGGAGGTGCTAAGTATATGAATTTTGACTGGTGACTTTGGGGGTTTGGCGGGGTTTTTGCTTTTCCTTCTCCCCCCACCACCTGCGGATCAAGACATCGCTGGATCCAGTGGGCGGTGATTATCTCATCTTTTTTTTTTCCTTGCTCTCCCTTACTCTCACCCTGTCTTTCTCTGCCTTATGCATTTTTCTCCTCCCTAGAAAGGTTACAGCACCCAAAAATGTTATCTTACCTACTGATTCAAAATTGTTAAAATAAATCTTATCCATATATGTTTTCATACACCGATTATTTAGCGTCGTTTCGCTGTAATCCACCCCAAAGGAATTTTTGATGGAACCTGAGTTACCCCCCTCTCCCCTTTTCCTGGGGCGGGTCGTAACATTTTTGGCGTAGTCGGCAGGATCCTTTGGATGTGGTGGAGTAATCGGTGTATTCTAAAACTGATACCGAGGGCGAGTCAAATGGTGACCGTCCCCTCGCTGTAAAATTATAGTGAGAATTTTTCTCCTCTCGGTGTGACCCGGGCACATCAGACCTGTTGAAAGGTTTCCTGGTGTGGCCTGGACCTGTTGAAAGGTTCTCTGGTACCTGGACCTGTTGAAAGGTTTTCCAGGAGAGAGTCAAACCAGCCCTCAGAGGGTTAAGGGGGAGAAAGACATTAACCTAAGCTGGGTTAATGACTGAGGCAAAGGGGATGACACCCCAGGTTGAGTTATATGGGGATTATTCCCTCCTGATAGCTATCCTTGGTTTAGAATTGTTTTTTGTGGGTGCTGTCTTAGGCGTGTTCCTTAGAGCAGTGCAAAAGCAAAAATCAGCTATTCAGAAATCTGTAAGTGAAGGGATAAAATCTTTCCAAGAGTCAATGAGATCTTTGCAGGACCAGCTAGAAAAAGAGGCTATTCAAAAATCTACCGGTGAGGTGATAAGGTCTCTTCAAGAGACAATGAAGGCATTACAGGAGCAATTAGGAAAAGAACGCCAGCAGTTAACTGCTGAACGTCAGGCACTGGAGAAGGAGAGAGAGATTAACTCATTGCTTCGATCAGCTCTGCAAGATGAGGAGGAACAAAATGAAAGGCTTAAGAAGATACTGGAAATGAAAAATTGTGAATTGCGAGACATTAGTTCAAAATACCCTAAACCGGTAGATGTTAACAAATCCCTGTACCCCTCTGGGGAATTAGAAGAGTTGAAGCAAAGTTACCCGGAGGACGAGGCAATACATATGCATCCCCTCATTAAAACTGAAACCACTGGCCAGGGGGCAGATCGGCAAACTACCACACGAATTACCCTGTACACGGGGGAAGCACTGGCCAAAATTCAGGAAAAATACAGTCGTAAGGCCAGTGAATCAGAGACTGAATATGTGTGGAGAGTGTCCCTTACAGGAGGGGATCGGATTTTGTTAAGTGAGGATGAGGCCAGAGGATTTTGGGGCCCAGGGGTCTTCCTGACCACAAATGATAACCGAGCCCCGTGGCCGCTGACCCAGAGAGCTGCCTACTGGGCAGGCGGGTTAGACCCTATCGAAAGGGGAGATCCTCACACAATTAAAACCCCCACAATTGGCCACATTGTCGAAAGCGTACAAAAAGCTGCATGCCTCCAATTAATCCATACAAGATTGTTGGACTCGCGGCGGCATTCCCCTATGGAACTCGAAGCGGATCCACAAAGATTTCCTGCCCTGATAAGAGGCCTGCCTGATGCACTAAAAACTCATGCTAAACAACTACAAGAGCGCATAATGACAACCCCCAGAAGAAGGGGTGCTCCACTGGGGATGACCTGGTTAGAGGTAGCCCAAGAATTGGTAACTACTGGTCGACAGTTGGGGGTCTCTGATACAAGTAGTGTTAAGCAAAAAACAGATATCAGAAGGGTAGGAGAGATCCGAAAATCACCTTTGCCAGGTAATCGTCAGCAAAGTGCAACACCCAGTGAGCGAACAAGGTACAGTTTGTGGGTGGAGGGTATCGAGAAAGGAATTCCTCGAGAAGTGATGGATAAACTACCCACAGCTAATTTAGAACACTTGATAAAGCAGTGGGATAAGATCAAAGAGCGTGAGTCACCCCCTGGGGGCAACCCTCCCCAGGAATCCAACACTGTGGTTCCCTCAGCTCCACCAGAAATCAGTTTAACCAATCCCGAGCTGGGAAACGGGACTCGCCGCTCCCATTAAGTGAGCCGGGGAGCGATCAGTGGGTTTATATGAGAAGGCTCACAGAAAACAACCAGGGAGATATGGTGATCACTTTTCCTCTCGGCCCTTTTAAATCTTTGGTTACATTCCTGGTGGACACGGGTGCACAGGTCTCAGCACTCCAAACTGAAGCTGCTACCCAGTGTGGCATTAAGCCAGACAAAAAAAAAATATGGGTAACCGATGCCTTTGGCAAATCCCAACCCCAATACACTGCTCGAGTAAAATGCTGGTTACCGGGAGATGAGACAGTTACAGAAACTACCATGATTGTGGGGCCATTACCAGCTAATATTTTGGGGCTGGATTTGTTAAAGGGGAGGGCTTGGACAGATGCCAGAGGGATAGAATGGGTGTTTGGTCTCCCATCCCTCTCTGTCCGTCTGTTACAAACCGCTCCAAGTCTGCCTCCTTCTAAAGTAACAAACGTGAAACCCTACCCACTTCCTTTAGGGGCACGTGAGGGAATTGCCCCAGTAATTGCTGAGTTGCAAGAGCAAGGAGTGGTTGTTCCTATACACTCACCATACAATTTGCCAGTATGGCCTGTTCGTAAACCTAATGGAAATTGGAGGCTTACAGTAGATTATCGACGTCTTAATTCTAACAGTGGCCCCCTGACAGCTGCAGTACCTAACATAGCTGAGCTGATTGCTACAATTCAGGAGCAGACCCATCCAATTCTTGCAACTATTGATGTCAAAGATATGTTTTTTATGGTTCCCTTACAGGAGGCAGACCGAGATCGTTTTGCTTTTACCTGGGAGGGTAATCAATATACCTTTACTCGTCTACCTCAGGGATACCGACACTCCCCTACCTTGGCCCATCATGCACTTGCACAGGAGCTGGCTCAAATTACTCCTGAGGAGGGAACTAAGGTATATCAGTATATTGATGATATATTAATTGGTGGCTCTGATGTTATACCAGTGAGCCAGACCCAGAAAAATATTATCACCCACCTAGAAAGTTTGGGGCTTCAAATTTCCACAGAAAAGGTACAGTTTGCTTCCTCTGAAGTAAAATTCTTAGGTATATGGTGGAAAGGAGGAGCAGTGTGCATTCCTCCTGAAACCTTAAACACCCTAGAGCAAGTAAAGATGCCAGAGAGTAAAAGAGAGCTCCAGCATGTGTTGGGTTTGCTGGTTTTTTGGAGAAAACATGTGCCAGATTTCTCCATTATTGCTCGTCCCCTGTATGATCTGACACGAAAAAAAAACAACATGGGAGTGGACTCCCATGCATGAAGAAGCCCTAAAATTACTGATCTTTGAAACTAATGTATACCAAACTCTGGGGCCCATACATCCCACAGATCCACTCCAAGTTGAATGGGGATTTGCAATCCACAGTCTGTCCATACATATGTGGCAGCGGGGACCTGAAGGTCCCACTCGCCCCATTGGTTTTCATTCTCGCAGCCTAAAAGATGCTGAAAAACGATATTCTGCTTGGGAAAAAGGCCTGTTTGTGGTCTGCTTAGCCCTGCAGGAAGCAGAGAAGATAATTAGACATCAATCAATTATCCTGCAAGGGCCTTTTAAGGTTTTAAAGCCGGTGATATCTGGAACTCCCCCTCCTGTAGGGGTAGCTCAGAGAGAGACAGTCCGGAGATGGTATGCACAAATTGATCATTACTATCACTCTCGTCAAATAACTGAAGGAGCTCCAAAAATACTCCAAATACAAGAACAATCTTGTAAGCTACCTGATTCAAACCCTCCTCCTTCTTGTATAAAACCTACTCCCGCTTTTGAACCTCACTTAAAAAATGTTTGGTTTACAGATGCTTCTGCCAGACGAGAAGGAAAAGTGTGGAAATATCGAGCCGTGACTCTACATGTTGATTCAGGGAATAGGGTAGTGACAGAAGGAGAAGGGAGTGCTCAAGTCAGGGAGTTAGTAGCAGTATGGAGTGTATTTACCAGAGAAGTAGATATTGAAGGAGACACATACATTTATACAGATTCTTATGCAGTATTTAAGGGATGTACAGAGTGGCTCCCTTTTTGGGAACAAAATCAATGGGAAGTGAATCAAATATCAGTGTGGCAGCAAGAAAAATGGAAAGAGATTCTAAATATTGCTAGACAAAAAACATTCTTTGTGGGATGGGTGGCTGCACACCAAACAGATAACAACCCCGCTCATCTGTTAAACAATCAAGTAGACTCACTGACACGGTTGGCTAACAATAGAGGGAGAGGGACAAAATTGGGAACGTTTGTTAGAATGGTTACATGTAAAAAGAGACCATTCAGGAAACAGAGATTTGTTTAAAGAAGCAATTAGTAGAGGGTGGCCAGTCACCAGGGAACTGTGCAACACAGTGATCTCTGCCTGTAGTCTGTGCCGCACCAGGTTGAAAGATCATGATCCACGGAAGGATCCACCCCTGCACCTGAGGGATAACAAGGGATTGTGGGATACCTGGGAGGTAGACTACATCGGTCCTTTCAGAATTTCTTATGGAAAACAATACATCTTGGTTGGGGTAGAGATAATATCAGGACTAACCCTGGCTGAAGCTGTGCGACGAGCCACGGGAGAGAATACTGTTAAAACTCTAAAGCTATGGTTCAGTTATCTGCCTAAACCAAAGTCTATCCAATCAGATAATGGGAGCCATTTCACTGCCGGGGTGGTACAAGAATGGGCTCGAGAAGAGGGAATTCAATGGACCTTCCACACTCCATATTATCCACAAGCAAATGGTATTGTGGAACGTACCAATGGGCTCCTAAAGCGAGCCATAAAACCTCATAACCCTGAATGGGCCTCCAGAGTTTCTGATGCAGTAAACAAAATCAATAGCCGATGGGGAATAAATGGTTGCTCTCAAATTACAGCATTCTGCCCTGAACCTCCCACTATTGTACTGAGGGAAAACAAAAGTAAAGATCCTGTAAAACCACTCCATTATCCAGGCCAACCCGTATTAGTGAATCTACCCTCTGTAGGACAGGTGCTACTTACTCTAAAAACCCCGGTTAACCCTCATACATGGGTAGCCACAGATGCTCATGGGAAGGACCATCGAATAAACACTCGATGGATTCTTCCTTCTTTTTAACAATTGGCTCGTAATGGGCCAGATTTGTTCCTTTTGCAGAATTCTGTCAGCAGAAGAGATTACACCACATGGTATTGATGAAGTCTTCTACTGCTGCTATCATTAGTTCTCATTATCCTGTGACAACATAAAGTGATAACAGAACTGAAGAGTTATATTGGGGGTTTTTGTGGGTTTTTTTTTTATTATATTGGTTGTTTGTATGTGTTTTATCTTAAAAATGTTATGATTCTAACAGTTTTGAACCTACCACAAACATTGTGTTTGTGTTTTCTATTCTCAAAATTATTTATAATAAAGATTGTTAACTTGTTTGTGTAGTTTTCCTGAGATGTACTGTTCGTTTAATTTCTGTCAAGTTTAGTTTGTCTTTTTAAACGTCTAAATTCAACTAAATGTAACCTGGGAGTTGGCACAAGTATTTGTGCATATTTGAAATCATACAAATATGTACTATATACATTAGCCTTCTGTTTTGAGAGGTATTGAATTTTATACTTGGTTGAATTTAATAAATAGAACTAAATTTAGGCCCAAAGAGAACATAAGAAAACCTTTTACCAGCTCCCAAGTAATTTAATGTTTTAATGTATAATTTCAAGTATCTGTATATGTTTGTAACCTTATTAATGTTAAGAAATTTGATCGTAGTTTATTACTTACTCCGACTATTCATGAGGGGAGAATTGTAGTGCATTGGGGGTATTCCTTCTTTTTCTTTACTTTTCTGCTTTTCTGTCCACTATATGAGAAGTACCGCCCACAAAGAAGATTCACAGAGAGGAAAAAAAAATCATTGAATGCATAAATCACGGGGTGGTGTTAGAGACTGAAACAGTTAATGATTTATGCATTCTAAGAGACTCCTGCAGGCTTTTGACTTTTCTGATGAGTAACTGGAGCCATTCCCCCCCCTTTCCCCCAGCAGCGGCGGCGGCCGGATGTGGGAGCATTGCTGGGACAAGGAGAGCTGGGAATATTGGAGTGCAGCTGTTAAGCCCCGAAAAGGCGGGAAGAGCCAAGTTTACCACGCCCTCTATATGAATTCCGCGTCAAAAGGAGGACACCAACCTATGAAAACAACTCCCCACCCTGGGGGAGGTGCAAAGGATATGGATTTTGACTGGTGACTTTGGGGTTTTGGCGGGGTTTTTGTTCTTCCCTTTTCCCCCCACCATCTGCGGGTCAAGACGGCGCTGGATCCAGTGGGTGGTGACTATATGTACTTTTCTCCTCCCCAGAAAGGTTATGATAGCACCCAAAATGTTAGCATACCTATTGACACAAAATTGTTAAAATAAATCTTGTCAATGTATGCTTCAGACACCGATTATTTAGTGTTATTTTGCTTTAATCCACCCCAAAGGAGTTATTGATAAAATTTGGGTTATTCCCTTCCCCCCCCCCTTTCTTGGGGTGGGTTGTAACAGATGGTCTCTAGAAAGTCGTGTTCGAGTGGTTCTGTAGGCATTCTTCTTTCTAAAAATGAGGCTGGATTCACAATGTTAGTGACTTGGATGGTTACGTCATCTGACTCGGCTAATATTGCCTGGTACTTTAGGAATCTGGAAGGTGACAGCCAATGGCCTCCTTTCTGCTCGAGTACTGCGGATACAGTGTGAGACACTAACACAGTCATTTTCTGGCCCATTGTGAGTTTTCTGACCTCTTCTATATTTGTGATGACTGCGGCCACTGCTCTCAAACAGCTGGACCATCCTTTGCTTACTTCATCCAATTGTTTGGAGAAATAAGACACGGCTCTTTTGTGTGGTCCCAACTGCTGTGCCAAGACTTCTTAAAGTCATTCCTTGCCATTCATGAGAGAACAGCCAAAATGGTTTTGTTACATCAGGCAGACCCAAGGCTGGGGCTTTCATGAGTTCTTGTTTCAGTTTCTTAATAGCTCCTTCGACCTCGGGTGTCCAGGTTAGGACACTCTTAGTCTCTTTTAGCAAATCATACAGTGGTTTAGCGAGTATCCCGTACTGATAGATCCATAAGCGGCACCAACCTGTCATTCCCAGGAAGGCTCGCAGGTCTCTCACTGTTTCTGGTTTGGGCATCTGGCAGATGGTTTCTTTTCTTGCTGTTCCTAGGGATCTCTGTCCTCTGGAAATTTCGTATCTCAGGTACACTACTTTTTCTTGCACCAGCTGCGCTTTCCGTTGAGAGACTCGATACTCACTTAAACCCAGGAAGTTCAACAGAGAAATAGTCCAGTTAACACATTCTTTTTCTGTTTCAGTTGTTATTAGCAGATCATCTACATATTGTAGAAGAGTACCATCTCCTTGTGGTCTTTCCCATTGTTCTAATTTTTTTGCTAATTGATTTCCAAAAATTGTTGGGTTGTTTTTATAGCCCTGGGGTAACACTGTCCAGGTTAATTGAGTCTTTGTCCCTTTGCTAACAGATTCCCATTTGAAAGTAAAAACCTTTTGGCTTTCTGGGGCCAGAGGAAGGCAGAAAAATGCATCTTGCAGATCTAACACTGTGAACCAAATTAAATTGTCTTTTAATTTAGTTAGGAGTGTATAAGGATTGGTTACCACTGGGTGTAGTGTCTTTGTTATTGCATTTATGGCTCTCAGATCCTGAACTAGCCTGTAAGTTCCATTTGGTTTCTTAACTGGCAAGACTGGTGTGTTATAGTCTGATTCACATTCTATTAGTAATCCTAATTCTAAAAATTTTTCAATTATTGGTTCGATTCTTCTTCTATCCTCTAGCCTCAGTGGGTATTGTTTCCTTACTACTGGTCTTGCTCCAGTTATAAGTTCAACAACAATAGGTATTGCCTGTTTTGATTTCCCGTGTACGTCAGTGGCCCATACTAACGGGTATGCTTCTCTCATAATTTGCTCAATATTGTGGCTATCGGGTTTTGGTTCTACGCAGCTGATCATCAAGCTTAAGCTGTGATCAGTCGTTCTTCGTTTACCTGGAATTCAAATTTGTCTTAAATCTCTACTCAGTAGAGGCTTTGGTGAATTTGGTAAGTACAAATTTGTATTTGATAGGTTTTAGAAAATAAGCGTTTTCTGGTTGACCTGTTACTCCCACAATTTGTACAAATTCATCACCTTTTGGTACTAGTTCCTGCCCAGTCGCTGCCCTGATGTGCAATAGCAGCATTTTCAAATTCCTCATTTAGTTGAGGGCAGTCTCGCTTCCAGTGGCCTATTTGCAAACAATTCAAGCATTGATTCGGCCCTATTCTGGCTGGTTGAGGCTTGAATACAGACCTAGTATAATGTGGATGACCAGTTGCTTCTTTTGAATCTTTTTCTGCTTGGGTCTCAGTATCTGTTCTGTTCTTTTTCTTTTCCTTTGCTTTTCCTTGTCTCTGCTCCTCGTCCTCTTCTGCTCTCCAGGTGTTATTCTCGTCACCTATCTGCACCACCACTATCTTTAATTTCTGTATCTGAATCACTACGTTACTTTCTCCTCCATTGCAATTTACTTTGGGGGAGCTATCTATCGCTTTCTGATCTTGGCGTGCTAATTTTACTCTCATATCCCTCTGCTTCCCGTAGGCTACTTTCTGTCCTACAGCTTCTTGATTCATTCCTTGGTTTACTCTCTCCTACGTTCTTCTTTGACTCAAGCATCTGCCTCATCGTGCCAGCATTTTGATACGTCGCATTGTTTGTATTTGCAGTGTCAACTGCTGCTTCCTCTGGAGGGGCAGGTGTATTTGTTAAATTTTCCTGTCTCTTCTTCTCGTCTTCCTTGGCTACTTCAAACTGTTTTGTCAATCTAAAAATTTTAGCCTGCAGTTCAGTAAACGCAGTTTCATGCCTCGGTACATTCAGCTTTCTCTCTTCGGGTTTTCAGGTCTGTCAGAGTCTTGTCAAAGACTCTAAGTTTTTCTTCTAACAGTCCCTGGATAACTTTTTGTAATTTTTGGTCAACATCTTTTCTGTGTAATTTTTGGTCAACATCTTTTCTGGCTGTAATCTTTACTCGGAGTTCTGCCTCACAATCTTCTTCCATGTCTTCTAAGTCTAATCGAGCTAGGTTCCCACTAATATGCTCTAATTGAGTAGCTTTTGGTATGTCAGTGAATTTTCTCTTAGAATAATTTCTTTATTCTATTCTACTGCTTCAAAACGTTTCTTATTCTATTCCACAGTCTCAGGCACACAATGTCCATACGCTTCGTCTGTCTCTGGCCGTTCCCCTTGCGGAATGACGGAACCGCAGATCGAGACTTCGCAATCGCTTCGCGACGATGTCGCGTCTCAGACACACACACGCATACCCACACACTTAGAATAAAAGACTTTCCTACCTTCCTGTGCTATTTGGATAATCTGCGTCACCAAATTAGATCGCGAGATGCTGCTGCAGACCATAAAATACAGGTTTGTTACTGATCGGGTTACCAAGATGTCACTGTGAACTGTAAAATATATCTTTTTATAGAAAATGTAGCCAAGAGGTTATATATACTTGTCTATGAGTGTATTGACAGTAAAATCTTATCCATTTAGTTTCCGCTAAATCCTGATTTGACCAACAGCGTATGCAATGGAAAACAATAACAAAAGGACAGATTTTAATCCTAAGGTGTCGGCGTGCTAATGCACTCCCGTCTCTCTGTGTAGAATTACAATCACTTCCCATGTAAAGTTCTGCTAACACACAGGAGGCAAAAAGACAACAACAATCAATGCATCACAGGTAATAGAGCTATTCATGGTACTTTTCAAAGTTTCTGTTAATTGTTAGCACGAGCGATAGCAGTTGGAAAATATGCCTCCTTTTTTCCTTTTCTTTTTTTTTTTCCCTTTCTTTTTTTTTTTCCCCTCTTTTTTTCCTTTTCTTTTTCTTTCATACACAAGACACGAGCAATAGCAACTGGAAACACAGCAGCAACACTTTATCTCTAACTACAGCATTCCAGAGATTCCTTGGAGGTTTCCCTGGGTCCTAGAGCTTCTTTTCTCAAGAAAATCAAAAGAGAACACTCTCAAATGCAAGCAACAATTAAAGCAAAATGAGACAAGTTCTAAACATAAAAGACAAACATAACAACGTGACCTCAGGTCTGCTGCTCATAATTTCTGGGACTCTAACCCAGTTTTTAGGGATACTGCCGAGGCGTCCCTCCGGTTCCCTTTTTGAAAGCACTTTTCTTTATCAATTACAATACAAAAGTATACATACCTCTTAATTTGGAGGAGGAGGTTCGTCCGCCGGGACGTGGATCCAAGGGGTCCGGGGAGGCTCTGTCTACAAAATTCTGTCTAAGGGGGCCCGAGAGTGTCGCTTGGGCCCCCTGGATCAGCGCCCTGGGGAGTCTACCACTCCTGGCTGGCTCGCCAAAAATGATGCCAATAATTGCCCCCAAGAAGGTGCAGAGAACTGCTCAGAGACAAAATTTAGTCTTTAAGCAGCAAGGTATGTTTATTAGGCAACATTGGAGAGCAGTCAGCTCGCGCTGGACAAACTTCTCTGCCTTTCCAGTGAATTTACAGGTTTTTATACCATTTCTACAGGTGATTGCAACATGTTTACATAAATAGTCATATGATTGCAACATCTGATTATAATATTCATAATAGGCAGAGTCTAGGCGGAGTCGGGGGCGTGGTCTTCAATTTGGGGCGAATCTAGGAGGGTCGTTCCTGTTCTTCATCCTTATCAGCCCCTGGCCCAGGCTCCATCATCTTCATGAACTTTTCAACTTTCTTGATTTTGGCAGACTACATGGTGAATTTTGCAAGATTCTTGGACTCCAAGCTCCACTTTGCCCCTTACTTATCTTACTTAGGTTGGGTGTGTGTGCATTTCATTTAGTGTACGGTACCACCTAATCTCTATCTCTAGTTTCTGGCAGTACATCCTAGTTAAGTGTTTGAAAAGTTCTTTGTGTTTTCGTTTATACTTATATTCTTACATTCTGCTTATATTCTTAAATTCTACTTATATTCTTAAATTCTGACTTATATTCTGCTTTCTAGGCCTTGTCTGGCTTTACGAGCACGGAAACACTTGCTCGCCAGGGACGCCCCAGGCTGACAAACCAACTGCACCAAAAAACCAAAGTTTCCTGGCTATCTTTCCTGCAGAAAAGGACAGTCATTTCCTGTTTTCAGCACTGCTTCCCAACTGATAGCCCGATTCGCAAAATTGCATTTAAACAAATATTCCTCCCAGACTACAGATGCCAGCACAGAAACTCTTGATGTGCATGGAACCTCCAGTCTGACAAACCAACTACACCACAAAGCCAACACTTGCAGGCTTTCTTTCCTGGCGATAAGGGTTGTTGTTTCCTGTTTTCAGACCTGTCTCCCAACTGCCAGCCCAACTGCCAAAATTGCAGGCAAACAGAGATTCCTCCAAGACTAAAGTTCCCAGCACAGAAAGCTCTTGCTGTGCATGGACGCCCCAGGCTGACAAACCAACTGCACCACAAAGCCAAAGCTTCCTGGCTTTCTTTCTTGCGGATAAGGGCTGTTGTTTCATGTTTTCAGTCCTGACTCCCAACTGATATCCCAACTTCTAAAACTGCATAGAAAGAAATATTCCTTTGACACCAAAGATGCCAGCACGGAAACACTTCCTTCCAGGGACAGCCCTGCCTGACAAACCAACTGCACCACAAAGCCAAAATTTGCTGGCTTTCTTTCCTGCCGAATAGGACTGTAATTTCCTGTTTTCATACCTGCCTCCCAACTGCAGACTTGACTCCAAAAATTGCATAAAGACAAAGATTCCTCCCACACCAAAGACACCAGCACGGAAAATCTTGCTCCTAATGGAGTCTCCAGGTTGACAAACCAACTGCACCACCAAGCCAAAGTTTGCAGGTTTTCTTTCCTGGCGATTAGAGCTGGCATTTCCTCTTTTCAGACCTGTCTCCCAACTGCCAGACTGACTCCCAAAATTACAGATAAAGCAAGATTCCTCGCAGGCTAAAGTTGACAGCACAGAAAGCTCTTGCTGTTCATGGACGTCTAAGGTTGACAAAACAACCGCACCACAAAGCCAAAGCTTGCTGGCTTTCTTTCCTGGCGATAAAGGCTATTGTTTAATGTTTTCAGACCTGCCTCCAAACTGCCAGCCCGATTCTCAAAATTGCATACAGACAACGATTCCTCCCACACCAAAGATGCCAGCACGAAAACTCTTCCTACACATGGAGTCTTCAGGTTGACAAACCAACTACACCACAAAGAAAAAGTTTTATGGATTTCTTTCCTGGGGATAAGGGCTGTCATTTCTTGTTTCCAGCGCTGCGACGAATTTGCCAACCCGACCCCCTAAATTGCATACGGACGAGGATTCCTCCAGCATTAAAGATGCTATCCTGGAAACTCTTGCTGCCCATGGAGTCTTAAGGCCGACAAACCAACTGCACCACAAAGCCAAAGCTTGCTGCCTTTCTTTCCTGGCGATAAGCACTGTCATTTCCTGTTTTCAGCCCTGACTCCCAACTGCCAGACCGAGTCCCAAAATTGCATACAGACAAAGATTCCTCCAACACCAAAGATGCCAGTAGGGAAACTCTTTTTCCACATGGAGTCTTCAGGCTGACAAATCAACTGCACCACAAAGCCAAAAGTTGCTGACTTTCTTTCCTGGGGATAAGGGCTGTCATTTCCTGTTTTCAGACCTGCTTCCAACCCACCCGAACGACTCCAAAAATTGCATATAAAAAAAGATTCCTCCCACACCAAAGATGCCAGCACGGAAACTTTTGCTCCCCATGGAGTCTCCAGGTTGACAAACCAACTGCACCACCAAGCCAAAGTTAGCAGGTTTTCTTTCCTGGCGATTAGAGCTGGCATTTCCTCTTTTCAGACCTGTCTCCCAACTGCCAGACTGACTCCCAAAATTACAGATAAAGCAAGATTCCTCTCAGGCTAAAGTTGACAGCACAGAAAGCTCTTGCTGTTCATGGAAGTCTCAGGCTGACAAAACAACTGCACCACAAAGCCAAAGCTTGCTGGCTTTCTTTCCTGGCGATAAAGGCTGTTGTTTCTTGTTTTCAGACCTGCCTCCAAACTGCCGGCCGGACTCCCAAAATTGAGTACAGACAACGATTCCTCCCACACCAAAGATGCCAGCACGAAAACTCTTTCTACACATGGAGTCTCTAGGCTGACAAACCAATTACACCACAAAGAAAAAGCTTTATGGATTTCTTTCCTGTGGATAAGGGCTGTCATTTCCTGTTTTCAGACCTACCTCCCAACTACAAGCCCAACACCCAAAATTGCATACAAAGAAAGACTCCTCCCACACCAAAGATACCAGCACAGAAAGCTCTTGCTCCCCATGGAGTTTCCAGGCTGACATACTTACTGCACCACAAAGCCAAAAGTTCCAAGGTTTTTTTCCTGCGGATAAGGGCTGTCATTTTCTGTTTTCAGCCCTGACTCTTAACTGCCAGACTGTCTCCCAAAATTGCATACAAACAAAAATTCCTCCCACACCAAAAATGTCAACAGAGAAAGCTCTTGCTCGCCATGGAGTCTCCAGGCTGACAAACCAACTGCACCACAAAGCCAAAGCTGGCTGCCTTTCTTGCCAGCCGAAAATGGCTGTCATTTCCTCTTTTCAAACCTGCCTTCCAACTGCCAGCCTGACTCCATGGGTAGTAAAATCTTTCTGTGCTGGCATGTTTGGTGTGGGAGGAATCTTTGTCCATATGCAATTTTGGGAGTCGGACCGGCAGTTGGGAGGCAGGTCTGAAAATAAGAAACAACAACCCTTATCACTAGAAAACAAATCCTGGAAGCTTTGGCTTTGTGGTGCAGTTGGTTTGTCAGCGTGGAGACTCCATGGGGAGCGAGAGCTTTCTGTTCTGGCACCTTTGCTGTGGGAGGAATAATCATCTGTATGCAATTTTGGGAGTTTGTCTTGCAGTTGGGAGGCAGGTCTGAAAATAGGAAATGTCTGCCCTTATCACCGGGAAAAAAAGCCTGCAAGCTTTGGCTTATTAGTGCAGTTGGTTTGTCAACATGGGGAGTCCAATAGCAGCAAGAGCTTTCTCTGTTGGCACTCTTGGTGTGGGATAAATCTTTGTATGCAATTTTGAGAGTCGGTGTGGCAGTTGGAAGGCAGGTCTGAAAACAGGAAACAACAGCCACTATACCTAGGAAAGAAAGTCTGGAAGCTTTGGCTTTGTGGTGCAGTTAGTTTGTAAGCCTGGAGACTCCATGGGGAGCAAGAGTTTTTTGTGATGGCATCTTTACTGTCGGAGTGACGTTTTTTAATATGCAATTTCTGTTCTCAGGCTGGCAGTTGGGAGGCAGGTCTGAAAACAGAAAATGACAGCCCTTATCTCCAGGAAAGAAAGCTTCGATCCTTTGGCTTTGTGGTGCAGTTGGTTTGTCAGCCTGGAGACTCCATGGTGAGCAAGACCTTTCTGTGCTGGCACCTTTGGTGTGGGAGGAATCTTTCTTTATATGGAATTTTTGGAGCTGGTCTGGCAGTTGGGAGGCAGGGCTGAAAACAGGAAACAACAACCCTTATCACCAGGAAAGAAAGCCTGCAAGCTTTGGCTTTGTGGTGCAGTTTGTTTGTCAGTCTGGAAACTCCATGAGCAGCAAGAGCTTTCTCTGCTATCAACTTTGGTGTGGGAGGAATCTTTTAGGAGTCGAGCTGTCCGGAGGTAGGGTTGAAAACAGAAAATGACTGACCTTATCTGCAGGAAAGAGACCTGGATGCTTTGGTTTTGTGGTGCAGCTGATGTGTCATTCTGGACACTCAATGGTCAGCAAGAGCTTTCTGTGCAGGCATCTTTGTGTGGGAGGAATCTTTGTCCGTATGCAGTTTTGGGAGTCTGGCTGGCTATTTGGAAGCAGGACTTAAAACAGGAAACAACAGCCCTTATCCCCAGGAAAGAAAAGCCTGAAAGCATTGGCTTTGTGGTGCAGTTTGTTTGTCAGCTTGGGGCGTGCCTGAGCATCCAAAGCTTTCTGTGCTGGCACCTTTGGTGTGGGAGGAATCTTTGTTTATACGCAATTTTGACGGTTGGTCTGTCAGTTGGGACGCAGGTCTGAAAACAGAAAATGACTGCCTTTATCGACAGGAAAGAAACCTGGAACTTTTGGCTTGGTGGGGCAGCTGGTGTGTCATTATAGGCAATCCATGGCCGGAAAGAGCTTTCTGTGCTGTCATCTCTCATGTGGGAGGAATCGTCGTCCATATGCAATTTTGGGAGTCGGGCCGGTAGTTGCAATTCGGGGCTGAAAAGAGGAAATGATAGCGCATTTTCGCCGGAAAGAAAGCCAGTAAACTTTGTTGTTGCTATGTAGCTGGTTTGTTACCCTGAATAATACATGGTGAAAAATGGTTTTCTGGCAGGCATCTTTGGTGTGGGAGGAATCTTTGTTTGTCTGCAATTTTGATAGTCGAGCTGGCAGTTTTTCAACAGATCGGAAAACAGAAAATTACAGCCGTAAACCTAAGGAAGGAAGGCATGCAAGCTTTGCCTTTGTGGTGCAGTTGGTTTGTCAGCCTGGAGACTGCATGAGGAGCAAGAGATTCCTCCCACACCAAAGATGCCAGCACAGAAAACTCTTGCTGCCCATGGAGTCCCCAGGCTGAAAAACCAACTGCACCACAAAGCAAAAGCTTGCTGGCTTTCTTTCCTGAGGATAAGAACTGTTGTTTCCTGTTTGCAGACCAACTGACCAACGGAAAGCCCAACTCCCAAAATTGCATAAAAACAAAGATCCTCCTGTGGGAGCCCAAACCCAGCTTTCAGCAAAGGAAAACAAGGGCTGACAAAAACCTCATGATCTGAAGGAGCTGGACCCTTCTCACAAGACCTGTTAAAGTTCTACCTTATGGATCAAGCTTGGCTCCAGCAGAAATCAGAAAGGACTTTTGAGACGATTGTATCAAATCATGTCTAAACCCCTATAATCCCTCTATCCCCCATGTAATCCTACTAGAAGAAAAATTAACTATTTGGAAATTGCAGTAAAAACTTGTGGAACTCCCCAATTAACATAGGTTGTCCCCTTCATTAACATACAGCCCCAGATGCCTTTAAAATAGTGTCCTCGTGTTCAATAAACTATTCCAGTTTCCCCATACTGGGATCGTGTCTAGCTTTTATTTTTCAGACCGCCACTTCCTCCCACACCAAAGGTGCCAGCACAGAAAGCTCTTGCTGCCCATGGACTCCCCAGGTTGATGAACCAAATGCACCACAAAGCCAAAGCTTGCTGGCTTTTTTTCCTGGCGATAAGGGCTGTTGTTTCCTCTTTTCAGGCCTTCCTCCCAACTGCCAAACCGACTCCCAAAATTGCATACGGACGAAGATTACTCCCACACCAAAGATGCCAGCACAGAAAGATCTTGGTCCCCATTGAGTACCCAGAATGACATATCAGTTGCACAACAAAGCAAAAGCTTCCAGGATTTCTTTCCTTCAGATTAGGGCAGTCATTTCCAGTTTTCAACCCTACCTCCCAACTGACTGACCGACTCCCAAAATTGCATATAAACAAAGATTCCTCCCATACTAAAGTTGACAGCACAGAAAGCTCTTGCTCCCTATGGAGTCTCCAGGCTGACAAACGCACTGCACCACAAAGTCAAACCTTTCAGGCTTTCTTTCCTGGGGGATAAGGGCTTTCATTTCCTGTTTTCAGCCCTGCCTCCCAACTGACAGCCCGACTCTCAAAATTGCATATAAACAAAAATTCCTCCCACACCAAAAGGAAATGCAGACAACGCCCTTGCTGGTTTTGGAGTGCCCAGGCGAGCCCACAAACTACACCGGAAAGCCAAATCTTGCAGACTTTCTTCTGTGGCGATAAGGGCTGTCATTTCCTGTTTTCAGACCTGCCTCCCAACTGACAGCTTGACTTCTAAAATTCCATACAAACAAAGATTCCTCCCACACCAATGACACCAGCACAGAAAGCTCTTGCTCCCCATGGAGTCTCCAGGATGACAAACCAACTGCACCACAAAGCCAAAGCTTGCAGGCTTTCTTTCCTGGCGATAACCCCTGTTGTTTCCTGTTTTCAGACCTGCCTCCCAACTAACAGCCCGACTTCTAAAATTCCATAGAAACAAAGATTCCTCCCACTGCAAAGGTGGCAGTACAGAAACTTTGTTCTGTTCATGGAGTCCCTAGGCTGACAAACCAGCTGCACCACAAAGTCAAATTTTCCAGGCATTCTTTCCTGCCGATAAGGGCTGTCATTTCCAATTTTCAGCCCTGCCTTGAAATTGCCAGCCAGACCCCCAAAATTGCATACAGACGAAGATTTCTCCCACATCAAAGATGCCAGCACATAAAGCTCTTGCTCCCCATGGAGTGGTCAGAATGACACACCAGCTGCACTACAAAGCCAAAGCTTCTGGACTTTCTTTCCTGCAGACTAGGGTAATCATTTCCTGTTTTCAGCCCTACCTCCCAACTGACAGCCCGACACCCAAAATTGCGTACAAACAAAGATTCTTCCCACAGCAAAGCTGATAGCAGAGAAAACTCTTGCTGCTCATGGACTTCCCAGGTTGACAAACCAACTGCACCGCAAAGCCGAAGCCTCCAGGCTTTCTTTCCTAGGGGGAAGGGGTGTTGTTTTCTGTTTTCAGACCTGCCACCCAATTGACGGCTTGACTTCTAAAATTCCATACAAACAAAGATTCCTCCCACAGCAAAGATGCAAGCACAGAAAGCTCTTGCTCCCCATGGAGTCTCCAGGCTGACAAACCAACTGCACCACAAAACCAAACCCTGTTGGTTTTCTTTTTTGGTGATAAGGGTTGTCATTTTCTGTTTTCAGACCTGGCTCCAGATTGCCAGCCAAATTCCCAATATTGTATATGGATGAAGATTCCTCCTACTCCAAAGTTGCCAGCACAGAAAGCTCTTGCTCCACATGGAGTCTCCATACTGACAAACCAACTGCACCAAAAAGACAAAGCTTGCAGGCTTCCTTTCCTAGCGATAACCGCTGTTGTTTCCTGTTTTCAGACCTGCCTCCAAACTGACAGCCCAACACCCAAAATTGCATACAAACAAAGATTCCTCCCACAGCAAAGGTACCAGCACGGGAAGCTCTTGCTGCTCAGGGATGCCCCAGGCTGACAAACCAACTGCACCACAAAGACAAAGCTTCCAGGTTTTCTTTCCTGGCAATTAGGACTGTCATTTCCTCTTTTCAGACCTGCCTCCTAACTGCCAGACTGACTCCAAAAATTGCATATAAACAAAGGTTCCTCCCACAATAATGATGACAGCACAGAAAACTCTCACTGTTCACGGAGGCCTCAGGTTTACAAACCAACTGCACCACAAAGACAAAGCTTCCAGGCATTCTTTCCTGGCAATAAGCGCTGTCCTTTCATGTTTTCACACCTGCATCCAAACTGCAAGACCGACTCCCAAAATTGCATACAGACTCCTCCCACACCAAAGATGCCAACACAGAAAGCTCTTGCTCCCCAGGGAGCCTCCAGGCTGACAAACCAACTGCACCACAAAGCCAAAGCTTCCAGGCTTTCTTTCCTGGCGATAAGAGCTGGCATTTCCTCTTTTCAGACCTGTCTCCTAACTGCCAGACTGACTCCCAAAATTACAGATAAAGCAAGATTCCTCCCACACCAAAGGTGATAGCAGAGAAAGCTCTTGCTTTTCATGGACACCACAGGTTGAAAAACCAACTGCTCCACAAAACGAAAGTTTCCAAGCTTTCTTTCCTGGCGATAAAGGATTTCATTTCCTGTTTTCAGACCTGCCTCCCAACTGCCAGCCCAACTCCCAAAATTGCATATAAACAAAGATACCTCTTACACCAAAGATGCGAGAAGAGAAAGCTCTTGCTCCCCATGGAGTCTCCAGGTGGACAAACCAACTGCAGCACAAAGCCAAAGCTTCCAGGCTTCCTTTCCTGGCAATAAGGGCTATTTTGTCCTTTTTTCAGCCCTGCCTCCCAAATGCCAGACCGACACCCAAAATTGCATATATTCTTCCCATACCTAAGGCGATAGCAGAGAAAGCTCTTGCTGCTCATGGATTCCACAGGCCGACAAATCAACTGCACCACAAAGCAAAAGCTTGATCGCTTTTCTTCCTGGCAAAAAGATGCCAGTACAGAAAGGACTCACTGTGCACGAATGCCCCAGGCTGACAAACCAATTGCACCAGAAACCCAAACCTCAAGGCTTTCTTTCCTGGTCTGACAGTTGGGAGGCAGGTCTGAAAATAGGAAATGACAGCCATTATCACCAGGAAAGAAAGCTTGGAAACTGTGGCTTTGTGGTGCAGTTGGTTTCTCAACCTGGGGCGTCCATGAACAGCAAGAGTTTTCTGTGCTGGCATCTTTGATGTTGGAGGAAACTTTGTTTAGCTGCAATTTTGGGAGTCAAGCTGGCAGTTTGGAGGCAGGGCTGAAAACAGGAAATGACAGCCCTTATCGCCAGGAAAGAATGCCCGGAAGCTTTGACTTTGTGGTGCAGTTTGTTTGTCTGCCTGGAGACTAGAGTTTCCCAGATGGCATCTTTGTTGTGGGAGGAATTCCCCTCCATATGCAATTTTGGGAGTCGGGCTTTAAGTTGTGAGGCAGGGCTGAAAAGAGGAAATGAAAGCCCTTATCCCCAGGAAAAAAAAAAAACAGGAAGCTTTGGCTTTGTGGTGCAGTTGGTTTGTCAGCCTGGAGACTCCACAGAGAGCTAGAGTTTCCGTTCTGGCATCTTTGGTGTGGGAGGAATCTTTTTTTATATGCAATTTTTGGAGACAGGTTTTCAGTTGAGAGGCAGGTCTGAAAACAAGAAACAGCAGCCCTTATTGCCAGGAAAGAAAGCCTGCAAGCTTTGGCTTTGTGGTGCAGTTTATATGTGTGATAGTTTCACTCTGGACCTTCCTGGAGACCAGCTTGTAACCAGGAAGGAACTAGGAAAGTGATCACGGAAGTATTCCATGCTATTCCTTTACGTAACTTGAGGTATAAATAAAGCCAGCAGGAGGCACCTCTCCCTCTTCCTTTCCGACAAGGTTCGAGAACGGTGGGTCCCTGTCTCGGTCTGGCTTATCTGGAGCTAAGGTCTACAGTGACTGCTGTTATCTGCCACGCGTGAGGGAAGAGCGCTGGACCGTGTCTAACCATCCTGCCTTTTCAAAGGGAAGTGGTGAGATTTTTGCTAGTTTACCTTCAGTTGGCTGGTTGACTTGCTCGGTCTTTGCCCCTTTTTGTCCTTCTCCCTCCCCCTCTTCCCTTTTTGGGGAACTGTTTGGGATTTCTGGAGTTGCGGTGTGTGGTTTTCTCGTTTTGTGTATCTGTCTCATACGTATAATATATATACATATATATATTTTTGCTATAGCCTTGGCTGCTTGAGTACTTTCTTTTCTCTTCCCTCTCTGAGAAGCGGGCCCTTGTTGTCGAGTTTCGGGGGCTTGGCGGGAAGCCAGCTCGAAACTTGCACAATATGTCATCCTGGTGCGTACATGAAGAGCTAGTGCTTTCTGTGCTGGCCTCTTTGTTGTGGGAGGGATCTTTGTTTATATGCAATTTTGGGAGTTTGACTGGCAGTTGGGAGGCAGGTCTGAAAACAGGCAATGACAGCCCTTATCGCAAGGAAAGAAAGCCTGGAAGCTTTGGCTTTGTGGTGCAGTTGGTTTGTCAGCCTGGAGACTCCATGGCGAGCAAGACCTTTCTGTGCTGGCACCTTTGCTGGGGGAGGAGTCTCTTTATGCAGTTTTGGGAATCGGTCTGGAAGTTGGGAGGCAGCTCTGAAAACAGGAAACAACAGTCCTTATCCCCAGGAAAGAAAAGAAACCTGAAAGCTTGGGTTTGTGGTGCAGTTGGTTTGTCAATCTTGGGCCTCCATGAACAGTGAGTGCTTTCTGCTCTGGAATCTTTGTTATGGGAGGAATCTTTGTTTATATGCATTTTTGGGGGTCGGTCTGTCAGTTGGGAGGCAGGTCTGAAAACAAGAAATGACAACCCTTATTGCCAGGAAAGAAAACTAGTAAGCTTTGACTTTGTGGTGCAGTCGGTTTCTCAGCCT
Source organism: Pseudopipra pipra (assembly GCF_036250125.1). Classification (NCBI taxonomy): domain Eukaryota; kingdom Metazoa; phylum Chordata; class Aves; order Passeriformes; family Pipridae; genus Pseudopipra; species Pseudopipra pipra. Next base: position 42,998,531 of record NC_087580.1, read on the forward strand.
GAATACTTCATGGGGAGCAAGAGTTTCCAGGATGGCATCACTGGTGTGGGAGTAATCTTCATCCGTATGCAATTCTGGGAGTCGGTCTTGCAGTTAGGAGGCAGAGCTGAAAACAGGAAGCAACAGCCCTTATCGCCAGGAATGAAAGCCTGCAAGCTTTGGTTTTGGGGTGTAGTTGGTTTCTCAGCCTGGAGACGGCATCGGGAGCAAGAGTTTTTTGTGCTGGCATCTTTGCTGTGGGAGGAATCTTTGATTATATACAGTTTTGCGAGTTGGACTGGCGGTTGGGAATCAGGGCTTAAGACAGGAAATGACAGCCCTTATCCCCAGGAAAGAAAGCTTGGAAACTTTGGCTTTGTGGTGCAGTTGGTTTGTCAACCTGAGGTGTCCATGAAAAGCAAGAGCTTTATGTGCTGGCATCATTGGTGTGTGAAGAATCTTTGTTTATATGCAATTTTGGGAGTCGGTCTGTTAGTTGGGAGGCAGGTCTGAAAACAGGAAATGACTGTCTATCCCCCGGAAAGAAAGCCTGGAAGCTTTCGCTTTGTGGTGCAGTTGGTTTGTCAGCCTTAACACTCCATAGGAAGCAATAGCTTTCTCTGTTGGCATCTTTGCTTTGGAATAAGTCTTTTTTTTATGCAACTTTGGGTGTCACGCTGGAAGTTGAGAGACAGGGCTGAAAACAGGAAATGACAGCCTTTTTCGGCAGGAAAGAAAGACAGCAAGTTTTGAGTTTGTGGTGCAGTTGGTTTGTCATCCTCGAGACTCTGTGGGGTGCAAGAGTTGTCTATGCTGGCGGCTTTGCTGTAGGAGGAATCTTTGTATGCAATTTTGGGACTCGATCTGCCAGGTGGGAGGTAGTTCTGAAAACATGAAACAACAGCCCTTATCACCAGTGAAAAAACCCTGGAAACTTTGGCTTTGTGCTGCAGTTGGTGTGTTTGCCTGGAGACTTCATGAACTGTAAGAGTTTTCTGTGTTGGAAACTTTAGTCTAGGAGAAATCTTTGTCCATATGCAATTTTGGGGGTCGGGTTGACAGTTAGGTGGCAGGTCTGAAAACAGGAAACAACAGCCCTTATCCCTAGGAAAGAAAGTCTGGCATCTTTGCCTTTGCTGTGCAGTTGGTTTGTCAGCCTGAAGACTCCATGGGCAGCAAGCGTTTCCTTGCTGAATCTTTAGCGTGGGAGGAATCTTCGTCCGCATGAAATTTTTGGAGTCGGTCTGGCAGCTGGGAGGCAGGTCTGAAAACAGGAAATGACAGCCCTTCTCAGCAGGTTAAAAAGCCAGGAAGCTTTGGCTTTGTGGTGCAGTTGGTTTGTCAGCCTGGAGACTCCAAGGAGAGCTAGAGTTTCCGTTCTGGCATCTTTGATGTGGGAGGAATCTTCATTTGTATGCAATTTTAGGAGTCGGGTTGTCAGTTTGGAGGCAGGTCAGAAAAAAAGAAACAAGAGCATTTATCCTCAGGTGAGAAAGCTTGCAACGTTTGGTTTTTTGGTGCAGCTGGTGTGTCATTCTGGATACTCCATGGGCAGCAAGAGCTTTCTGTGCTGGCATCTTTGGTGTGGGAGAAATCTCCGTCCATATGCAATTTTGAGAGTCAGGCTGTCAGTTGGGAAGCAGGTCTGAAAACAGGAAACAACTGCCCCTATCGGCAAGAAAGAAAGCCTGGAAGGTTTGTCTTTGTGGTGCAGTTGGTTTCTCAGCCTGAAGACTCCATCGGGAGTAAGAGTTTCAGTGCTGGCATCTTTGGTGTGGGAGGAGACTTTGTTTGTATGCAATTTTGAGAGTCGAGCAGGCAGTTGGTCAGCAGGTCTGAAAACAGGAAATTGCAGCCGTAATCCTAAGGAAGGAAAGCCTGCAAACTTTGTCTTTGTGGTGTAGTTGGTTTGCCAGCCTGGAGACTGCATGAGGAGCAAGAGGTTCCTCTCACACCAAACCTGCCAGCACAGAAAGCTCTTGCTGCCAATGGAGTCCCTAGGCTGAAAAACCAACTGCACCACAAAGCAAAAGCTTGCTGCCTTTCTTTCCTGGGGATATGGACTGTTGTTTCCTGTTTGCAGACCAACTGACCAACGGAAAGCCCAACTCCCAAAATTGCATAAAAACAAAGATCCTCCCACACCAAAGGTGCCAGCACAGAAAATTCTTGCTCCCCATGGAGTCTCCAGGCTGACGAAACAACTGCACCACAAAACCAAAGCTTCCAGGCTTTCTTTCCTTAGGAAAAGGGCTGTCATTTCCGCTTTTCAGCCCTGCCTCCCACCTGCCAGACCGAATCCCAAAATTGCATACGGACAAAGATTCCTCCCGCATCAAAGATGCCAGGACAGAGAGCTCTTGCTGCCCATGGAGTGCCCATAATGACACACCAGATGCACCACAAAGCGAAAGCTTCCAGGATTTCTTTCCTTCAGATTAGAGCAGTCATTTCCTGTTTTCAGACCTGCCTCCAATCTGAAAGCCCGACTCCCAAAATTGCATACAAACAAAGATTCCTCCCACACCATAGATGCCGGCATAATAAGCTCTTGCTGCCCGTGAAGTCCCCAGGTTGACAAACCAACTGCACCACAAAGCAGAAGCTTGCTGCCTTTCTTTCCTGGGGATAAAGACTGTTGTTTCCTGCTTTCACACCTACTGACCAACTGAAAACCCAACTCCTCAAAATGCATACAAAAAAAGATCCTCCCACACCAACGGTGATAGTACAGAAAGATCTTGCTGTTCATGGACGCCCCAGGATGACAAACCATCTGCAGCACAAAGCCAAAGCTTCCCGGCTTTCTTTCCTGGGAATATAGACAGTCATTTCCTTTTTTCAGAAATGCTCCCCAACTGCCAGACCAAGTACTAAAATTGCATATGGAAGAAGATTCCACCCACACCAAAGATGCCAGCACAGAAAGCTCTTGCTTCCCATGGAGTATCCAGAATGCCACATCAGCTGCACCACAAAGCCAAAGCTTCCAGGATGTCTTTCCTTAAGATTAGGGCAGTCATTTCCAGTTTTCAGGACTACCTCCCAACTGACAGCCCTATTCCCAAAATTGCATACACACAAAGATTCCTCCCAGACTAAAGTTGACAGCACAGAAAGCTCTTGCTCCCCATGGAGTCTCCAGGCAGACAAACCAACTGCACCACAAAGCGAAATTTTCCAGGCTTTCTTTCCTGGGGATAAGGGCTGTCATTTCCTCTTTTCAGCCCTACCACCCAACTTACAGCCCGACACTCAAAATGCATATAAACAAAGACTTTTCCCACACCAAAGGTGCCAGCACAGAAAGCTCTTGCAACTAAATGAACTCCCCAGGCTGACAAACCAACTGCACCACAAACCCAAATCTTGCAGGCTTTTCTTCCTGGGGGTAAGGGCTGTTGTTTCCTGTTTTCAGACCTGCCTCCCAACTGACAGTCCAACTCCCAAAATTGCATACAAGAAAAGATTCCTCCCAGACTAAAGTTGACAGCAAAGAAAACTCTTGCTCCCTATGGCGTCTACAGACTGACAAATCTACTGCACCTCAACGCCAAAGCTTGCTGGTTTTTTTCCCTGGCGATAAAGGCTGTCATTTCCTGTTTTCAGACCTGCCTCCCAGCTGCCAGACCGACTCCAAAAATTTCATGCGGATGAAGATTCCTCCCACGCTAAAGATTCAGCAAGGAAACGCTTGCTGACCATGGAGTCTTCAGGCTGACAAACAAACTGCACCGCAAAGCCAAAGATTCCAGGCTTTCTTTCCTAGGGATAAGGGCTGTTGTTTCCTGTTTTCAGACCTGTTCGTCTGTCAGCCTAGGGTGCCCATGAAGAGCAAAAACTTTCTGTACTGGCACCTTTGCTGTGGGAGGAATCTTTGTTTGAAAGGAAATTTAGAAGTCGGGTTGTCAGTTGGGAGGCAGGGCTGAAAACAGGAAACAACAGCCCTAATCAGCAGGTAAAAAAGCCTGGAAGCTTTGGCTTTGTGGTGCAGTTGGTTTGTAAGCCTGGAGACTCCATGGGGAGCAAGAGCTTTCTGTGCTGGCATCTTTGCTGTGGGAGGTGTGAAAACAGGAAATGCCAGCCTTTATCACCAGGAAAGAAAGCCTGCAAGATTTGGCTTTTTGGTGTAGTTGGTGGACCAGCCTGGTCACTCCATGAACAGCAAGAGCTTTCTCTCCTTCTTACTTTTGATGTGGGAGAGATCTTTTTTGTATGCAATTTTGACAGTCTGGTTGTCAGTTTGGGAGGCAGGTCTGAAAAAAGGAAACAACAGCACTAATCGCCAGGAAAGAAAACCAGCAAGGTTTGGCTTTGTGGTGCAGTTGGTTTGTCCGCCTGGGGAGTCCATTTAGCAGCAAGAGCTTTCTGTGCTGGCACCTGTGCTGGAAAGAAAGCGTGGAAGCTTTGGCTTTGTGGTGCAGCTGATGTGGCATTCTGGGTACTCCATGGGAAGCAAGATCTTTCGGTGCTGACATCTTTGGTGTGGAAGGAATCTTCGTCCATATGCAATTTTGGGACTTGGTTTGGCAGTTGAGAGGCATTTCTCAAAACAGGAAATGTCTGTCATTATTCCCAGGAAAGAAAGCCGGGAAGCTTTGGCTTTGTGCTGCAGATGGTTTGTCATCCGGGGGCGTCCATGAACAGCAAGATCTTTCTGTACTATCACTGTTGGTGTGGGAGGATCTTTTTTTGTATGCATTTTGAGGAGTTGGGTTTTCAGTTGGTCAGTAGGTGTGAAAGCAGGAAACAACAGTCTTTATCCCCAGGAAAGAAAGGCAGCAAGCTTCTGCTTTGTGGTGCAGTTGGTTTGTCAACCTGGGGACTTCACGGGCAGCAAGAGCTTATTATGCCGGCATCTATGGTGTGGGAGGAATCTTTGTTTGTATGCAATTTTGGGAGTCGGGCTTTCAGATTGGAGGCAGGTCTGAAAACAGGAAATGACTGCTCTAATCTGAAGGAAAGAAATCCTGGAAGCTTTCGCTTTGTGGTGCATCTGGTGTGTCATTCTGGGCACTCCATGGGCAGCAAGCGCTCTCTGTGCTGGCATCTTTGGTGCGGGAGGAATCTTTGTCCATATGCAATTTTGGGATTCGGTATGGCAGGTGGGAGGCAGGGGTGAAAACAGGAAATTACAGCTGTTATCCTAAGGAAAGAAAGCTTGGCGCTTTGGCTTTGTGGTGCAGTTGTTTTGTCAGTCTGGAGAGTCAATGTGGAGCAAGAACTTTCTGTGCTGGCACCTCTGGATTAGGAGGAATCTTCATCCATATACACTTTTTGGAGTTTGGCTGGCAATTTGCAGTCAGGGTTGAAAACAGGAAATGACAGCCTTTATCGCCAGGAAAGAAAGCCACCAGGCTTTGGCTTTGTAGTGCAGTTGGTTTGTCAACCTGGAGACTCCATGGGGAGCAAGAGCTTTCTGTGCTGGCACCTTTGGTGTGGGAGGAATCTTTGTATGGAATTTTAGAAGAAGGACTGTCAGTTGGGAGGTAGGGCTGAAAACAGGAAATGACTGCCCTAATCTTAAGGAAAAAAAATCCTGGAAGTTTTCGCTTTGTGGTGCAGCTGATGTGTCATTCTGGGTACACAATGGGGAGGAGGATCTTTCTGTGCTGGCATCTTCCGTGTGGGAGGAATCTTCGTCCGTATGCAATTTTGGGAATAGGTCTGGCAGTTGGGAGGCAGTTCTGAAAACAGGAAACAACAGCAGTTATCACCAGGAAAGAAAGCCAGGAAGCTTTGTCTTCGTGGTGCAGTTGGTTTGTCAGCCTGGAGACTGCATGGGGAGCAAGAATTTTCTGTGCTGGCACATTTGGTGTGGGAGGATCTTTGTTTTTATGCAATTTTGGGAGTTGGGCTTTCCGTTGGTCAGATGGTCTGAAAACCGGAAACAACACTCCATATCCCCAGGAAAGAAAGGCAGCAAGCTTTTGCTTGCTGCTGCAGTTGGTTTTTCAGCCTGGGGACTCCATTGGCAGCAAGAGCTTTCTGTGCTGGCAGGTTTGGTGTGAGAGGAATCTCTTGCCCCTCATGCAGTCTCCAGACTGACAAACCAACTGCACCACAAAGCCAAAGCTTGCAGGCTTTCTTTCCTGGCGATAACCACTGTTGTTTCCTGTTTTCAGACCTGCCTCCCAACTGCCAGACAGACTCTAAAAATTGCATATGGACGAAGATTTCTCCGACACCAAAGATGCCAGAACGGAAACTCTTGCTGCCCATGGAGTCTCCAGGCTGACAAACCAACTACACCACAAAACCAAAGCTTCCTGGCTTTTTATCCTGCTGAGAAGGGCTGTCATTTCCAGTTTTCAGCCCTGCCTCCCAACTGCCAGCCCGATTCCCAAAATTGCATATAAACAAAGACTCCTCCCACAGTAAAGATGTCAGCACAGAAAGGTCTTGCTCCCCATGGCATCTCCAGGCTGACAAACCAACTGCACCACATAGCCAATGCTTTCAGGCTTTTTTTCCTGGGGATACGGGTTGTCATTTTCGCTTTTCAGACCTGCCTCCCAACTGCCAGCCCGATTTCTAAATTGCATACAAACAAAGATTCCTCCCACACCAAAGATGCCAGCCAGAAAACCCTTGTTCACCATGATAATTTGTCACACTTTAGAACAGTAGTTTACACATACCCAACCCTATTAACCCACTTCATACCAAACTTTCTAAATTCTTTGGCTTGTTTAGACTTCTCTCAAGGCAGGCCTTCATTCTGTTTAAGAACATTTGCACCCCAGGCCCGAGCAACAAGATACTATCATAAAGCAATTTTCAACCTCGAACCTTGGAGGGGCTCCAAGGACTGTACATGCTGTGAAGAAGAGGAAGATGAGGAAGTTACGACAGCCTAAAGATGCACTCAGACAAGTTGGTCGGCAAGGATTTTATTATAAACAAACTCGGGGGTTTTATCCTTTTTTTCCCTGTCCACCTGCCCGTATTTCATCTCTAATTGGTTTCTTGCTTCTATGCACGCAATTTAGTTCATCTCTTGATAGGTCATCAGCAGCTCTTCTCATGTCCAAACACATCTTTTTATCTGCAGCTGTTTTTCTTCTTTTTCTCACACTTTCTTCCTTAATGATGTTTTATTTGTTCTTTTGCCAGGTTACAGCTGTAGCTCAAGGTCAAAGCTGCTCACATCTCAACCATCCTCCACAAGGAAGGACGGGGGCCTTGGGGCCCCCTGACTAAATTTCCAGAGGGGCGTGCCAGGGGAGGATCTGGGGGGTGGATAATTCTGGGATTGGATGGACAATACCGTAAATTGAGGACACATGGGCATGCCATTCTGTACTCCCGTGGTTAAAGGCCTTCAATTAAAGAAACTGCTCTATATCTTATCTCTATACTAAATTTGCCTGGTGAGTATTTTTTTTGCTCCCGAGCAATCTCAAGGCATCAGCTGGGGCCCAAAAGGTGGAAACCTGGGACCTGTGACTTCTACAGATTGGGAAATTTCATCCTGTGAGAAATTCTTCCTCTGCCAGCATATTTTGGAGAATTCCACACACACCAATTCTGAGAAGCCCAGCTCCTGGGAACCTCACAGAGGTAAGCTAAAGAGCAGCTCTTTCTGGTTAATTTTGCTAGCAACTGTAAAGTGTTTTTTTCTGGAAATTGGGAGTACTTGGTTAGGACTGGGGTGTGACGTTCTTGTTGGGATCCCTGGGTGTTGTGAAAGTTGGTTGTTTTCCCCAGTCCGTGGGCGAAAATGTGACCCAGAAGTGGCTAGGCTGGTCAGTGTGTGGGTCTGTTTCATGAAGTTTTTCTTCACTTGGCGTTTCGCCCAGGCAGCAGCACCACTGCCTGGATTTGCTAGGGTTTTTTGGATTGACTTGGCATGGCTGAAAGAGAAAGATGAAGCTCTCTCTAAGACCTCTCCTGTATGGCTTGCCCTTACTTGAAGTCGTAGTGCAAGGTATTGCATTGTGGTTCAGTGATCATTAGGATCCTGATTTAAAACCTAGTCCTGGTAAATTTTTTCTCTGACTTTTTTTTCCTGCCTAATAGTTGTTATCATGGGCTGTGTTGAGTCCATAGAAGAGATCCTAACGGGACCTCCTGCATTTTTATTATGGCATTGGTATCATCATCAAGAATGGAAAAAGGAGTAAAGTCGCCAGAGAAAGCTCCTATTATACAGGGAAATAAGAGGAAACATTGTGAAAGGTATTCCATCAGTCAGATCTATGCTGGTAGCTCGGGTGGCGAGGATAGGGACCTGTTAGTCACTCCGAATATGCGAGGAGGGAGGGCTCCAGATGCTGCCGTGGCCACGGGACCAGCGGGGCCGGGACCAACCGCGCAGCCATTGCAAGCAAAGCCGCCCCGAGCGCTCCGCAGCTGCGGGCGAGGCTCCTGCTGCAAGTGGGGACGGAGCCGGGGCTGTTACAAGCGGAGCCGCTACCACTCGGAGTGGGGGGGCTCCAGGGGCTGCCGCCACTCCTGTTCTGAAAGGGGAGGTAGCTGCAGCGAGCAGCGAAACGGTTACCGGGGGCAGCTTCCCCGCCCCCACTCTCTCTGCCGCTGCCCCCGCTCCCCCCACCGCTATCTCGGCAATGACTGGGGACCGAAAGGGGGTCTCCGCCGTTACACAGGGGGACGGTTCTGACCCTGCGGCTTTCACGGCTTCCGCTTCGGCAGTTCCAAAAGGGAACGCGGTCTTTCCAACCACCTCCCCCCCCGACACCCTCAGTTTTCACCACACCAGGGAGCTGCTGCAGGTGCATTTGCATTTGCCACCCCAGTGGGGGAGGCAGCGCAAAATGGCTTTGGAGAGCACGGCCCCTGACCGCCCCACTCTCAGGCCAGCCCAGCCCCTGCCCGTGTCGTCGCCCTGCCTACTCAGACTTCTGGCTCGCAGTGTTTGCCATAGCAAGAGCACAGAGAGAGACGAAAACAGGGAAAGATACTTTTTATAACAGGGAAAAGAGTAGCTCCCAAAGGGAGCCCGCCAGGAATGGACCATCACCTGTGGGGAACTGCAGGGGGGTGCAGAAGGCCAGGCGCAGCGGCTCCTCCTCCCCCCTCCCGATGGACTGGCTAAGACGAAAAGGGGTGTGTGTGTGAAGGGAGTTTGCTTCTTTGCTATATTGGAGGCAACAAAACTCTGGTTTTGTCCTTAATGTGAACTAACCATGTATCAGAAGTTGACTGCAGAAAGTCTATTCCACTAGACAGATGTCATGGTTTGAGATAGTCCCGAAATCCAATTCCCTAGCTCCATCCCCCCTCCCACATCTCAGCCTCATGTGAGATGGGCTTTTCCAGACAAAACACACCAGACTCAAAGTGGGGGAAAGGGAATATATTACAATGACTGTACAAATAAATACCATATCACATTATACACACGATTGCAACTATCTCTACCATGACATATAGTATTTACAATGGATCAGATCTCTTCTCCCCTCCAAATAAAAGTCCAGGAGGGGTGAAGTGGCAAGATGGACGACGTCAGATACCAACAGATGTCATCAATAAGATTGTAGCCATGGCTCCACCCACCAACAAGAAGGAGACGCAAGCTTTCCTGGGGGCCATAGGCTTCTGGAGAATGCACATCCCTGGGTATAGCCAGATTGTGAGCCCTCTTCACTTTGTGACCCGTAAGAAGAATACCTTTCAATGGGGTCCTGAACAGCAACAGGCATTCAAACAGATCAAACAAGAGATTGCACATGCCGTGGCTCTTGGACCAGTTCGAACGGGACCAGATGTGAAGAACGTGCTCTACACTACAGCTGGAGATAAAGGTCCCTCCTGGAGCCTCTGGCAAAAGGTGCCTGGTGAGACACGAGGGCGACCACTTGGCTTCTGGAACCGAAGCTACAGGGGTTCTGAAGCCAACTACACCCCTGTGGAAAAGGAAATTCTGGCAGCCTACGAAGGCATACAAGCAGCCTCAGAAGTGGTTGGCATGGAAACACAGCTCCTCCTAGCACCCCGACTACCAGTCCTGAATTGGATGTTCAAAGGGAAGGTGCCCCCTACGCATCATGCCACTGATGCTACGTGGAGTAAGTGGATAGCCTTGATTACGCAGCGTGTACGATTGGGAAACTCAAATCGCCCTGGAATTCTGGAGGTTATCACAAATTGGCCTGAAAGTGGGAACTTCAGTCTGGCAGAAGAAGAAGAAGAGCCAGTGAGCCGAGCTGAAGAAGCTCCGCCATTTGATCAGCTGCCAGATGAAGAAAGGCGTTATGCCCTTTTCACTGATGGTTCTTGCCGTATTGTAGGAAGGAACCGGAAGTGGAAAGCGGCCGTTTGGAGTCCCACCCGACGAGTGGCAGAAGCTGCTGAGGGTCAAGGCGAGTCGAGTCAATTTGCAGAGTTCAAAGCCGTCCAATTGGCCCTGGACATTGCTGAACGAGAAGGATGGCCAAGGCTCTACCTCTACACAGACTCGTGGATGATAGCCAATGCCCTATGGGGATGGTTAGACCGATGGAAGAAGATGAACTGGAGGCGTGGAGGAAAACCCATCTGGGCTGTTGACTTGTGGCAGGACATCGCTGCCAGAGCGAAGAATCTGAATGTGAGAGTCCACCATGTAGATGCCCACGTGCCCAAGAAACGAGCTAATGAAGAACACAATAACAACAGAGAAGCAGACTGAGCTGCACAGATAGGAGTGTCACAAGTAGACCTAGACTGGCAGCAGAAAGGAGAATTGTTTCTAGCTCGATGGGCCCATGATGCTTCCGGTCATCAAGGCCGAGATGCCACCCACAGATGGGCACGAGACCGAGGGGTGGATTTAAGCATGGATGTAATTTCTGAAGTTATCCATGATTGTGAGACTTGTGCCGCTATTAAGCAAGCGAAAAGACTGAAGCCCCTCTGGTATGGTGGACGATGGGATAAGTACAAGTATGGAGAGGCATGGCAGGTTGATTATATCAAACTGCCACAGACCCGCCAAGGTAAGTGCTATGTACTTACCATGGTGGAAGCAACCACCGGATGGCTGGAGACTTTTTCAGTGCCCCACGCAACGGCCAGGAATACCATTCTGGGTCTTGAAAAGCAAGTCCTGTGGCGACACGGGACCCCAGAACGTATTGAGTCGGACAACGGGACTCATTTCAAAAATGACTTAGTCACCACTTGGGCGAGGGAACATGGTATCGAATGGGTGTACCACATTCCTTATCATGCACCAGCTGCTGGGAAGATTGAGAGATATAACGGACTGTTGAAGACAACTCTAAAGTCACTAGGTGAGGGAACTTATAAAAACTGGGACAAGAACTTAGCAAGGCTACCTGGCTAGTTAACACCAGGGGTTCTGTCAATCGAGCTGGCCCTGCACAAGCAGAATCCCTTCACATTGTTGATGGAGATAAAGTTCCAGCAATCCATTTGAGGGGAATGCTAGGGAAAGCTGTTTGGGTTACGCCTGCCTCAGGCCAAGACAAACCCATTCGTGGGATTGTCTTTGCTCAAGGGCCAGGATATACGTGGTGGATAATGAGGAAGGATGGAGTCATCCAGTGTGTGCCTCAAGGAAATTTAGCCTTGGGAAAAAACTAATTGTATGTCCTGAGTTGTGTTTTTACAGGAAGCCAGTCACCAGATGAAAGAGAGAGAGACCTGAACTAAGCTGATGCTGGTATCCAGTGATGAGACAGTCCAGTGATGAAACAGCCATAAATCAGAACTGTAATTGTGACTGAGGAGACCAAAGATCTGAACTGAACTGAACTGACATCGGTATTGATTTTCCAATGACGAGACAACTGCGCCGAGAGACCAACAAGGACTGTATATATGTATATGTGTATATAGATGCGCGGGATGTAGGCGAACGTGAGACATAGGCGTTACGTAAAAATAGTATGGAATAAGGGGTGGAGAATGTGGTGGTTTGGGCTAGGCCTTCCTTGGTGACCAGTTTGTAACCAAGGAAGGGTCCAGATTTACCCAGTATTCCCTACGATTTTTACGTAAGCCAGATTATAAGAAGAAAGGAGGAGAGGCCTTCGATCTCTTTCCTTCCGGCGGCTTGAAGGTGCAGGTTCCCTGCTGTTGAGTCTGCCGTGTTGGGGAACGAGGTCTGGTTAGGCCTTGTCGGCCTTGGGAGACAGAGGTTGCCGGCAATCGTTCCGGAGCGACTCTCGGTTGTCCCAGGAGAGTAGTGAGCTATTTCTTTGATAACTCTTTTAGTTGTTAGATATCGTGTCACTAATCGGGATACATATATATATATATATATATATATATTATTTTAGTTTTGTTCCCTTTTCCTTCCCCTTCCCTTTCCCTTTTGAAATTGTATATTTTAATTATATATATAAGTATAAATATATTTATATATATCACTTTGGTTGTCTCTCTCTCGCTTCGGGTTTTTCTTAGTTTTTTCTCCCTGAGGTTTTGGGGGGGGGGGGGGGGGGGGGGATGGACTTCTGGTGGTAAGGTTTGGAGACTTGGCAGGGAGCCAGCTTCAAACCATATCACCTTATTTTGGTGTTTCCGCCCGGTTATCTCTGATTATCTCCGGTTTGTTTTTGGTTTTGCCACGGTTGTTTGGGAACAAGTCTGGGAAGGAAAAGGGAACAAATCTAAAATAATATATATATATATATATATGTATCCCAATTAGTGACACGATATCTAACAACTAAAAGAGTTATCAAAGAAATAGCTCACTACTCTCCTGGGACAACCGAGAGTCGCTCCGGAACGATCGCCGGCAACCTCTGTCTCCCAAGGCCGACAAGGCCTAACCAGGCCTCGCTCCCCAACACGGCAGACTCAACAGCAGGGAACCTGCACCTTCAAGCCGCCGGAAGGAAAGAGATCGAAGGCCTCTCCTCCTTTCTTCTTATAATCTGGCTTACGTAAAAATCGTAGGGAATACTGGGTAAATCTGGACCCTTCCTTGGTTACAAACTGGTCACCAAGGAAGGCCTAGCCCAAACCACCACAACAGACTAGAAGGATGTGCCACCAGAAAACCCAGTCTGGGAGTAAAATGGATCAAAACAACTTTGTGCAGAAGTAAACGAATAACAGAACATGCCTTAACAACGGCAAGTGAAGTAATCATGACAAGAGGCCTTATCATCTGATACACCAAGACAAAGTTTTGGACTTTAACAAGACTTCCTGAGATGTTCAGGTCAGGAGTAAGTGAACAAGAAAGACCAATTTGTGGGAAAGCTTATGTCATGGTTAAGAACTATTTTAAAACAGGTTATCAGCCTTCCAAAGGCACTTTTAACAGAAGAATCAGACTCCAATCTGAATAACACTGTCAAAACACCAGACAGTGCAATGACTATTGTATTTTTATTTTTGTTATCTTCTATACTTTGATGCCTTTAGGCTTCTTTTATTGTTAGTCTAATTGTTAGACTGCTGCCTCTAACAGGTTGAAGTGGTACCGAGTTTTCTCCTTTGCAGGTGTCCCATAAGAAGGTGATATGGCAGCAGAATTGAAACATCATATTGTTTTACTACATTGGTTTGAAGTTTGCAATGTTTATATTTGCACATATTCTGTCCCAGCGGTTTGGCAGCATTTTGCAAGCACCATTTGGAATATCTGTGTCTTCTCTGAATACTGCAGTTTGTGAAAGAGATTCCTCCCTGGGATGGTTTGGTTTGGAAATCCACATAGAATTCCATGTGATAGTGAGAACAAGTTTATCTACCTTATTTGCCTCTAAAATGCTTTGTCATCCAGTGTCATCTAGGAGTGTATGAAGTGCAGAGCTTCACAGAAGAGTCCTGTGTTATGAGGCAAAGGAGGGTAAGAAGGTGGCTGCAGCACTGCAACAGCACTGGTTCTGTGGACCCTTCCATGGGACCCTGTGACCTGGCTCAAATCTTGCCTGAAATCTTTGAGACAAACTGGTAACATCGTTGGTGGGATAATATGTTTATATTGTTCAGATGATTTGTTTAGATTGTTTCCTAGCTTTACTGTAATACAGCTGTTTTGTTGGTGTTCACAAACACATATAGGCACATATACATGGGTGTACCTAAACCAGTACATGAGGATGTTTTTATCCATGGAGGCAAGAGGTACCTGCACTACCACTCCATGAGGTAAAGATGATTGACTGCAGTCTAGGGCAGACTGTGGCAGGATAGAAATATAAATATGGGAATTTATAATTAGTGTGCAATATTAAGGTAGTTATGTAATTTTTCCATCAAACCTTCCCCATTTGAGGGCTTGTTATCTGTTGTGGGACGTAGGAAGAAGTTAGAAAGTTCTTTCCCAAGAATTTTCTTGCTTCATGCTGGACAAGGTCACAGCTAGATAGCTATGGCTTCATGGAGATTTATACCAAGTGTTGCCTAAAGATTGGGAGCAGAAAAAACCCACCAGGCTAATTTAGTAGAGATAAGATAGAGAGCAGGTCTTTAGTGAAGACCTTCTGGTGCAAGGAGTATGAAAATGCACACGCACCCCGTGTCCAGGGGTTCCACAATTTATGGTCTGATCCAAGAACTACCAGCCCCCCAGATCTGCCCCCCAGGCATGCCTCCCCAGAAACTGAGTCAGGAGTCCCAAGACCCATTTCTTCCTCATCTTCCTCTTCTTCACAGCATGTACTGTCTTTGGAGCTTCTCCAAGGTTCCGGGCTTGAAGGTTGCTTTGACTATGATGGTATCGTGTTGTTCAGGCCTGGGGTGCATATGTTCTTAAATAGAATGTGTTTACTGTAGTCCTGCCTTGAAAGGAGCCTAAACAAGCCTAAAGAATTTAGAAAATTCGATATGAAATGGGGGAATAGGGTTTGGTAAGTGTTAACTACTATTCTAAAGTGTGACAGACTATACAGCTACATCAAAATCTACAAAAAGCTAAAAATTCTAAAAATTCAAAGGCATCACAAGAAAGGTAGTAGAGCCTAGGGCTCTATTTTCTCTCTGTAGTTAAGAGCTGTTTGTGAAAGCCTACATGTTTACTGTGGGAGGTATAAAGATTTCTCTATTACCAATATGTGTGCATGATAACAGAGGAAGAGAAATGTAAGGGCTTTATGGATAACACAGGGCCTATGCTCAGATGAGCCTGGCTTTTTATTTTTCATCCCCTGGAATCCATGCGAATATAAGTATTTGGAAGAATTTGGCAATATGCAACTTCCACCCTTGGATTTTCCCCACTATGGAAAAAATCATTCAAAGAAAATCTCTTCCTTGGGCTTTCTCATTCCAGTTCTTGATGATAAAGTCTCTGCTTCAGTTTTGAAGTTTGCTGTAGAAGGGACATTTATTTTTGAGTAACAGACCCACAAAGAACCTCTCTCTTTTCCCTTCACCTTTTAAAAATTATGAGAACTAAAACTTTGTAAAGGAATGATCTGAAGACTAATGTTCACCTGAAGATAATATAACACCTTAAAAGCAGTTTCCTGTTAATATTTTGGCTAAAGAAAAAAGTGATTGAGTTGCTGTGTAGCAAGAGAGTTTTGCTTTAATTCAACTGCTGTTTCTGTGTAACACTGTTGTCACAACCCACCAGTAGGGAGCGTGATGTTCATTGCAAATTCTCGTCAGACTGAACAAAGACACCGGACACGTGTCAGGAGACTCCTATGCTTTATTGTACAGTCACCATAACTCCAGCAACCAGCCCAATATTTAGACTCAAAAGCGTTGGCTAACAAGATCTTAATTTTTACAGTACACTTCAATAAGCTCTCAACCCCCACAAAAAGCTACTCAGAGGTGCTGGCTCACAAGCCACAACACACTTCCACAAGCTCCCCACTCCCACAACAAACCTCAGTATGGAGTACAGGGGAGAATATGATAGATGTCCTTTGCCCAGGCAAAGCAAAGGAGGAGAGAAATAAAGATAGAAAAGGGAGAGAGAGAACAAAGAATATCACCACTCCTTAGATCCTTGACATGTGGATGGTCCAGAGCTGGGCCAGTGAGACAAAGAAAGAGAGGAAAAAGAGAGTGAAGGGCCCCGATCCACTTCCTTTTATAGTTAACCTGGTGCAGCCTCTTATGTAAACTAGACTTTCCATTCCACTTCGTTTTCACACATGCAGCCAGCCCTTTTTGAGTCCTCCAGGAAGTGAGTTGGGGGGGAGTTGATGCGAGCATGATGAGCACAGTGTCTCAAGGCAGAACAGAAAGTTGGCTCAGAACAGTGCTCCCCCACTTCTGCAGGGCCCTCTCTTCCAATTGCAACTTTCCTGTCGCAACTTTCAGAATGCTTGAGACAAAACATACTTATGCCTGGTCCTCCACACATAGGGACTGTGTCCTTGCACTGTCCCCTACACTGTAACATCTCCCCAGGTGGTCCAGCTGCCCCAGGCATGGTGCTGCCCATGTGCTGTGCTCTCCCCACACTTCAGCTTTGTTCTCTGAGTCCCTTTTCCTGCCATGCACTGGGTGGGACCTGAAGTGAGCATCTGACAACAGTAAGGCCTCCCCATATACCTCAGAGCCCTGCTTTCCTCCATGCTGTCCCTTCCTTCTGCTCATCCATTTAAATCAGTCCTTGGAGCAGTCTTAAAATTTGGCAGAGATGTATTTTCCCTCCTCTTTCCAGTGGTTGTACTTACGATGGCACCATGCATGGCCAGTATCATGACACAACTGTGCAAAACAAGGCTGATTCACTGCCATAGCTGCATTCCAGGTTCCTTCCTTCAAGGTGTTTACTTGTGACCCTGCTGCAGCTTGAGGGGACAGGGAAGATGACAGATGACTCCTTACTTGGCTTCCCCTATTCACTCATGGTCATCTTTCTTTTATCCAAGTTTTTTGAGGAAGCTTCCCAGAGTGGTAGACTATCAGCCCAGCAAGTTAACAAGGATATCTTTGTGGACTTGCTTCCTAGTTTCTTTCTGTTCTGCAAAACATAGTGGTTCAGACACATAAAGCAGGACAAATCATGGGGTTTAGCTCCACTTTTGAATTATGTTGATTTTGTGCAGTTACACAACCTAAGGCAGTCCTTACATATATAGATAAATTTCAGGAATCGTCTTTGTTGCAAGAGGTTAACTTGTGCCCCAACACAAAAGATAACAATTACAGTAGTGGTACTCAAGTTAGGGGTCCACCAAATAGGAGTGAAGTTCAACACAAATTCAATAGCAAAATGGGGATTCACAAACAGGATTGGGTTTACAAGTCTGGGTGTGAACACAGAAAAACTGAGTTCCCCAACAAATAAGTCTGGAGTGCTAAAATCAATCTCCAAGTATGTGCTCCTAAGCCAAATAACACTATTTTACTTGCAGGGCACTTCAATTACATCACGGAATAAGGGACTGCAACAAGAAGGAATCACGCATTACCCCATATCTAATGCTGTTCTGTTTAAAAGAAACAAACACTGACCTATGCTCTGTTGTACTGTTATTTGGCTCTTCAGTATCTTTATTATGAAAATAACATTATAGAGGATTCAGTCTCTTTTTGCTTTCTCAGGTGACCTATAATAATTGCACAGATGCATAAGTTTAACTGCTCTCCATATCTGAAGGTGTGGTTTATGCCTTAGAGACTGGTGTTACCATCATGCTCACTTGGAAAAAACAGTTGTTTGCTTAAAGGACAGAAAGATTTGATTTGTTTTCCCTTATGAATAAATTAATAAAAATATTTAATCAGGAGAAAAATCAGTAAAATTTTGGATTTGTTTGTATTTTCTGATGTACAAACAATCAACTCAGTCATGTAAAAGCCCTAATTCCACAGGTACTTTTAAATATGTGGCTAAATTTAACCACAGAGAAGTCTCACTGAAGTTAGGATGAAAACATTAAAGAACCTTGTTGATCTAAAGAAATTCTAGTATATAAAAAACCAAATTTCTAAAAAGGAAATTCATAGCTTCAAATTTCCAGGTTTTTGTTAGGCTTGTATAATTAAAAAAATGCAACCAAGCTACTTAATGTATAAGACAGTGTTTCCAGAGAACATAAAGGAAACTAAACAAACACCATCGGAGTAATTACTTTTTGCTTTGTTTCACTCATTAAACAAAAATGTATTGTCGTTTTAACCTTTGACTCTAAATCTTAATGTATGTCTTTAATATAATCAAAGATAGCTGTAGGTAACCAATCTCTTTTATTTGACATGTTTCAGGCAACCTTTTATTATGTTTAAGTACAGAATATTTTACTTATTGCGAAGTATCCTGCATAATACAGGTGTTCTGCTATAAAATCTTTTATCTTGCTTATAATTAAGTCATTCTAAATTTAAAATATCAGTATGCAGTGCTAAAACCTCCAATTGAAATGTAATATAAAAATATCATCACAAAACTCCTTTTTAAAGTCTGTTTATTGTGAGCAACCCAAATACCTGTTTAATTACTATTAGTTGCAGTATATTAATAGACTTTGCACCTCTACACTTGCTAATTCATACCATCTCAGGTATTTTTATAAGACATGTTAAGTAAGAAAACAGTAAGTATTCAAAGGGTTAATTTGCTTAGAATAATGACAATAATAAATTAATTTCTTGCATCTTTTTCAGTTCAAAATCCAGCTTTGAGACCAAGGAAGGTTTCCAAATCACAATGAAATACGAGTGGTCCTTTTAACCAGTAGCAGTTTGATTGCCAATGACTCGAAGAATCTCTTTATGAATGCTTGGTTCCTGTGTATTTATACTTGTATCACCCACTTGACCATCTTCGTAACTAAAATAAGAGTACAGAAAATAAAATCAAATTATTGTTTTATTAATCTACCTAAAAACAGTCAAAACTCTGTTTCATTCAATAATCAAAAGTGTTTATTCCATATGTTGACATGTTTCCTATTAAAGTGCTCTGCTGCACTTCACTGTTATATACAGATCCTAAACTCTATAGAGAATGAAGGATGGTAGGGCTGCCCCTGTCATCAAAACCCTGAGGTTGAATAACCCACTAGGACCCAAAGGTAACTTCTGTTGGCACCTGGCCCACCAAGGCACATTAACAACTTCCCTCTTGCTGGAAGTATAAAAGAAAGGGCTGTTTCTGCAGATGCTCCCAGATTGCCCTATGGGAGGCTGGTGCCAAAGTATGCACAATGCCTGCAGTACCCAAACTCCTGTCACAAGTGGGCCTCCACTTAGTGGTGACACCATGAAAACCTCAAAGGTTTTTCTCCATATGAGAACTTGCCTGCATTAGGGATTTGCATGGATAAAGTAATCCTGATCACTGAAAACCCCAGTGTTGGTCAATCTGAAGTCAGCATGCTCCTCCACTGCTCTGCATGACTCTCTTTGCAAGGCTGAAATCTCTTCAATATATAATTAAAAGTCATAGGTGAGAGGGAAAATGCTCACATCATAGACAGGAAGACTTTAATGTATTCTTCAGATTTAAAACATACACCCAAATAGAAGAGATATTTTACAATACATCAATAGATTTAATATAACATGAGGTAATGCTATAGAGTGGGAAAAATCAATAACTCTCCATTAATTTATTCTATAACTAAACATCTCTCATAAAATCCTCATAGGCAAACTCAAGAAGTGTGGGTTGGATGAGTGGACAGTGAGATGGACTGAGAACTGGCTGAGTGGCAGATCCCAGAGGGTTATGATCAGTGGTAGAGTCTAGTTGGAGACCTGTTACTAGTGGTGTCCCCCAGGGTTCTATACCATTCCCAGTGTTTTTTAACTTGTTCATCAATAACTTGGATGAGGGGGTAGAGTGCCCCCTCAGCAAGTTTGCTGATGATACAAAACTGGGAGGAGTGACCAGTACCCTGGAGTGTTGTGCGGCCCTTCAGAGGGACCTCAACAGGTTGGAGAGATGGACAGTGAAGAACCATCTGAAGTTCAACAAAGGCAAGTGCAGGGTCCTGCACCTGGGGAAGAATAACCCCTGGCACCAGTAGAGGCTGGGGGCTGACCTTCTGGAAAGGAGTGCTGCAGATCCTGGTGGACAACAAGCTGTCCCTGAGCCAGCAGAGTGCCCTTGTGGCTAAGAAGGCCAACATAATCCTGGGATGCATTAGAAAGAGCATTGCCAGGAGGTCGAGGGAGGTGATCCTGCCCCTCTACTCAGTCCTGGTGAGACCACATTTGGAGTAGTGTGCAGTTCTGAGCTCCACAGTACGAGAGAGACATGGAGCTCCTGGAGCAGGTCCAGCGGAGGGCTACTGAGTTGATCAGGGGTCTGGAGAATCTCTCTTACAAGGAAAGGCTGAGAGAGTTGGGCCTGTTCAGCCTTGAGAAGAGGCAACTGAGAAGGGACCTCATTAATATGTATAAATATCTAAAGGGTGGGTGTCAAGAGGATGGAGCCAGGCTCTTCTCGGTGGTGCCAACCAATAGGACAAGAGGCAATGGGCAGAAATTGATGCACAGGAAGTTCCACCTGAACATGAGGAAGAACTTCTTTACTATGCGAGTGACCGTATGTTGGAACAGATTGCCCAGAGAGGGTGTGGAGTCTCCCTCACAGCAGATATTCAAGAACCATTTGGACGCAATCCTGTGCCATGTGCTCTGGGATGACCCTACTTGAGCAGGGAGGATGGACCAGATGACCCACTGTGGTCCCTTCCAACCTGACCCATTCTGTGATTCTATGATCTACTAAACCTTTGCCACTAACTTATACATACAATTCCTAACAAAACTAAGTATAGAGATAAATAAAAAATGAAGTGATAATTTAAAGATTTAGAAGAAACATCTTTTATCTACTTCATTCACAGCTATTGGAGGGAACATGGGGTAAAAGGGCCTAGAATGGACATATGTTGAATGTTAAAAGAAGCTTTGTACTCACACAAAGAAAAATCTTGTACACACGTGATCCGTATTCGGAACTACCCATATCTCTCCATGTTTGTGCAGATTGGAAGAAGTTATCACTATTAGGGAAAGAATAAATTCCATAGTGATGAAAACATGACTGGAAAATATTGCTTTAAAATATTTTCTTTTTTAAACACTTTAATATCCTTCTGGGAATGTGTAGTTTTCCAGTGCATGTCTGTGTCATGGTGTAGAATCTGAGCTGGCTGCTAGTACAAACAGGGAAATGAACTTGATTCTTGTTTCCAAAATATGTTATATTTTCCAGAAAACACAGATGTATGGCAGCCAGTTCTTAATTGGAATGCAAAAAGGAAAAGTATATTTATTAAAAAATGATTTTAAATGACCACAGGGCTATTAAAGAGCATCTGAGTCAACTAATCAGCCTTTGGAACAGAGATATTTGTGTTTGATGATGGCTGAGCCAAAAATAAGATGTGAAAGACAAAGCCTGCAACTGAGATGCCACAAAATATTTTTTAAAACTTAGCATAGCAATTATGACTCAAGGGGTTCACAAAGCTTGCCCAAACTTGCCCAACGTTTAGAAGACAGCAATGTATTTGTTGATAGGTTATTTATGAGCAAATGAAAGAAACCTTTTTATTGCTAGGAAGAATCTTTACTATCAGTCTATATAGAACTGAGATTAGCTCAGCTGGTTAGAGCATACTGCTAATAGCCCGGCCGGCCCCAGTCACGCTGAGGGGGCTTTCCCTCCCGGCCGGCCCCGGCCATGTCGAGGGGGCATTCCCTCCCGGCTGGCCCCAGCCACGCTGAGGGGGCTTTCCCTCCCGGCCAGCCCCGCCATGCCGAGGGGGCTTTCCCTCAGCCGGCCCCACCACGATGAGGGGGCTGCGGCCCCAGACGAGAGGAGAGGAGGAACTTCAGAGTGCACAGAGGTTTACCAGTCCAATTTGGGGGAGTGGGAGAGGGCACGGTGGGCCATGTGGTCCCCGGATGGGCGGGAGGGCGGACAGGGTAGTCCTGCTTGGAGGGTTGCGGGTGGGCAGTGCGAGAGAAGTCCTGTAGTAAAATATGTCCACAGGTAGGATGAGCTCACTAGCCTTCTGGCAGTCATCCTAGGAGAAGGACAACTCTGATTCCAAACCCAGGCAGATGGAGCTCGCTTAGCCCTGTAAGGCCATCCATCTAAGAGAAGGATACTCTAATTAAACCTACGTCCTGAGGACCTCGTTGCCACCGTCCAAGCTCGCTAGGCCCTGGCAGATGAACCTTAGGATTAAAGGGTGGGTCCAGATCTGCGCATGCTGCGTGTCACCTAAAAAATCCATTGCACAGGCCTGAAGGTTATACCAACATTTGTAAAGACCTGTAGCGACAGGCGAGGGTCAAAATGGCAGGTGAAAGGTGCACTGGAAGCCGCAAACCCAACCCTGCATGCAGGCGGTTCAGGACTTGGGTCGCCTGAGACTGATCCCGGAGATGATGGTCTATTTGGGCAGCACCCTGAATGACCAAGCAGCCTTTTACAAGGAGAGCACTGCTTGCTCCACATGGAGAGGGGCCTAGAAAAGGTGGCCTAACCAAAGCTCATCTCCACCCTTCACCTAGTTGGTTAACTGTGGCCAATGGGCATCTTCTAATGCGGTCAAACAAAGATTAAAAGACAAAGGCATACGCCTGCATTCAAAGGTGTACCCAAACTGACACTCGCATGCTGGAACATCAGAACCATGCTTGATACTGTGGATAGTGGATGCCCTGAGCATCACTCTGCCCTAATTGCCCACAAACTGTCTCGTCTCAATATCAACATAGCTGCTCTCAGTGAAGTTTGTCTCCATGAGGAAGGTATCCTTAGAGACCATGGTGCTGGTTACACACTCTTTTGGTGAGGTAAACCCAGAACTGAAAGGCATCTTTCAGGAGTTGGCTTCATGATCAAAAACTCTATTGTTCCTAAACTCGAAAATCTGCCAACAGGTCATTCTGATGGCATTATCTCCCTACACCTTCCACTACACAACAAGCAATGTGTTGTCCTCTTTAGTATATATGCCCCAACTCTCCAAGCTGACCCTGATGAAAAAGATAAATTTGACACTGACCTGTGCCACCTTACCCAAAAGGTTCCTGCAGATGATAAGGTCATTATCCTTGGTGATTTCAATGCCAGAGTAGAAAAGAACTTTGCAGTATGGAAAGGAGTATTAGGCAATCATGGTGTTGGAAACTGCAAGGATAATGGTCCCCTTCTGCTAGAATTCTGTGCGGAGCAGCAGCTCACCATCACCAACATTATCTTTCAGCAGAAAAATAGTCTGAAGACAACCTGGATGCATCCTATATCTAAGCATTGGCACCTCATTGATTATGTCTTGGTGCGACAGAGAGATGTTCGTGATGTTCACCATACCCGCGTGATGCCTAGTGTAGAATGCCAAACAGACCATCAACTTGTGCACTGTAAACTTAACTTCAACCTTAAATTCAAACCTAAAAGGGGCGGTATTCCAAGGAGGAGACTCCAAGTTAACGATCTTCAATCAGCCACAGTGAGAGACAGATTCCAGGCAAACCTTCAAACTAGGCTCGAAAACCATTCCATAGATCCCTCTCCTGAATCACTTTGGCAGCATATTAAAAACAGCATCCTGCAGTCCTCTGAAGAATCCTTAGGGTTCTCCTTCAAGAAGAACAAGGACTGGTTTGATGAAAACAATCAAGAGATCCAGGACTTGTTGAGGAAAAAGAGAACTGCCCACCGAGCACACCTTGCTCAGCCATCTTGTCATGTAAGAAAAGTAGCCTTTCATCTCACATGCAGCAAGCTCCAACAGAAACTCTGTGACATCCAGAACAAGTGGTGGATCAGTCTAGCAGGAAAAATTCAATTATGCACAGATACAGGTGATTACAGAGGATTCTATGAGGCCTTGAAAACAGCATACAGACCTACATACCAGGTCCAAAGCCCTCTGCTCAGCACAGATGGTCAAATGCTTCTCACAGATAAAACCTCCATTCTGAATAAATGGTCTGAACACTTACAGACTCTTTTCAGAACCAACCGTGTAGTTCAAGACTTAGCAATTCAGTACATTACACAGCAACCGGTGAACAATGAATTGGATACTGCCCTCACTTTAGGAGAAACTCTTAAGGCCATATGGCAGGTGAAAATTGGCAAGGCAGCTGGGGTTGATGGAACCCCACCTGAAGTCTGGAAGCACAGGGGCCAAGCACTCCATGCTAAATTTCACGAGTTTGTGGTGCACTGTTGGGAACTAAGCGAACTACCATCAGACCTTCATGATGCAGTCATCATCACCTTGTATAAGAAGAAGGGAGATAAATCAGACTGCTCAAAATACCGTGGTATTACTCTGCTCTCCATTGCTGGCAAGATCCTGGCAAGAATACTCTTGAACAGACTAATACCCGCTATAGCAGAAGAACTTCTTCCTGAAAGCCAACGTGGTTTCAGAGCCAACAGGAGCACCACAGACATGGTATTTGTTCTCAGACAACTTCAAGAGAAGTGTAGGGAACAGAACAAAGGTCTCTATGTAACCTTTGTTGATCTCACCAAGGCTTTTGATACAGTGAGCAGAATTTGGAACATTTAGGTTGTCCTCCCAAGTTCCTCAAAATGATCATCTCACTTCATGAGGATCAGCACGGCCAAGTCAGATATGGCGATGCACTTTCTGAGCCCTTTCTAATATCCAGTGGTGTGAAACAAGGCTGCGTTATTGTACCAACCCTATTCACAATCTTTTTCAGCATGATGCTCCAAAGGGCCACAGCAGACCTCGATGATCAGGACGGTATCTACATTCAATATCGTACTGATGGAAGCCTATTCAACCTAAGGCGACTGAAGGCCCACATTAAGACCTTAAGCCATCGTTCGTGAGCTGCTCTACGCTGATGACACCGCCCTTGTCGCCCACACAGAAGCAGCTCTGCAGCGTTTAACATCCTGCTTTGCTGAGGCTGTTGAGCTCTTTGGGCTGGAAGTCAGCTTGAAGAAGACAGAAGTTTTTTATCAGCCTGCACCTCAGGAAGTCTTTCATCATCCCCATATCACCATTGGCGAATCAGAGCTCAAATCAGTCCAGCAGTTTAATTACCTAGGTAGCATCATCTCCTTGGATGGTAAGATTGATGTAGAGATAAACAACAGGTTAGCAAAGGCATATAGAGCTTTTGGAGGACTCCATAAAAGAGTTTGGCGAAATAAACACCTGAAGAAAAATACAAAGATCATTGTCTGCAGAGCCATTGTACTGTCTACTCTCTTATATGGGTCATTTACCGCCACCACCTGCGTCTTCTACAATGCTTCCATCAACGCTGTCTCCGTACAATCCTAAACATCCACTGGTCAGATTATGTGACTAATACGTCTGTTCTAGAACAAGCAGCAATCACAAGTATTGAGGCCATGTTGCTGAGAACACAGCTGCGTTGGGCAGGACACATCTCAAGGATGAAGGACCACCGTCTCCCTAAGATCATGCTTTATGGTGAACTTGCCACAGGCTGCCGCAAGAGAGGAGCCCCAAAGAGGAGATACAAGGACTCCCTGAAGCAACATCTCACCCTTGGCCACATTTATCTCCTTTGCTGGTCTACTCTGGCCTCCAATCGGGAGGTCTGGAGACACACTATGTATAACGCTGCTGCTTCTTTTGAGAACGCACGCAGGATCACCATTGAAGAGAAAAGACAACGCAGAAAGAATCGTATCCTGCCGATACCATCCAAGGACTCTTTCTGATGTGCCTTTTGCAACCGATCTTGTCTATCTCGCATTGGCCTTTTTAGCCACCAGCGCGCTAGTAGCAAATGTGGGTAGAGCCCTTCCCAAATCTTCGTTCGTGAAGCCTAGTGTGCTAATAACACCAAGGTTGTGTGTTTGATCCCCATATGGGTCATTCACTTAAGAGTTGGACTCAGTGATCCTTGTAGGTCCCTTCCAACTCAGAATATTCTGCGAAATCACATTTGAAAAGATTTCTATGAGTGCGTTTAAACACTACCATGAATAAATGCGTATTCAATTTTTATCCCATATGTTATATGAATTGTAATTTTTAACAAACATTTTTCTATTGTAATTGATTTTATTTAAAATATATATTAACCACCTCCTCTAAACACTTTTTTTCACAGAAAAATGAAATAAATATGAATTACATAAAATATATTTTACCAAATATTTAAAATTCATCTATATAGGATCCATAATCCAGTAATAAATATGAGGAAAGAATGACATAGATGAAAAAGACCTTGGGAAAGATGTGATTTATATTTAGAAATTTCAGGTATTGAAGACCAAGTAAATTCTAGTAAACTCTAGATTCATTTCATATCTTCTGAAAGTTTTAGAACTAAACTTATGCATTTTTCTGTCCAGATCAAATTGCATTTTCATGTTGACTGACATCTCCTTAATCATATTAAATATTTCACTTTAAGCATATATAGCTTAAAGTTTCTATTTTCAAATAATTCTTTTCCACTATCTGTCTGAATGTTTACTTTTAAAAATAAATAAATGCTCAAAATGGAGGGCAAACTAAGTTTGATATAATTTCTTTTTGTTTGGCTAATGAGATTAATTACCAATTACTGGCACAATTATTATTCAAATTTCATAATTTGTTGTTCTCACAACCTGCTGAGGTTTCATTAATTATTAAAAGGATAGACAAGTCTTTCAAGAATGACCATGCTCATATGCACTGGATTTTAACTTCACAAAATTTCTGGAGCCAGAGAAAACAAGCTGCTTACCAGATGAAAAATATATTTGCCTGAGAAGTGAAAAAATATTTGGAAATTCAATAGGAAAGCTGTTTCTGACTTGTAGGTGTTTAATTGCTTGTCAAGA
Organism: Pseudopipra pipra; assembly: GCF_036250125.1. NCBI lineage: Eukaryota > Metazoa > Chordata > Aves > Passeriformes > Pipridae > Pseudopipra > Pseudopipra pipra. The sequence goes on from NC_087580.1 coordinate 43,025,181, forward strand.
GCTTTCAAGAAGTCACTCTTTCAAATAAAGACTATGACTTAGGTTATATTGATGGCTTAGGAATATGATCATATTTGAAACACAGACCAGATGATCAGTTGCTATGTGCATATGATTATTTCATGAAAATTCAGCGTTACAGGTTTTGTTTGAAGAGGGAAATGTTCTGAACTGAAATATAATGGTCAGCTCTTAAGCAAGTACTTGTACGCTTATCAGTATTCTTTTACCTAAAAACAATACTGGAACTAAAGGTCTCACCAATTTGAATCCAGGAACACTGTGTCCATGACTAAAATAGTTTTTCAAGGGCTTTCAGCTTACCTTCACATAAGGCTATGCATTTTAAGTTACGACTTTGCAAAAATTGTGACTGTTGTCCTTTCTTCTGTAACTGAGATGTAAAAACATGAGAAAACTTAATTAGATTGAGGCAATCTATAAAACATTTCTATTGTATTTCTAAATGTAATAGAATTTCTAAAAACATTTATAAGATTTTTTTTTTTGGCATATCATGGGAGGGATTTGAGTTCCTTTATCCAGAAAGAAAATTCCTAATTGTTACAGAATGAATAATATTAAAAATATCAGTTTTACTGACAAACAAATTGATAGCAGAAAAATAATAATTTCAAGGTGAATTGGATCATGGATTCTTTGGCCACTACCCTGATATTTTACTGTCCTTCTCATTTCTGTGGGCTTCTGCTATTACACACCAATCTGTCTCCAAAGCTAAATTATTCTGTAGTTTTTACATGTTAACTATAGAGACTGATGTAAGATTTCTTTTTCAAAATGTAGCCCTACACATAACTGCTATGAGTTTGCTTTAGATAAAGCAGAATCCTACTTGTTTAATGTTAAAACTATGAAAAAGAAAACCTGACTTGCTATAAATGAAATGCTACTCATTTTTCAGTAATAACCACTCTCAATTTTGCATCATTCTTGTGAAAGTCTAGAACTCAGAAAGCAAGGGCTTGCTAAGGGTAATAATGCAATCTGTATTTTGTTTTCTTTCTCTTCCCAAATACTGTTATTTTGTTGTGGGTACCTTCCAACTCAGGATATTCTATGTTTCTATGATAAGAAGGGCACAGGGACCTGCAGTATACTCTGTAAATTGTTACTAAAAGCAGTTTGGCTGTATTTGATGGTCACAGTCTCTGAAGTCGTTGATTTTATTCAGTAAAATAAAACTGTTAGCTTTCACAAAGGGAACATTGCCTCCTTTTCAGCTATCAAGTTCCCAAACATAAAACCATAAATTTTCCAGACATGGTTGATGTACTATACCTGTGATGTATTACTGCCTTTACTGCCTGAAGCTGGTTCATCTTTAGCTGACACCTTCTGCTGCTTCTTGTTCATCCCTAAGAATATTAAAATAGTGTAAGATACCCTGGCATATAAACACCTTCATAAGCAAAGTTAAATATGAAGAATGGAACAGGTAGCACAGTGGGAATCACAGCCCTTTGCATGGCAGTCAAAAAGTTAGTTAACTTTGTCATAGAATATTTTGATTTAATCCTGCAAATTATCAAAACATCTGAATGTGTTGCAAAGACCTTATACCTTATAAAAATCAAATTAGCATTAAGCAGGTGCAAAAGCAGATAAACATGAGCTCAGAAATGCTCTTAGGTGGTTGCTTAAGAAAGTTGCATTTAAGCATGTCTTGAGTCTAATTGACCCTAATCAGGTTGAAATAACACAGTCTGATGTACAGTGGGTGGAACAGTAAAATCATGAGAGAAACAACTTTAGATATTAATCTTTAACACTTTATTTAGAGTCATTAAAAGTCTAAATTTTTAGGAGTAGTTAAGGCATATATAGTTTTAAAGTTTAGCTTGGTTTAATTTATCTGCATGAAAAAGTATTAAATTATTTGTCAGCCACCTTTGATCCAATTTCCAGCTCAGAAATCTAAACACCTACATTTGTGCCTTACATCTCTCTTATATTCCTCATGTTGGTTTATATAAAATTCCTGTATTGTATGCTACTTAAGGCTTCCTTGCTTTTCCAGTATTCCATATTTCTTGGCAGTTTGCAAACACAGACTGAATGATGGAGAAGTTTAAGTCTTTGAAATAATAGGCAGTGTAGGACTCCTCCGTGTTTTTCATTGGCATCAAATATTATATACTTTCTGGAGAAGACTGGATGGAAGGGACCCAGAAAAGTAGAGAGAAAAAAACATATTGAAGCTGACAAAACAATGTTGTCCAAAAAGAAAGGCATTTTGTTAGATAATGATACTTCAACCTGTACTTATAGTGAGTCCTAAAGAGTTCCCCTACTTGTGTAATCTCTGAAAAGCTAAAAGGGCATTTAGAGATTACTGATACTGAAATTCAATACATACTAGTAAAAATGCTGAGCTCTTAAAATCATGGCATTACCTAAAAATACTGAAAATCAGAAAGCATAACTAAAACTCACAGAATAAACTTTATCTACATGCATGCAAACACACTCCTTGACAGGAGGACTGGGACATTTACCTTGAAGCATTGTATGTTTATTCCTTTATTCCAATATGCTCCATTAAGTGCCTTTATAAGTTACCCTATCCTACGTTTCTGGCCCAACTTGGTGGTCTATTGTGCAAGGGGGTGGAATGTGGGGAGGAAGGGGTTGAAAACGGAAGATTGTTGAGGAGAAAGAAAAATAAGTTGGTTTTAGAACTATTTTTGCTCAGAGACCAACTTTGCATCTGGGAGATGCTAAAATGCTCTGTGTGGGAAATTTCAGGTATTTGTGTTTGCTTTGGGTTGTTTTCTGTCAGCTGAAAGAAATGGAATTCTCTCAAAGAAGATAACAGGATGTTGTTAAAGACTTAAAAGCATTCTTTCCCACAGGCCTGGGGGAAGGGAGATAAGAGAGTTCAGAGATTGTAAAAACACAGCCTGGTGAAGGATTGCTCTGGGTTAGGCCCTTTGATATGTAAGACAGGGCACAGGCCTGTTTGGATTTTTTGCCCCTGCTAAGTTTGGGCTAAACTTAGCAGTGTATATGTGTCCCTGAGAATAATGGAATAAATCTACTCTTCACATTTCAGCTGTGGTTCATGGCCATCTTGGTGTTACCTGCATATATTTAGTTTCCAACCCAAAGCATTCTAGGATCATATGAAATGGTAAATACAGCATAACTAAAGGAAAAAGTCACTGTAATTTAAAATCTTTATGAAAGTTTCTTAAAATACACATTGATGTGTCATGTATTGTGCTTCTATTTATCATTTTATTCTTACATGGAAAACTCTGCATCACTCACTTTTTGATTTATTAATGGGACAAATTATATTCCCTCCCCTTCTCATACTAAAATAAACACACTGTCCTGTACTTTCTATGTAACCCTAACATGGTGATACTTAAGAATATTCTTAAATATACACAGTTGAACATGTCTATTGATGAATATTTTTTTTGTCAGATCAGATCCTAAAAGCCCATAAATCCATATACAGTGTTATATTGACTTAGGCAAATACTGACAGAAAACCCCAAAACACAAAGTTGGATTTCCACTGCATAATCAAGACCTGCTCCATCGCACGCAGCATTCAGTATTAGCTACTATTGACTTCAAGCACAGTGTCAAGATACTCAGTACCTTGAAAAACAAGGACAGGTATTTAACAAGGGAACTTAGATTTCCTTTTTTTTAAAATAAATTAAATCTTGGCCTACAAAGATAAAATTTACTACAGTGTTGTAAACAGTGAAGCTGGTAAGAAAAGCAGCAGAATAAGATACCCCCCTATATTTCTCAAGCTTCAGAATGATTTATAAATATCACCTGAGTAACCAAATGATATGCTTGACAATGGACTAAGGTAGATTCCACTTCCAAACATTGCACCATGGAGCTGAAAAAAAGCAGTGACTGTTTAATATCAATTATCTGGACAAAATAATAATGATAGGCACAGATCTTAATGTAGCTAAGCATCTGCCTCACTTCACTAATTTATTGTCATAATAAATGGTGTTCAAAGAAGTCTTTAAAAAAATCATGCTGTGAATATACAACTAAGACACTGTATATTCTGGAAACCATGTCCAAATGCCCAAAGATAATTTTACATCATATTTACATATAAAATAGTTGCATTTTCTGTTTCTAAATCTAACATTACCATGGAGGATGCCACAGAGGGTGCTTCTGTAGATGGCCAAATACACCTTACCCTTAACAAGGCTGAGCAAGTTCAGCATGTGTCTCACATCAAAACCTATGCAGGAACCACAGCCTAAGCCAGACTTTGTGAATCATCATCAGCAACAGCTGCTTTTCTTTTCTTTAGGGTAAGAAATTAAGAGATGGTGATAACAGTCATGCTATAGAAAAATTCAGTCACTAGTTCAGCCTGAGTACTGGAGGAATCAAGCTTTGCCTGAGCCAATTCAGACTTACATATCCCATCATTTTAGGCCTGCACTTTAGCCATAATGCTATCAGTTCTCTGAAGAGAGTAAAGGGAAGACTCTTCTTCAGCAACATCACTGCTCCACGTCATGGAGCTTGGGCTAAGCAGAAAAACTGAGCACTTTTTGTTTTAGCACTGTGGTAATTTTCTTGTCTTGAAAGGGGGAAGTGTGGGCTTCACTTCTCCTCCAGGGACTGATTGCTTTATGTGGAAAAATATTTAAGGAAAACACACAAAGTAGCTGTTGGAGCACAAATGAGAACACAGAGTATCTCCTACCCAGGTAGATATTATGACCACTGAGTTTCAGTCATGCTCACCCTTATTTCTTTCCTCTGACCCAATGACATTATGTCATCTCTGCAATGTGCCAGAGCTCCCATAGGAATGTACAATCATGCTCTCACTTCTCCAGATCCTACAATGTTGTATAGGATCCCTGGTAAGTAGATATTTTTTCCTGACTGATTGGTACTGGGGTAAGCAAAATTAAATGGGCTCAGGATATGCCCTAGTTGTGTGAGAAATTTAAAAACTATGACTTGCATGAAAAATAACTTTACTGCTTTCTCCTCTTCCTAGTATCTCAACCCTGAACAAAAAAAAAATAAGCAGGAACAAAGGGTTTTTAGTGAATTTTAGTGTGTAAAACCTGCTTTCTTGGGAAAGTATCCTGCAAAGATGCTAATAAAATCACCCAAACCAGTAAGAGGAACAGCAGAGATTTCCATTCTTTAGTGATTCTTAGTCAGCACCCTGGGATCCTCCTCCAAGGATTCACGGACCCAGCTCCAGGGAAAGAGCTGTCAAAACCTTGATGCTAAAATACATTGAATTACAGATCCCCAGTCTCTCTGATACTGCCTACTTTGCTCTGCAATAGTGATGTCCAGATGATTCAGTTTGAAAAACCAAACTGAACTTTGCAATAGCTCCCTCCTGGCTAGTAAATCCATATTCCCTTCCCAAGGAAACCAGAGAAGATGCTGTAAATCCAGCTTCTGTAAACCTAGCTTCTGTAAACCTAGTATGCTCATAGTTGCTATAACATAGACATAGTTTATGTAGGTCTAAATTTTAATTCCTGAGACTGCTTTTAAGCAGTACTGAGCTAAGCCTCCTGGAGGTGCTGCTGTGCAACGTAAAATTGAAACACTGATGCCACTTATGGGATTTTTCAGCCATTTTAGCAAACACATTATTTCATTTTAATTGCTTCAGAAAAGTACCTATTCCAAGAAACATGAGCATATTTGAAATCAGCCCTTTTTTCCACCTATATGACTACCAGAACCACATCTCTTGAAAACTCACCTAAGCTTAATATGCAATCAAATGTGCACAGGTTAGCTAAAGTCTATTTAGTCTACTATTTACCTGCAACCTCGTATTGGAAGCAACAACTAAGCCATTCCTGAGGATGGAATGCCAATTTTCAATGTGTGAACCACTAAAAAAGTGAAAGAGAATGTGTTAAAATCCACAGTGTAAAATGCAAAATGAAATCAGTAATTCTGTAAAACAATAAATTCTCAGCTGTAAACCTCAAATGGCAAGAACACAAAAATAGCATAGCATTTTGGTAACCTTTGATTAATATGAATATATGTACTCACTGAAATGCAAAGGTACTTCCATAAAGATTTTTAGCAGCTCGGAAATTGGATTCTTTGGCTGGTGGACTGCTCAGAAGTAGGAACTGGTGGGGAGTGTGCATAAACTTCAGTTGCTGTAAAATATAACAGTGTACAAGTGAAAAGAAGTTGATTAACACAAATGGATTGTATTTCCATAATGGTAGTCCTTAAGACACCGTGTTGTTTCACACAATATATGACTGCATCTAAAGAACTACATGAACTAAGTTGAAATTGGTCTCATTACCATAGTTTTACCTGAAATCAAACAGTAAAAATGTCCTTCAGTTTATGAAACATATGAACATTTCTGAAACAATTCAGAAGTAAGGTTAAGATTTGAAAGGCTGCATATTACTATGCCCTTAATCAGAGGATCAAAGGCACACATACTCAGAAATTAATCTCAGCACCATCCCTCTAAAATTCTAGATCTATATTCTTTCTTACAGTGTATTCATATGTGGATCTCCTTGTACATCATGTCTGTGTACAATTGTGTATTTAATATTTGTCTCAGTTTAACTAGACAGAAGTGTTTGCTAAGGAGGACCGGTTATGAGGAAAATCAAGCTCCTGCCTCTAAGCAATTGTAAATCTGAAATTAAGAGGCTCCAGTCAAGGATATGTGGAGAAAGAAAAAAATAACAGCCCTTTAAAGAAAAAAACAAACAATCCTGCACCCAAATTCCCACCAAAACCATCATCATGGCTAGGCTTCGCGAACTAAGATTTAGGAAGGCTCTATCTACGTTTGTTACAGGCACGCTGGTGACTTATGAGGCCAATACGAGATAGACATATCCGATTGCAAAAGGCACAAGCAGAAAGACTCCTTAGGTGGTGTATTCAGCAGGATACGATTCTTTCTGCATTCTTTTCTCCTCGAGAGTGATCCTGTGTGCGTTCTCAAAGGAAACGGCAGCGTTGAAGATGGTGTGTCTCCAGGCCTCCCGGTTTGAGGCCAGAGTAGACCAGTTATGTTGATCAATGTGGCCGAGGCTGATATGTTGTTTCAGGGAGTCCTTGTATCTTTTCTTCGGGGCTCCTCTCTTGCGGCAGCCTGTGGCAAGTTCACCATAAAGCAAGATCTTAGGGAGGCGGCGATCCTTCATCCTTGAGACGTGCCCTGCCCAGCGCAGCTGAATTCTCAGCAACATGGCCTCAATGCTAGTGACTGCTGCTTGTTCTAAAACAGATGTATTGGTCACATAATCTGACCAGTGGATGTTTAGAATTGTACAGAGACAGCGTTGATGGAAGCGTTCTAGGAGACGCAGGTGGTGGCAGTAGATGACCCATGATTCGGAACCGTGTAAGAGAGTAGACAACACTATGGCTTTGTAAACACTGATCTTGGTGCTTTTCTTCAAGTGTTTATTGCGCCATACTCTTTTATGGAGTTTTCCAAAAGCACTACATGCCTTTGCTAACCTGTTGTCTATCTCCCCATCAAACTTACCATCTGAGGAGATGAGGCTACCTAGGAAAGTAAACTGCTGGACTGATTTGAGCTCTGACTGGTCAATGGTGATATGGGGATGATGGAAGGCTTCCTGAGGTGCAGGTTGGTAGAGGACTTCCGTCTTCTTTAAGCTGACTTCAAGCCCAAAGAGCTCAGCAGCCTCAGCAAAGCAGGATGTTAAACACTGCAGAGCTGCTTCTGTGTGAGCGACAAGGGCGGCGTCATCAGCATGAAGCAGCTCCCGGACAAGATGGTTTAAGGTCTTGGTGTGGGCCTTCAGTCGCCTTAGGTTGAAAAGGCTTCCATCAGTACGGTATCAAATGTAGATACCGTCCTGATTATCGAGGTCTGCCGTGGCCCTTTGGAGCATCATGCTGAAAAAGAGTGCGAATAGGGTTGGAGTGAGAACGCAGCCTTGTTTCACACCATTAGTTATTAGAAAGTGCCCAGAAAGTGCATCGCCATATCTGACTTGGCCGTGCTGATCCTCATGAAGTGAGATGATAATTTTAAGGAATTTAGGGGGACAACCTAAGCGTTCCAAAATCTGCCACAGACCTTTTCTGCTCACAGTATGGAAAGCCTTGGTGAGGTCGACAAAGGTTACATAGAGACCTTTGTTCTGTTCCCTACACTTCTCTTGCAGTTGTCTGAGGACAAATACCATGTCTGTGGTGCTCCTGTTGGCTCTGAAACCACACTGACTTTCAGGAAGAATTCCTTCTGCAATAGCGGGTATTAGTCTGTTCAAGAGTATTCTAGCCAGGATTTTGCCAGCAATGGAGAGCAGAGTAATACCACGGTATTTTGAGCAATCGGATTTAATTCCTTTCTTCTTATACAAAGTGATAATGACTGCATCTCGAAGGTCTGATGGTAGTTCGCCTAGTTCCCAACAGTGCACCACAAACTCGTGAAATTTGGTATGGAGTGCAAGGCCCCCATGTTTCCAGAGTTCAGGTGGAATGCCATCAACCCCAGCTGCCTTGCCGATTTTCACCTGCTGTATGGCCTTAAGGGTTTCTCCTAAAGTGGGGGCGGTATCCGATTTGTATTTCACCCGTTGTTGTGTGATGGACTGAGTTGCTGAGTCTTGGACTACACGGTTGGTACTGAAGAGAGTCTGAAAGTGTTCAGACCATCGATACAGAATGGAGGTTTTATCTGTTAGAAGCGTTTGACCATCTGTGCTGAGTAGAGGGCTTTGGACTTGGTATGTAGGCCCATATGCTGTTTTCAGGGCCTCATAGAATCCTTTGTGATCTCCCGAATCTGCGCATAATTGAGTTTTTTCAGCTAGATCGATCCACCACTTGTTCTGGATGTCACGGAGTTTCTGTTGGAGCTTGCTGCATGCAAGACGAAAGGCTGTTTTTCTTGCGTGACAGGATGGCAGTGCAAGGTGTGCTTGGTGGGCGGTTCTCTTCTTCCTCAACAAGTCCTGGATTTCTTGATTGTTTTCATCAAACCAGTCCTTGTTCTTCTTGAGGGAGAACCCTACGGATTCTTCAGAGGATTGCAGGATGCTGTTTTTAATATGGTGCCAGATTGTTTCAGGAGAGGAATCTGCAGAAACTGTGGAATGGTTTTCGAGCCTAGTTTGAAAATTTGCCTGGAATCTCTCTTGCTGTGGCTGACTGGAGCTTGTTAACTTGGAGTCTTCTCCTTGGGATGCTGCCCCTTTTAGGTTTGAACTTGAGATTGAAATTGAGTTTACAGCGCACAAGCTGATGGTCTGTTTGGCATTCTGCGCTGGGCATCATGCGGGTAAGGTGGACATCGTGGACATCTCTCCATTGCACCAAGACATAATCAATGAGGTGCATCCCGGTTGTCTTCAGACTATCTTTCTGCTGAAAGATAGTATTAGTGACGGTGAGCTGTTGCTCTGCGCAGAATTCTAGCAGAAGTCGACCATTATCTTTGCAGTTTCCAACACCATGCTTGCCTAATACTCCTTTCCAGGCTTCAAAATTCTTACCTACTCTGGCGTTGAAATCACCAAGGATAATGATCTTATCATCTGCAGGCACCTTTTGGGTAAGGAGGCGCAGGTCAGTGTAAAATTTATCTTTTTCGGAAGGGTCAGCTTGGAGAGTTGGGGCATATATACTAAAGATGACAACATGTTGCTTGTTGTTTAGTGGAAGGCGTAGGGAGAGGAACAATAGAGTTTTTGATCATGAAGCCAACTCCTGAGAGATGTTTTTCGGTTCTGGGCTTGCCTGACCAAAAGCGTGTGTAACTGGTACCATGTTCTCTGAGGCTGCCTTCTTCATGAAGGCGAACTTCACTGAGAGCGGCAATGTCGATGTTGAGACGAGCCAGTTCATGGGCAATTAGGGCAGACCGACGCTCAGGACGTCCGCTATCCACAGAATCGAGCATGGTTCTTATGTTCCAACATGCTAGAGTTAATTTAGGTATACCTTTGGAGGCAGGTGCATGCCTTTGTCTTTTGATCTTTGTGCGACTGCATTGGAAGAAGATGCCCATTGGCCTGCGGTTAACCAACCGGGTAAAAGTGGAGATGAGCTTTGTCTAGGTCACCTTTTCTTGGCCCCTCTCCGAGTGGAGCAAGCAGTGCTCTCCTTGAAAAGGCTGCTTGGTTGTTCAGGGTGCTGCCCCAAGAGACTGTCATCTCCGGTCAGTCTCAAATGACCAATATCCTGAACCGCCTGCATGCAGGGTTGAGTCTGCGGCTTCCAGTGCACCTTTCACCTGCCGTTTTGACCCTCGCCTGTCGCTACAGGACTTTTTGCATGTGGGTAAAGCCTTCAAACGTGCGCAGTGGATTTTTTAGGTGAGATGCAGTATGCGCGGAACTGAACCCACCCTTTAATCCTAAGGTTCATCTGCCAGGGCCGAGCAAGCTTGGACAGTGGCAGTGAGGTCCTCAGGACGTAGGTTTGAGTAGAGTGACCTTCTCTTAGATGGATGGCCTTACAGGGCTAAGTGAGCTCCATCTGCCCGGGTTTGGGATTGGAGTTGTCCTTCCCCTAGGATGACTACCAGAAGGCTAACGAGCTCATCCTGCCCAAGAATGTATTAAATCTGGTCCTACGGTTTGACCTGTCTGGCATGGGTGACCCTACCGGGGGCATGTACCACATAGCTCGCAACCACAATAGGGGTACACAGACTACATTCCTATTAGAACGATTTGGGCAAGTCTTTCATTTCCTACTTTATTATCACCTATCTATAAACAATCCGAAGGAGATACCCAGGAACAACCCTTTGTCCTGTCCACCGTTTCAGGATGTAACAGAGCAAAGCAAATATATCCAGAACATGCCGAACCTGGGCAGTAGCCACAGGTAAACCAAAAACAGACAGACAAACAAAGCAATTGTTCTGACCCCAGTACCCATCCAAGGCGGGGGTGCCTTTCATGGCCCCAGCCTGGCCAGGACCCCCATCATTCTAAAAGGACCCACTATCCGCCCTGACCTTATTTTTCCCCCACTGTGTTTCCACATATCTTCAGGTACACTGCTCACCTGCGACATTTCATACGGGATTGTCCCGCTCTCCCTCCTGCTGGTCGGCGGACCCCCTTGGCCCACTCGACACCCTACCCTAATCCTCCTCCCCGCCCCCTCCCCCCCTTCTCCCCCCAAACCTGGAATGGCAAACCTCTGCGTGCTCCGAAGCTTCCCTCTCCTCTTTCATGGAGGCGCAGTACCTGCCGGCAAGGCTCCACCAAAACCAATTAAGTACTTTTTGCCTTTTGGCGCAATTCTAACCACGACCAACAGGGGGTGCTGTTGGATCTCTGGAGGAGCGGAGGCTGCAGTTGCTCTCCGATGGCCGGCAGGACTATGGCACTAACTGCCGGGAGCTCAGATGCTGCGTGTTGAGAACGGAGAGGGCACGGCCACACAGGTCGGTCTGCCTTCCATGAGAGCAAAGAGTGAAGCCGTCTGTACAAAAGGCTTCTGGGCACCTGTCGGCTCCTAAGGCCCCACTGCAAACTCGGGAGGTACCACCCCCAGAGACTGCAGCACAGACTAAGCAAGACGTGCAGAGGAAAACTGAGGAGAGAGGGCTCTAGGGAAGGATCCGGCCAAGATGGCACGCACTTCTCCGATGAAATCCGAGGCAAGTCCAGGCCATGGCCAGGACAGGGCACGAGAGAATGGAAGAGAACCAGGACCAAAGACAGCCAGATGACCCAGCCGAAAACTAAATGAACCCCAGGGCTCCCCCTCCACACACACACACACCTCTGAGTCCGGGCAAAAGTAAAAAAGTGCCGTCTCCAGAGGAAAAAACACCTCCCCCACAGTTTTCCAAAGCAATTAGTCTGGAATGTGCGGCCACTCAACCAGTCCTTTGTGTGTATGCGGCTTCACTCTGTCCATCCCTTCCCCCCTCCCTTGCTCAACACCTTTCTTTCACAGTGGTAAAGGGAAAAAATTCAAAGCAGGGTTTTTTTTCTTTAAAACAAGAAAACCTATGACAATATTCTATATGGTAACAAAACAAATATCAACATTCTTCTCACCCAGACTCAGATGGCTACAAGGTAAACACTTGCATTTGAGCTACTCAAATAGGCTTTTTCTGAGCATTATTCCTTTGATCTATTTTAGATATTCACATGATTCTATGAGTCATGGTCTGAAACTGCCTATTTCTCTCCCCTGTCTATTAATGGAGCCCATGTGATTAATTTGAATGCAGATGCATTTGGACGGGAGACTCCCACCTAAAATGCTAATATGAGCCATGAGAAATGAGAAAATAATAAAGAACCCACAGACACTTACCCTATTCACCGGTAGTTTCACAATATGTGATCTATTACTAGAAATGACCCTAAAATAAGAAAGTTAGATGTATTAGACATGATAACCAAACAGGACTTTTCTTCTTGAGCATGTGTTATGAATGGCCACCACAAAGCACCCAGCTTCAGGCCTTCATCAAATTGAAGCAGACCAAACCTTTGATGTCTAAAAATTTTTAGGCATTTTGTATATTTTAATATAGCTGTATAATTTTCTTTCACTTTAGACAGTTTAGACAGTTACTAAAACCTTTTCTCACGGTTTGTGCTACATTCCAATGAATTTCTGTTTAACAATCTTTTCAAGAAAATTGATTTTAGCAAGGACATCCTGTTTGGGACATGCACCTGGACCGGAATAGTTAGACATATTGTAGTCAAAACAAGATAGAGGGCCCAGAAGCCTTGGAAAGGCTCCAATGGGACAGTTCTGAGGGTGGTACCAGGGGCAAAAATGTTTTTCGGGTTGGATGTACCTACTAGATATGATAATAAGTTAAAGTTATAAAAGTGTGAGAATTCTGTGTGTGTGTGTGCCTATGTACTCTGTGCACCTGAAAACTTTCAATAAAGAACTGCTCTCTACCTTATCTATATAATATTGTTTGGAGAGTTTTTTCTTCCATTTTAGGCATCACCTTGACTACAAATCAGATCTGAGGCCATACAAATAAAATGGAGTTCTTTCAGTATTTTCAGAAGGCCCAGATGGGGACCAGAAACAGCCCATAAAGAAATGCAGTTGCCAATGTCAACCCTGACATTAATTCTTAGGGCGAGTTTATACCAAACTTGTGAAATGATTATTCATTCAACTTGTTACTTTAATAATTATCATTTCATGTGAGTCAATTTTATACCATTGTAGAAGAGGATGAGCAAGTGGGTCTTGTTTGTCCATCTGCTTCTTTATTTCCAAGTACGGTGCCTAGAAGAGAGTAATTATCTTCTTTATTTATAGTTGAAATCATAGGGTTAAATTTTATATGTTACATCGCCCATGCGTCCATGATTTCGTCTATTAAAATGAATACATGGGACTCATTATTAGGCTTAAATCATAGTTTTACTGACATTTAGCATTGTGCCGTTATAAATGTCTTTTGACAGCAAGAAGAATTAATATAGCAATTACTTTCCCTGGAGTAAAATAATAAGCATATAATTGCCATCAAAATGTGTAAATTACAGCATACATTGGGGATCTTAGGGAGAACAGCAGAAGATGTCTATTTATGTTTGGCTCTTGGAATAAGGAACTGGACTGGAACTTCACAAATTTAAGTCTCTTGAAATACCCCAAGATAATCCACTCCAGTTTGTTAACTGTTTTATGGTATAAACTGGCAAAGTAAAATACTGTATCAACTTATAATCTCTTTGAGAACATTTCTTGATTTCAATCACAGAGCAAAGCATCCCTTTAAAGTTCTTCAGTCCAAGAATTATTTAAAAATTAAAAAAAAAAGCAAAACAGTGGTTATTTTTCTTTTAAAAAGACATATTAGGAAATAGAAATGACTGGGTTTTTTAATTTTTAAAAGATGTTAAAAATACCTGTTTTCAATTTATTTTACTACTCTCTATACACCTCATTCTTCATTCCAGAATCCTAAAGTACTTTATGAATACATATAGAATAAGATTTATAAACCTTTGTGAGGTTATATTTATATAACAGTTGGAAAAGCAAGGTACATAGGAGAGGTTTCAATAATCACTTCTAATCAACTGGGCTGGTTGGGAAAAGGAAGTGTAACAATAAACATAAGTACGGCTATCAGATTCTGTCCCACTGTGAATATTCCAAGTCCCCAACCATATTTAACCAAGTGTTTTGTTATAATAGAAATAAATCTATCATTCAGAACACTGTCACAAAATCGATTTCTTTTGCTTTGGAAATAAAAGACACAGTTTGATATTTCCAGAAATGCAGAAGTTGGTGATCATCTTGTTACAATGTCCCCTTTTTCCTGTTATTATCTCTTATTTAAAATTCAAAAGATCTGAGTTCTACTTCATCACTTTTATTTGACTGCTGTTAGGGATACTCTAGGTTTGCTATTTTTAACACACATTTTAATATTATTACAGTTCTATAGGAAAGAGATGATACTATTGACTTCCCCACTAATCATAGGCAAGCAATAAAAACATCTTCCAAGTTCTAGAAATGACGATTAGGTTATGTAAAGATTTTTGAACTCACCTGTGTCATCTCTCTAATAGAAGTGATACTATCCAATGCTTTCATGACTCGATCATAATTCTTCTTCTGATGCAGCATAAAATAAGCAAATAAATTAAAATAATATTGATCTTTGGCTCTACAAAAACATGAATTCTTTGAGTGCTCATAAAACCAAAGTTAGGACCAATGTTCAGTAAACCACTCCTTTCAAATATTTCTAAGCAATGGATTCCATCCACCTTACACACAGACTCTGTCATTCACAGTCCAGGAAAAGTCCCTGAAAAAATATTATCATGATAGTTTTTCTTTGAATTTCACTGGAATCTCCAACACACAACAATGTGACTCATGTAAAAAATTAGGCCACTTTTTAAACAAGTATTTGTAACTAAACACAGTGTTTGCCAGTTATTTGGACAATATTCTATTAAGTTAAATAAATGTAGTGAAAAAATAGATTTTAAATAAAATACTAAATAAGTAGATGTGTTTACTTTGCTAACAGCTCTATAAAACTTCAGAGGCATTTCAGCTTTCCCTCTGCCTCACAGTGAGCCTTGTCTACCTCCTTACTGGGAACTGTTACCAGAGGGCTCCACGTTTTTCTGAGCAGATGAGCTTAACAGTCCATGTGTCACCAGTTCCACATGCCATGATGCCTTCAGGAGCATCATTGTTCCCCATCTTTGGGTCTTGTAAACTTCTGCCCTTGGGTTTTCACCTCGCCCATGCTGGCAAGAAGTTGGGAGGAGGTGATGTGGGCCCTGCCAGCTCAGGAGCTCTCTCCCCTTCTGGTGTGACCCCTTTTAACATTCCCTCATCTGCTTCAAATCCCCACCCTGCTTATCTGCCAGACTAGCTGTCTCCTCATCATCCCCTTTCCAAGAACCTCTTGGCAAATCTTCCTTCCTGAACGCTACAGAACACACTCGTCCCTTCCTCTGAGAAAGACCACTGCTAACTGGCCTTTGTTCAGAAAAAGTGAAATGCATCACAATTCAGGATGTCCAAAGTTCTCATTTTATGCCCTTGACGTGGCTCAAGTGAGCTGTAATAGTTCACAGCTTCTCTAGGGCTTTCCTGAGAGGCAGCATTTGCAGCCTGAGGACCAAATAGTGCAAACACAATTCTTTACTTCCAAATTGATGCTTGTAAAAAACTTGACTGTTATGTCCAACATTTCACAGAATCATAGAATCAACTAGGTTGGAAAAGACCTCTGAAATCATCAAGTCCAACCTATGACCTAACACCACCTTGTCAATTAGACCATGGCACTAAGTGCCACATCCAGTCTCTTCTTTAACACCTCCAGGGACAGTGACTCCACCACCTCCCTGGGCAGCCCATTCCAATGTCCAATCACTCTCTCTGTAAAGAACTTCTTCCTAATTTCTAACCTAAGCCTCCCCTGGTGCAGCTTAAGCCTGTGCGCTCTTGTCCTACTGCTGGTTGCCTGGGAGAAGAGACTGACCACCACCTGGCTACAACCTCCTTTCAGGTAGCTGTAGAGAGTGATAAGGTCTCCCCTGAGCCTCCTCTTCTCCAGGCTGAACAACCTCAGCTCCCTCAGCCTCTCCTCATAGGACTTGTGCTTGAGTCCCTTCACCAGCCTCGTTGCCCTTCTTTGGACATGCTCCAGCATCTCAATATCCTTCCTGAACTGAGGGGCCCAGAACTGGACACAGCACTCGAGGTGTGGCCTCACCAGTGCTGAGTCCAGGGGGAGAACCACTTCCCTGCTCCTGCTGGCCACACTATTCCTGATACAGGTCAGGAAGCCATTGGCCTTCTTGGCCACCTAGGCACACTGCTGGTTCATGTTCAGCTTCCTGTCAATCCAAACTCCCAGGTCCCTTTCTGCCTGGCTGCTCTCCAGCCACTCTGTCCCCAGCCTGTAGCACTGCAGGGGGTTGTTGTGGCCAAAGTGGAGGACTCGGCACTTGGCCTTGTTGAACCTCATACTGTTGCATATATCCAGCCTGTCCAGGTCCCTCCGCAGAGCCCTCCTGCCTTCTAACAATTTAAAATTCAGTTTAAGGACATAATTGTTTGTAAGGAGAAAATGAGATGACAGCAATAACCACTTTATGAATAAAAAGATGGACTAGAAATCCCCCAGTCTACGTTGTCTACATCTCCTAAAGGCCATTGTATTGGGTGTGGCTGAGATGGAGTTCATTTTCCCATAGCAGCCCTCACAATGCTGTGCTTTGCATTGGTAGCTAGAAGGGTGTTGATAAAACCAGCGTTTTGGCTACTGCTGAGCAATGCTGGCACAGCATCAGCACTGTCTCTCAACATGCCCCCCTGCATTCGTGCTTAATTAGATGCTGCTAATTTTGGTCTGTGTTTGGCCCAGCCATCTGTGAGAGCCTGTTCTTTTCCTGCCAAGTTATGTGAAAACAAGCACTGATAAACAAGAACTTCATCCTTGAAGGAAGCATCTTGTATAAACTGAAATTAATTGGGGCCTCACTGTTGGCTGATGGCCCTCCAAGGGCATTTGAAGGGGAAAGTAAAGAGGAGGAGGATGAAATAAGCGCCCAGACTCATTTTGGAAAGACTGTCGGAGGTGTAGCACGCAGGCACAGGGAAATTCCAATGTACACACGCGTGTGCAGAAGAGGTACCACTTACATAACGGGGAAGGGATCGAAGGCCTCTAGCTGGGCGGTGCTGGCCACACCTGCCCAGGTAGACGTCACAGGTTAATTGTCTAAAAAGCAGATAGCTCTTGTTGGGAGCAGAACTCAAGCTTCACATGGAGGACAACGTTGCCTTTGCAGGGACGCCTGCTATCTTGTGAGCCTGCCGACGCTCCAGGGATGCAGCTTCTGCTTTGGGGAATTCTAAGCATTCTGGGATCAGTAAGACAACCTCGTAATTAACGCCTGAGTGAGTGGGGGGTTGTCTTGGGGGCTTGTTTCCCTTCTCTTTCTTGTCTCTTGGTTTCTCCTTTTGTTAGCTACTTTTTTGTAATAAATATTGTTTTGCTGGCCTTTCAACAGTATACTGGTTTCAGTTTCAGCATTCTCCCTGCTACACCCCCTCCATCAAGGGTGGGCAAGATCCTGGGGGGGGGGGGGGACACACAACCAGGCCAGCTGACCCAAATTAACCAAAGGGATATTCCATACCATATGATGTCAGCTCAGATATAAAAGCTAAGAAAAGGAGGAGAAAGGGGGGCATTTTTTTTTTTGCAATGTTTGCCTTCTGGAGCAACTGCTATGTGTGCTGAAGCCCCGCTTCCTGGGAAGTAGCTGAACACCACTTGCGGATGGGAAGTAGAGAATAAACCTTTTTTTTTACTTTGCCTGTGCACACGCAAACTTTCACTTTTGCTTTAGTAAACTGCCTTATCTCAACCTGCAAGTCGTTTTCCATCTTATTCTCTCTCCCCTGTCCGGCTGGGTAGCGGAGTGATAGAGCAGCTTGGTGGAAACCTGGCATCCAACCAAGGTCAAAGCACCACAGCCATCTTTCTCTTTGTGTCCAATGTGTACACTGAAAGACACTAAGAATACCTAGAACTTGTACCCTGAAAGAAGTGTAGTGGGTTTCTGTGGCTAGGTTTTGGTAGTGGGGGGGGCTACAGGGCTGGCTTCTGTTAGAAGCTGCTAGAAGCTTCCCCTGTCTGCTGGAGCCAATGCCAGCTGGCTCCAGGATGGACTTCCTGCTGCCGGCCAAGGCCAAGCCAATCAGGAGTAATAATAACAACGCCTCTGTGATAACATATTTAAGAACAGAAAATTATTGCGCAGTAAAAATTCCAGCCAGGGAAGAGTGGAGGGAGAATATGGGAACAGACACCAAGGTCAATGCAGAAGGAGGGGGAGGAGGTGCTCCAGGTGCCAGAGCTGAGGGCCCTGCAGCCCGTGGTGCAGACCATGGTGGAGCAGCTGTGGAGCAGCCCGCGGAGGACCATCAGGGTGCAGAGTCCCACCTGCATCCCATAGAGGAACCCATGCTGGAGCAGGTGGATGCATGAAGGAGGCTGTGACCCCGTGAGAGGCCCAAGATGGAGCAGGGTCCTGCCGGAGACCTGCAGCCCATGGAGAGTGGAACCCATGCTGGAGCAGGTTTTTCCCAGGTAGGACTTGTGGCCCCTGTGGGGGACCCACGCCGGTACAGCTCATTCGTGAAGGACTGCACCCCATGGAGGAGTGACCCACAGGACAGCAGTTTCGTGAAGAACAGTTGCCCGTGGGATGGACTCATGCCGGAGAGGTCCATCAAGGCCTGTCTCCCGTGGGAGGGACCCCACAGGAGCAGGGGAAGAACTCCAACTCCTCTCCCTGAGCAGCGGCAGAAACAACAACTGACCATAACCCCCATTCCCCATCCCTCTGCACCGCTGGGGGAAGGAGGGACAACATGGAAGGAAGGAGGGGTGGGGGGAAGGTGTTTTTAAGATTATTTTACTTCTCGCTCTTTTGCTCTGACCCTGTTAGTAATAAATTCAATTAATATCCCCACTTTGAGTATGTTTTGCCTGTGATGGTGGATCAGTAAGTGACCTCTCCCAACTCTTAGCTTATGAATCCCTCGCTGGTTTTTTTTCTCTCCTATGTCCAGTTGCAGAGGGGAGTGAGAGAGTGGCTTTAGTGGGTACCTGGCATCCAGCCAGGGTCAACCCACTACCAGAAGCTATTAACTTCAACATAACTTTGAATGCAACTTATGATTTATTCACAAATACCTTCTCAGATGCAATTAAAAAAACTACAAAGTTCTGAAAATAGTCACACACTTGTGCTATATTCTGGAGCTGTATCTCTTACAGTAAAGGAGACTGAAGAGGCTTTGCTTTGAAATCTAACACATGCCTCTAACCAAGCCATGGCATAATGAAAGATAATTACTTACCCTAGGGTTAAAGGCCAGCATCTGAGGATCATTGGGATCAACTACAGAAGGATATGGCTCAAAAATGACAACTTTCCTAGGTGACTCTAACGCAGACCGACACATAGATACTAATAGATCAACCACCTAGGGATAAAGAGAAATATTTATTTAATATATGTACTTTCATATTGTATCATCCAGTCTGCTTTTTTTTACACATTAGAGTAATACTATATTTCATTGTTATCTATATTACTCAAACTATGTTATCCACAGGACATAGTTTAGGACTGAAATTTTTCCATTGACCTCAACAGGCTTTGGGTCCAGCCCTGGTACATTACTCCAGGTGCATAATTAGGACCAGTATCTGGTCCTAAATGTGTTATTATGTCCAATACATTGCTTGCAGTCCTGCTTTTTCTTGTGTACCTGTGGCAATTCCTGGATGAAATTAATTCTCTAGAGAAATGAAGTTGTACTGAATCTGTGTATCTTTGTGCCAGTGAAAAATGTTGAAACAGGAAGGAATTGTGAATCTGTACTGCTGCCTGATGTTCTCCCGAAGATCGTAATCATGGTAATACTAGCAAACATTACTTCTACTAAAGCCAGAACAGTGCAGTGATTTAAGTTATTTACATGGCTCGCATTGGGAGATCCTCTTCCATACTTCCCATTGTACAGAATTATGACGTGGCTTTGAATATGTATGATTTCCAAGATTTCACTGTAATATCATGCATGTAATGTGTACACAGGCATGTATTCACATATGTGCACCTAGGCACATAGGCACAAGTAACAGATTTCTGTATAATTGTTTCAAAATTGTAACTCAGAGTTTAAAAATAGACTACAGCAATCACAAAACTGAGAGAATGCAACTTTCTGGCAACTGTAAAACCTAAATCCAACTCATAATAAAATTCAAAATTGCTAGATAAAATCATAGCTGCAAATTAGCTTATTTCCCCCTAGTTTCTCTGTGCTTTCTGAAAACATTCCTGTGTAAAAACAGACTTTTCCATGAAAAAAGGAAAAGCTGAGATGAGCCATATTTATTAGGCATCCCTGGTTCCTCCCACAGTTCTACATGGATCAGATCTCATTTCACAGCTCAAGCTGTTCTATAAGTTATTAATACCTGCCATTGTATCTGATCATTTAGAGTAAAAAAAAAATTGATGGCCCTTTAGAGTGGCAGAATGAAAATAAGAATCATGAAGAAAGGGAAAAGGAACTGCTCTGTAGTGTCATACTGTTGCTATTCTCCTCTGCTCCTTTAGCATGAATGGACAATTTTCTCTATCAGTTAAAAAATAGTTCGTTACTAAATATTTTGCATATATTGAAAAATGAAGTTGTTGAAATAATGATTCCTTCCTCCATAGTCCTCTGATTTCTTTCCAGTTTATAATACCTACAAGCGTGATGAACGTTTCAAAATAGGGCATCCACATAAGCATTTGCAGGGGAGACCAACAGTCTGGATGCCCAGCCAGGTCAGGCAACAGGCCTGCAACTGTGCAAATTACCATGAAATTGAGCCTGAGTTCATACACCCTGCTTCTCAGAAGCACTTCTTAGCCTCCATTTCCAAAACACTACTGAGTCCCCAAACCTCTTAATACAGTGACCCAAAGTTGTCTTGCTTTATGATTTGCACAAGGGGATTTTTGTCTTAAAATTGGCATAGTTTTTCTTAGGACACAATCACAAAGCCTTCCTTTAAAACAACTGTTGACTCCTATATTGTTTCTTACCGTGATACCAGCATATTATTTTGACATGGGGGAAAACATGCGTAGATCAGGCTTAATTAAACCCTTGATTTCCCATGAGATCATTTTTTTGAACTGTTGGAATGCAGAGCAACTTAAACTGGAAGGTAAGTCTAATACAAACGTCATAATACAAACTTGTTTATGTGTTCCTTGGTAATAGGAGGTGCTGTGGATCTAGTAAACGTCCTTTTATCTGGGCCTGAACTTCTCCTTAACAGTAGGTACTGAAGTACATAAGTTAGGTGTCTGTCATGGGTTTTAGTAGCAGGAGGGGGGCTACAGGGTGGCTTCTGTTACAAGCTACTAGAAGCTTTCACTGTCCTATGAAGAGCCAATGGTAGCCAGCTGCAGGAGGGATTTCCTGCTGCCGACCATGGCTGAGCCAATGAGATGCGCTTCTGTGATAACGTATTTAAGAAAAAAGTTGTGCAGAAGAAATTCGAGCCAGGAGGATTGTAGAGGGAAGCTGCCGGGGCCGGGCCCTGTGGCTCCGGCTCTGGGCAGGCGTGGCCAGCGCTGTGGCTGGGCTGGGGAGGTCCCCCGCCGCCTCCCTCCGCCATAGGCCGGGGGGCAGGCATGGTGCTGGAGCCAAGCCGGGCCGGCCCTGCCAGTGGGCACTGCCCCCCCCTCGTCCCAGCCGAGTCAGGACGGGCCGGAGGTGGCCCTGCCGCATTGCAGCTGAGCCCATGATGGAACAAGTGGATGCATGAAAATAAAGGAGGACTGCTACCCTCATGGGAGGCCCAAGAGGGAGTGGGGTCCTTCGGAAGATCTGTGGCCCATGGAGAGGGAAGCCCACGCTGGAGCAATTTTTTCCGGGTAGGGCTCTGTGGCCCCTGTGGGGAACCCATGCTGGGACAGGACCCTCCGTCAAGGACTGCATTCTATGAAAAACCATCAGGATATAGAGACCCCCTGCACCCTAGGACCTGCGGACCAGGGGAGGGGTGGACCCATGTTAGAAGGGTCCACCGAGGACTGTTTCCCATGGGAGGGACCCACGGGACAGGGGAAGGACTCGGAGCTTTGGCCCCCCTGTAGCCTGTGGTGAGGGACCATGGTGGAACAGACTGTCCTCTGCAGCCCATGGAAGGGTGACCCACAAGTGCAGCAGATATGGAAGACCTGTTGCCCTGTGGGTGAAGAAGGGTGACCCATAAGTGCAGCAGATATGGAAGACCTGTTGCCTTATAGGTGAACTTCTCTTCCTGCACTGATGCAGGGGGAGGAGGGATGGTTGAAAAGTGTGTTTAAAATTGTTTTATCTCTCACTCTTTAGCTCCTATCCTGTTAGTAATAAATTTTAGTACTATCCTCATGTTGAGTCTGTCTTGCCTGTGTAACCTCTCCCAGCTCTTAGCGATTTTCATGGGCGCCTAGATTCCAGCCAAGGTCAACCTACAACAGTGTCCTAGTTAGAGCAGCCGAGACAAGTTCATCACTGTGTGGGTGTAACCTAAACTATGTATTCTACACCCTCTATGTCATTTCCCAGGAACTGTTAACAATAGACCATTTGCAGCAGCTGCCCAGAGCACACCTGACCCCTCAGGCTATAGGCTGGGTGTTGGGAAGCCTGTGAGATAGGAGGATGTTCCTATCCTCACACCAATGACTCAGGTGTGATGACTCCCCTCCAGGGAGTCATTAGCACCTCCACACCCAGCCTGAGGGGTCATGTCTGCTAATGGGCCACCAAGGATTCCAAAAATATCTCATGACTCATAATCACCCATTGTGGAACTCCCCGCCCTGGGGGAGGTACTGGGCATTCCCACTCGAACCTGAGTGTATATAATCTTGGGGGTCTTAGGACTTCGGGCCCATTCATTTGATCCAGAGGAGGACCAGAACCTCGACCGGACTGCGACCACCACTCTTGACCAGACTGCGATCACCACCCTCAACCAGACTGCGACCAGCACTCTCGCCAACAGGTTTTCCTTTCCTTTTACTTTGGACTCAGGGGGACCACATGGGGCTCAGTACAGGGGCCAACAAACACCATTCTGTTTGTGCCCCAGGGTGCTAGGTTATACATCGGGGTTTTGTGGGTTAAAACCAATTGTTTGTCTGTATAATTGTATTTATTGTATTATTTTTATTAAATTGTAACTCTGACATAATCTCTTTTGAATTGGGTTCATTTCTCCTGCCGGTTTACCTTTAAACCAGCACATTAGGATTTAAATATTTTCAAGGAGGACAAGATGACACTTGTTGATGGCAATTATCTCTTACGGCATCAATCTCTCAGACAGCACCTCTTGCTCTGCAGAGACTCTACAGGAAATCTGAACTATCAACAAATCAGACATTTAATTTTCAGGCATTTTGACTACGTGGCTAAAATAAGGCAAGGTGACTTCGGGTTTGAAAGTTTTAAAATGTACAGTCTCATTATTAAGAAGGAGCCATCAGAATATTGTGAGTGACAAAGTAGGGATGTACACCTTAGGAAACTAGCTGAAAGCACAGCAGAAAGTATAGGATGTGATTTCTAATAATGGGAACCTATATTTAGGCTCTTTGACTACAGAAAATGATTTGGAGGAAGATTCATCTGATGAAATGTAGAGATTCACAATGTAAACATCTACCTCTTACTAGTCAGTCTAGTCTCTCTTTATAATCAATGGAGAAAATAACCACTGTGCTGATAGTCTATGCAGTGATTCACACCATCCTAATGTCAAAAATAACTCAGATGAATCAAACCCTAAAAAGTGTTAAATTCTTTCTGCAAACAGGAACGGGAGCTCAACCAGATAAGATGTAGTGAGCTGGGTGCAATGCTATCACTAAAGTGAGGCTTAGCAAAATTTGGTCATCTCAATCCAATGGGACAATTGACAAAATCTATCTAACACTTTTAAGTACCATTAAGGTTGAAATCACTTCAGTAATCTTCAGCAAAGCTCTGTAAGATGTAGAGGTACTCTAGAGCAAGTTCTGCATATGCCTGCAACAGTGATACCTACATAAAACACAGAGTGAGTGCAGACCAGGACCACGTTTACTGTCATCTATATTTAAAAAGAGAAGTGAGAGCTACTTGTTTGTACCTAAATACCATGTAAGTGCCTACACTGAAAAAACAAAACTCTAGCTCCACAGAAACACATAGCTGAGGTCTATCAGAGGACTTCAGGCTGGGGAAGAGGTGGGGCTTCATCAGCACACCTCTACATTTCTTGCAAGCGTGCACAGGTATCCCAATGTTTGGCATGCTAGATGTTGCAAATATAGCTATCTAACTGTCTTCAGACATCAGATGAGTTGATGTTCAGATCCCACAATTATATACTCATGTGAAGAAGCTGGTGTACACTGATTCAAGTTTCTTCCTTTGAGGATATGTCCATAGGTGGTATTCAGGCACTTAGCCGAATAGTTTATTTCCAGTGGCTAGACTCACTAGTGCTGGTTAAAGTTAACTGAACTGAACATTTGGTCTTCAAAAAACATATTGCTTACTATGTAAGTGCATAGTAAGTGACATATGTTTAGGAATTCAGAGGAATGCACTTTTCCATAAGATGTATAAATTTTTAATTTAAGATTTTAAACATAATGTCTTTTAATTTTTTTTATTTATTGAAGTCCTCTAACTATTGTAATCTAAGATTAAATGTGATTTGGAAACAGTTTAAAATACATTGTTTTAAAGAACATACAAAATTATGAAATAAAACAATGATAACTGAACTTGGAGTCAGGAAGCAAGCTTATATTAAATTCCTGATCCTTGAGAAAAGAGAAAAAAAAAATCTATGTAGCAACATCAGTAAGAACTTTTCCACTGTTATTTGATGATCAAAACAACAGATGCTCAGTGGATAGCTGCATCCTAACACCACAAACAGGAAGTAGCTTATTAATTGCATGAGAGTAGTAATTGCTCATTAGGTGAAAATAAATGGGGATTATCTCCAAATGACAATAGCTGCCTTTATTAACAACCCAGGTGACCTAACTGAATACAACATAAGGAGAAAACAGGGTTAATCTAATTACACAGAAGCAAAACAATGGAAGCACCTCATTAGTACTATTTGAAAATGTCATGCATAAAACAGTGTATTTACAGCTATAAGAGTGGAAAAATAAATAATACTTACCCGAGAGTACTCATATGGGGAATACTAGTCAAAATAAATACTAAAAGAGATTGAGAAGACTGAGTATACTCCAGAAAATCAGATGTAATAAGCATTAGATAGTTCTACCTGAGCCCCAGTTGCAATTTCATCAGCAGCTTCATTCATGACTCCTAATGTTTGGAAAGCAAATACACAGAGCTCCCGTTCACAAACAGTGGGCTACACAGAGAAAGTAAGTTAATTATATTTTTGTTTTAATTTTGCATTTTTAATTTTACCATGCAATACCTACAACAAAACCCAAACACATTTAATGTGATTTTTTTTTGTTCAGATATTAACTAAAACATTAATTTCAAATTATGAATACATGTCAATTAATGAGGAAGATACATTAGAAAACCATTTTAATAATCTGAAGAACAAGTGTTAAGAACTCTAAAACTAATAAGTATTCACAGAGGCTACACTAAAAGAAATCCAATCAGATTGCAAATTAGCAATAGTACCCAAATTTCCTTAACCCTGTCCTACCCATGCTGGAGCAGTTTGTGGAAGACAGAGCTATTTCATGTCTTCATCAATGACATAGACAAAGGGATCGAGTGCACCCTCAGCAAGTTTGCAGATGACACCAAGCTGAGTGGTGCAGTGACACACATGAAAGATGGGGCCATCCAGGGGGACCTGGGCAAGCTCGAGAAGTGGGCCCATGGGAACCTCATGAGGTTTAACAAGACCAAGTGCAACGTGCTGCACCTGGGTCAGGGCAACCCCTGGTATCAATCCAGGCTGGGGGATGAACAGCTTGAGAGCAGCCCTGCCGAGAAAGACTTGGGGGTACTGGTAGATAAGAGGCTGGACATGAGCCAGCAATGTGCGCTGGCACCCAGAAAGCCAATCGTATCCTGGACTCCATCAAAAAGCAGCATGGGCAGCATGTGAAAGGGGGATTCTGCCCCTCTGCTCTGGTGAAACCCCACCTGCAGCACTGCATCCAGCTCTGGGGTCCTCAACACAGGAAAGACGTGGACCTGTTGTAGCAAGTTCAGAGGAGGCCACAAAGATGATCAGAGGGCTGAAGCACCTCTCCTATGAGGAAAGGCTGAGACAGTTGGGACTGTTCAACCTGGAGAAAAAAAGGCTCCTGGGTGACCTTATTGCAGCCTTTCAGTGCCTGAAGGGAACCTACGTGAAATCCAGAGAGGGACTTTTTGGAAGGATGTGTAGTGACAGGACAAGGGGGGATGGCTTCAAACTGAAAGATAGTAGGTTTAGGTTAGATATTAGGAAGAAATTCTTTACTATGAGGGTGGTGAGGCACTGGCATAGTTTGTCCAGAGAAGCTGTGGATACCCCATCCCTGGAAGTGTCCTAGGCCAGGTTGGACAAGGCTTTGAGCAAGCTGCTCTAGTGCAAGGTGTCCCTGCCCATGGCAGGGGGTTGGAACGAGATGATCTTTAAGGTCCCTTCCAATCCAAACCATTCTGTGATTCTATGATGACTGTGTCCTGTGGGAGGGACCCCAAAGTGGAGGAGGGGAAGAGTGAGGAAGGAGCAGCAGAGACAGCATGTGATGAACTGACTGCAACCCCCATTCCCCACCCTCGTGCACCACTTGGGGAGGAGGAGGTAGAGAAGTTGGGAGCAAAGTTGAGCCTGGGAAGAAGGGAGAGGTGGAGGGAAAGTGTTTTTAAGATTTGGTTTTATTTCTCATTATCCTACTCTGACTTTTGATTGGCAAGAAATTAAATTAATTTCTCTGAGTTGCATCTGGTTTGTCCGTGATGGTAGCTGGTGAGTGATCTCTCCCTGATGTTATCTCAACCCATGAGCCTTTCATCATATTTTCTCTCCCCTGTCCAGTTGAGGAGGGGCAGTGAGTATCTGCAGTGAGGAGGCTTTGTGGGTACCTGGCACCCAGTCAAGGTCAACCCACCACACTAATTTAACAATTTATTTGTAAACTTTAAGAAAATGCATTATATTTTTATATAATAAACACTGTATTTGAGAAGACCACATGTTATTTTATAAATAAAGACACTTGTTTGCTTTTTTCAGATATAAAAAATAATAAAAAAACCTTACTGTTGAACCATTCTTTGTCTATCTTTTTGAAAATTTAATTCACAATTGCCATCACAATGATCAAATAAAGCAATATATTTAAACTTCTTTATATTGAGTGAGAATTGAGTGTTCTGCCTTCATGAAGCAAAGAAAACCAAAACGAAAAACACATCTTTAAGTAAAGAGAATAAGCATATCTTCATAAGCTTCCTAACTGGTTACATCCCTTACAGTAACTCCATACTTATTTACTGAAATCAACTTTTTAAAGGCTTAAGTAATGAATAATATAAATGGCACACTAGACAAAAAATATTTATTATTGTCATTATTCTTAGATTTTCCACATTCAGAAGGTGGTTAAATCATTTGCTTAGTTGGGGAAGTATGGTGCCTCTACCACCTTGACTATCATAATTGACAGTATACATGGAGTCCTTTGTATTCCAGAACAAGGAATTACTCTGGAATAGCAGAGCAATCTAAGTTTAGTCATGCTTGTCATGAAGAAAAGCATTAAGAAAATACTTACTGTTGTCATTTTGTTTATAACCTCAACAACGTAAGTTACCCTGAGACTTAAAGATGGCAAATGGGACACAGGATTTGTCATCTTTGCTCTTAGTTTTTTTCCTTTTTTTTTTCTGTTATAATCTCAGATATGTCTGAATATCTGTAAAAGGGAAGTTAGGAAAATGGTCATTGTACTTATGTTTGACATTTGAAAGGTCTTTTTTCTCTCAAGTGGACACTGGGGTTAGGATCTTAAGGCTGAAAAACTGTAGGTATGAGGAGAAGCAAGACAGCAAAATTTGAGCTCTGAAAAGGAACAGATATTACTGTTAGGGTCTATAAAATTATTTTGCTTTTATGCATTTGATGAATCTTTATGCCCACTGAATATTTTGTAGAATAAAGACTTCACAAGACAATGCTGATAAAGTAACATTTTAAGCAATGGAAAGAGTGATGGATCACTACATTTCCAAGTTACTCACATCTGAGTATCCATTTCAATATTCAGACAATATACATACAGAAAATATCTTGAAATTGAACACAAAATCATTCAAGAGCTCCAAAAGAATCTCCAGAACCTCACATTCTAGTCAGTGTGATATAATATACAATAAATTATGTGATAATAAAACCAGAGGATCTGCTTTGCTATCTTGGTCTACCTCCTTCAAAACACAAGAAAAAAACACCATTCCCAATAATGGTGTCCTAGTTAGGACAGCTGAGACCGGTTCATCACTGGATGGGTGTAACCCAAAACTGTGTATTCTATAGCCTTCCATGCCACTTCCCAGAAACTGTTATCAATGAACCATTTACACTATCTGCACATAGAGCCTGACTCCTCAGGCTATAAACTAGGTGCTAAGAGGCCTGCGAGATAGGAGTTGCTCTTGTCCTCACACCCATTAAGGAACCCCCCGCCCTGAGGGAGGTACTGAGCATTCCTGCCTGAACTGGAGGATATATAATCTTGGAGTCTTGGGACCTTTTTAACCACTCGTGGGATCCAGAGGAAGACTGCAGATCACCGCTCTCAACCAGACTGCAGACCACTGCTCTCAACCAGACTGCAGACCACCACTCTCGACTGGACTGCAACCACCACTTTTCAGCCAGACTGCAACCATCACTCTCAATCGGACTGCAATCACCACTCTTGACCAGACTGCAACAGCACTCTCACCAACAGGTTTTCCCCTCTCCTTTTCCTTTGGACTCAGGGGGCCCAAAGAACACCACTCTGTTCATGCCCCAGGGTACTGGGTTATATATTTGGGTTTTGTGGGTTAAAACCAATTGTTTGTCTGTATAAACGTACCTATTGTATTATTTTATTAAATTGTTATTCTGACTTATAATGTCTCTTTTGAGTTGAGTTCATTTCCCCTGCTGGTTTACCTTTAAACCAGCGCAAATGGGAATGGGTTTCACCAAAACCATTTCTATTTGAGAAGCAACATTTATTTCAGGAAGCCACAAAGTTCTGCTGTACAAAATTCTAGTAATAGTAAACACCATTTCCAGATTATTAACATTTTTTAAAATGCTATTAAAAATTTAAGGTATCTTTAGTCTGAATTTGTCTCCCTTGACTCACTACATCTTTAATGCATTTTTATGGTAGATTCTGTCTAATTTCAGAAATCATTAATTCCCCGATTGAAGTGGCATTGGTTAAAGAAAAAACACAAAAACAACTCCCCAAAAAATTAAACTCTATACAATGTCTGCATTCTACATACTCTCTTTAACTAAAAGATGGAGCAAATACATAGTTTTGCATTGAATGAAAACATATGGGGTCTGCCAATCTAATGTGGAAAATAACCCAAACCCAGATACTCTAGTAGCCTGCCTTCATATATCCACCCTGGATGCCTTCTTACTCAAACTCCATCCATTTTAAGAGCACTTTTGGATCTTTTTTTCCTGTTTTTTTCCCAATTTAACCAAATCAGAAGATTTCAACATAAATTTCCCATAAGTGTTCATAGAGTGTTCCAAGACATGTTGGTATGGCCATTTCACTGTCCTCTATTCCAGTCATTAGTTATGTTCAAGCATTAAACTCATTTCTTTCCCTCAAAAATGAAAAGATTGGCTTACAACTAAGAAGCAAACATTTGGAGGGCTTTTGTTTGTCACATGATGTTGACTTATCTATTCAGTGTCACATTTCCATATTTTGGTTTTGTCCACAACTCTGCATGCTAGAACCAATGAAAACATATGAAAACTAAATTAATAAATCAATTCTAGAATATGGAGCTTAAAGAAAATCAGAAGCTTTATGGTAAAACTGTGATTCAAGGCTGCTCTTACACTGCTGCTAGTGTTTTGCATATTGTCCTTCATGTCTCCATCTACTTGTCTCTTTTATAATAGGATGTGAACCCTTGGGATAGGAACAGTCTTGTTCTGCTTTGTATCGTAAATGCCCTAGCCACAGCCAACAAACAAGAACAACAACAGTAACACATTAATAAACATTAGGTTATTCCAATGTCATTTTTGGATACTCTTATTTTGGTTCAAGTCCACATACTATTCAGCAAGCTGAACTATCTAACGACTTTCATGTACATACGTGAAAGTATAGACATTCTTTCCAATGTGGATCAATAGCCAACTTCTATCAGATTACTAGTTTCCATTGTTTTCAAAGGGAAAATACATGACTCTTGTTCTGGGAGGGAGTATCGAGCCAGGACCGCCGACAGAGTTCTCTCGCTGTGGTTCCTGTCTCTCACTGCTTTCCAACTGCTTTTCATTATGACAGGACCACCCCTGGCACTTTCTTGCTGCAGTTCCTGCATCAGGTACTTTTCAGGAGTTCCCATCATCGCAGGTCCCATGCCTTTGCTGGTTGCTGCTGCAGCCATGCCAAAGGGACTTGAGAGTTCCCCTTTGTGAACTGCACGAGGTGCCTGGTCACTCGGCCCCAGCTCTGCTCCAGCTACATGGTGATCACGTGACCCCCATTGGGACCTCGCTGCCTTCTCAGTGGCATAGGACTCCTTTCTCTTTGAACGAAATACTCTTTCCAGGTTTTCATTTTAACCAAGAGGGGAGAGGGTGGTTTAGGTGACATTTTTTCTGCTATTGTTTGTTTTTTGTTTTGTTCTGTTTTTTTCTCTGTTTTTCAGTAAAAATTGTTATATTTTTCCTCCTTCATTCAGACACCTAGTAACTTCAAAAATTTGTAATTTAGGGGGAGGGAAATAAACAAAAGAGAAGGAGAGAGCTACCTCATCAAAGGTCCCACCTCCTGAGACATATTGTCATTAAACCAAGACAGCTGACTAGCTGGGCAACTTTGTTCCCCAGTACCTGAAGAGGGCAGCTGTAACTCCCATTCAACAAGAGCATCCAGTGGTCTCACATATACTTTATTTTTAACTTGAAAGGAGAAAATTAACATAAGACCATTGGTTTCCACAAAACTATTAGCTAAGTGAAGATCATTGGTGCTGAGAGACTATTTAGGATAATTATTTCAGTGGGGAAAAGACAGAAAAAAATAACAGCTGGATAGTTAACGTGAGACCACAAATGCTTGGAAGCAGAAGGCACTGATAGAAGCAAAAAGCAATTTTTTGAGCGAAGTTTTTCAGTGTTTTCCTTTAGCCACCCCCATTCTTTACATGTTCAGTAGCAGCCACCGAACTGCTACTGTGAAAAAAGTGCTCATTCAGAGTTTCCATATGCAAGAATGCAAGTGTCACTTCTTACAGCAGTGACTATGAATGTCAGACAAGCAAATCACCTAGATATGACATATTCTGGTTCTTGGACTCATGTATTATTTAAAATATTTTCCAGACATGCTTTTAATTCAAAAAAGTTGAAACTTTCATAGCTGATATTGCTCTATCATGCTACTTTCTAATGTGTGCTGCAGCTGTGCCCAGAAAAGCAATGTGGCAGGCAAAATAAGATTGGTTGCCGTCTCTACCACCTGAGTCTGTATTACCTAAAGGATCAATTATATTTGGGCCACTAAGGATAACATTACTACATCTGAAACAGAATACAGAATTGTAGGAAAGGGTCTCTTTTGGTTGTGTCATAAGTTACATCTGTTAGTCCCAGTTTTAGATCATAGAATCATAGAATATGCTGAGTTGGAAGGGACCCATCAGGATCATTGAGTCCAACTCCTGGCCTTGTGCAGGACACCCCAAGAATCACACCATGTGCCTGAAAGCATTGTACAAATGCTTCTTGAACTCAGACAAGCTTAGTGCTGTGACCACTTCCCTGTTCCAGTGCTCAACCTTTTCTTGATATCCAACCTAAACCTCTCCTGACTGAACTTCATGTAATTTCCTCGAGTCCTGTCACTGGTGATGAGTAAAGAGATCGGTATCTGCCCCTCTGCTTTCCCTGCATTTCCACAGAATATGCCGAGTTGGAAGGAACCCACAAGGATCATTGAATCCGACTCCTGTGTCCGACAAGATTCACACCATGTATCCAAGAGTATCGTCGAAATGCTTCTTGAACTCTGTCAGGCTTGGTGCTGTGACCACTGCCCTGGGGAGCCTGTTGCAGTGCTCAACCTCCCTCTGGGGGAAGAATCTTTTTCTAATATCCAACCTAAACCTCCCCTGACACAACTTCAGGCCATTCCCTCGGGTCCCGTCACTGGTCACCACAGAGAAGAGATCAGTGCCTGCCCCTCCTCTTCCCCTCACAAGGAAGTTGTAGATTGCAATGTCTCCCCTCAGTCTCCTCTTCTCCAGGCTGAACAAACCAAGTGACCTCAACCACTCCTCATATGGCTTCCCCTCAAGGCCCTTCACCATTTTTGCCAACCTCCTTTGGACACTCTCTAATGGCTTAATATCTTTCTTATATTGCGATGACCAAAACTGCACACAATATTCAAGGTGAGGCCGCCCCAGGTCAGAGCAGAGCGGGACAATCACCTCCCTCGACCAGCTGGCGACGCTGTGTCTGATGTACCCCAGGACATGGTTGGCCCTCCTGGCTGCCAGGGCACTGCTGACTCACATTCAACTTACTGTCTACCAGGACCCCCAGGTCCCTTTCTGTGGCACTGCTTTCCAGCATCTTATTCCCCAGTCTGTATGAACATCTGGGGTTGCCCCATCCCAGGTGCAGAATCCGGCACTTGCCCTAGTTGAACTTCATATGATTGGTAATTACGCAGTTCTCTAATTTGTCAAGGTCTCTCTGCAGGGCCTCCCTGCCTTCAAGGGAGTCAACAGCTCCTCCCAGTTTTGTGTCATCTGCAAACTTGATGGATGGGGAGTTTAGACTGTAAGGGTATAATTGCCCAGGGATTTCTTTGTTCGGGGTCCCTCTTTTGAGGTACCAGTTTGAGCTATCAGATCTTGTGATTGATCTGTGCCAATAAATCTATCTGATGGGGATGAGAACCTAGTGTCAAAAATTTCTTTAAATGCACAGTACAGCAGAATTACCTGAAGACTGTGCAATAACTTTGTGCCAAGAGAATTGGCCTGTTAAAACCTGGTTTGCTAGCTCAGCAAAACAATGGCCATCACAAGGAACTTTTTATAAACACAAATTCGCTTTTCTGTGGCAATATCTGGAAGATGGATTCCCAGATCAAATGGGTTATTGGCATGTTTGGAACAGTTGTGACTGTATGAGAAGTCTGCTGAGGGAAATCAAACTGATGGTAATACATGCAGTTGTGGGTAATCCCAGCACACTGTCTGGATCGTCACCAGCTTGTGTGGTCATGGGGAATCCTGGCACTCTGCCTATGACGGCACCAGTTCATGTGATTACAGGGAATCTCGGTGCTCTGCCTGCATCATCACCTTATGGGGTTACAGAAACTGCATAAAACAAAGTAGGAATCCTGGCACTTTATCTGTATTGGCACTACCTTATGTGGATGTGAGGACTGAGACCCAAAGCTGGAGTCCTGCTGCTCTGCCTCCATCAGCAATGCCCTATGAGATCGTGGGGACTAAGCCCCAAGGCTGGAAACCCAATAGTCTGCCAGCATTGGCATTGCCCTATGAGGTTGTGGGAACTGAGGCCCAAAGTCCCAGTGCTCCGCCTGTGCCGGCACAGCCCTACCCTGTACATACTCCTTCAAAACTATCTAGCTTTCCTCCTATAGGGGTCTATCCTATGATCCTACTGTTTTACCAAATCCCGCTGCATTGCAACCAGGGATAGCGGCGGGAAGGGCACCACCTTTACTCCAACTTCTGGATCCCTTTCCCCACCCACGGCGTGGGGCGGCCCAGTTCTAGTTCCATCTCCATCTGAAGAACCATTCCGACGTCTTGAAGGATGGGGAAAGGGAACTCCAGCATCAGGGGTTTCTTCAGGTCCTGAACCTGGAGGGGAGAGGTGCCCTCCCCTCCCCCCATGCACGTGGTCCCATGGTCGGCAGGGAGACAGCACACTGGGCGTGGAGAGGAGGTAAGAGAGTGTTTATTGTTGGGGATGTTACATTTATAGGGTTTAGGAGGATTCACAAAGTAACCAATTAGAAGTCTCAAGGGGCTTACAGGAACACCCAATCACAGGAAGGGGTTAACAAGGTCCAATGAGAAACACCTCAGGACACCTTCCCAGGACATTCCTGAGATAACACTACCGTGGGGGGTCTTGGGAAGAAGAAAGCATGAGTTAGCAAAAAGACTACAAAAAGTCATTTTGAAACATGTTTAAACAACAGTTTTCTCATATAATGCAGGTTTAGTGCCACACCAACTGTATACCAGGCACCCTTGGAATCCAAGTGATTTAGCATTATGGGGGACTCAAATGCCAAGATTGAGGGAGGATGCTGAGAAATATGATCAACTGTTCTCTAATATATGCACTGGACATAACCCAAACTGGGGGGATGCTCAAATGCTTTTGAAAGAACTATTCCATTCAGATGAAAGGGAAAAAATAATTAATAAGGATGCAGAACTGGCTCAGCGGGTGGGAGGAAATAGGAACCCCGGACAGTGAATGACCCAAATTTGGATTATAATACTGTAGGGGGCAGGGTTTCTTGTCAGACTGGTTGAAGAAATAAGATTGTGTGGGGAATGAGGGGTTAACTGGACTAAAGTACTAGAATGTAGACAAAAGATGGACGAACATACTAGCCATTTTTTGGGCTGCCTTCATCAGGTTTTACTGAAATATGGGGGAATGACATCACAAAACTTTAATGATACACTTGCAGTTAGTGTCTTTGTAGACTAGGCAGCCCCTGACATCTGGAAATATTTGAAGGAGCATATGCCAGGGTGGCAGGGAGAAAGCCTGTGGAAAATTTTAAGTGTAGCAGTATTCATGTAGGATGGGAGGGAAGAAAGGCAGAGGACAGATCAAGGAATGGAGAAGAACAACATTAAAGAAACAGTGGTAAGTCTAGTGGACATTGCTGTGAGAAAAAAATCTCCAGAAGAAAGAGAGGAAGAGGGGAAGGCCAAATACATTTAAGGGACCTAGACCAGAGAACAGAAGAAGGATTGCAGGAATGGGGTGTTACTATTGCGGAAATTTAGGACATAGACTAAGAGACTGTCCAATTTATACAATTTATGGAGAACACCCCTGGATCATCAGGGACATAGAGTATGTGGGGTGGAGGGTTGCAACATCGAATTTCTGGTAGATATGGG
This sequence comes from Pseudopipra pipra, assembly GCF_036250125.1. Lineage (NCBI taxonomy): Eukaryota > Metazoa > Chordata > Aves > Passeriformes > Pipridae > Pseudopipra > Pseudopipra pipra. The sequence continues at coordinate 43,060,704 of NC_087580.1, forward strand.
GGCCACATTGTCCCTCTTAAACTTTACTCCAAAAGGGTCAGTAACCACAAAGTTTTATTACATGGAGTCACTGGGCAGAAAAATAAGTATTTGAGTAAACCCTTGTTAGTAACAATAGGAAATGAGTGTATGGGGGAGATTTGTATTAGCAGAGACTCCCCAGTGTGCTTGTTGGGGAGAGACCTTCTGCAGACCTTAGACAGAGAATTGCGTTTATTGCCAGAAGTAATGGATTTAATAATTATGGGACTGAGTGTGATTACTGAGAACTCCAGAAGTGAACAAAAGATACTAGAACCATTAAAAGTCATACCCTCAGAATTCTGGAGTAAGTCCAGTACAGATGTGGGACTGTTGGTTTCAGCACAGCCCATATGTATTAAAACTAAGGGAGTGTCACTCACTGTGGGACAGGACCCTATTCCCCTGGAAGCTGAGAAGAATATCTAGAAGCAGACAGACCAATACTTATCCCAAGGGATTTTGAAGGTATGTGTGTCTCCATATAACTCCACTATATCTGTAAAGAATAGGTTAGATGAAGATGGAAACCCTGAGTACAGCTTTGTGCAGGATTTGTGGGCATTTAATTAACCAACATGTAGTGACTCCTCACCCAGTGGTGCCAGACCCCTAGACTATACTTTTACAAAAACCACCTACAGCCGAATATTTTACTATAATTGATTTTAACAACTGCCATTTTCAGCATTCCCTTAGATAAAGAAAGTCAACTTTTGTTTGCCTTCACCTGGAAAAAACAGCAACTGACTTGGACACATCTTCCCCAAGGGTTTGCTGGATCCCCTACCATTTTTTCACAAATATTGGGGGATGATTTAAGGGGTATAAAATTACCAGGAGAATTGGTTCTTGAACAGTATGTAGATAATTTGTTATTAGCAAATAGTGATGAGAATGCTTGTATATTTATGTATTGCCTTAGCAAAAAAGGAGACACTGTGCATCTCGTTCCAAACTTCAGCTGTGTCAAAAGGAAGTTAAATATTTAGGCTTTATTTAGGGGAAAGGAAACGAATGATAGATCCAGAAAGAATAGAGGCCATAATTAGCTCCCATGTCTGGTCACAAAAAGCAGGTATGAGGTTTTCTGGGAGCTGTGGGATTTTGTCAGCCATGGATTCCTGGGTTAGGGGAATTGACTAAGTCTCTGACTGAGGCAACCAAGAACAAAGAGATAGAGCCTATTGCATGGGGCCCAGAGAGGGAACAAGCTTTTAAAGCAATAAAAAGAGCTTTGGCATCTGGTCCTGCTCTTGGGCTCCCAGATTATACAAAAGCTTTCAAATGGTAATTATACCTAGATACCAGGTTCCAGAGTCAATTGAATCAGGCAAAGGTGCTCATTTTACAGCAAATATAATTGATCAGCTGTATAAGACTTTGGGCATAGAGAGAAAACTACATACACCATATCACCCACATTCTTCAGGACAAGCAGAAAGGATGAATAGGACATTAAAGGAAAAGATAGCAAAAATACATGCATGCACTAATCTGAAATGGCCAGAAGCTTTAAATTTGGCTCTGAGACAACCCATAGGACTAATACCAGCAGAAATTTTCTTTGAGAGGTGTGAGAGACTGGATTCAAATCTCACTGGATTATTTATTGGGTTGGAACAAACTCTGTGTGTGGGGAAGGGGCCAAGACTGCAGCCTCATGGCAGCCATGGCAGAGCGCATGGAAGTCACATGGCACAGCCTCACGGAAGCCACATGGCAGGGTGCATGGAACCTGTCAATCAAAAGGCCTGCCTGGTAACCCACCCACACCACACCCCCTGGAACCCCTGACCCAGCCTCTGATTAGCTGCACCACCCCTCACTCTGGCCTGGAGGGCACTGAGTGGTCAGTGAGCCAGACATCCCACCTGGGACGGGTGGCCATGGTGGCCAGACCATATAAATACAGGAGCACAGAGTCTCCTCTTTCTCTTCTCTAGCCATCACCATGTGAAGGATTCTAAACGGTAACTATTGTTCTCTTCTTCTAGTCTCTTTCTTTATTCCTTCTCTCTTCTCTCTCTCTTTTCTCCTGTTTCTTCTCTTAATCTCTTTTCTTTCTTTACTCTTTCCTTAATTTCTTTTGGGTAACTTAAAACTGATTGCTTGTATTTTACTAAGCTGATGTGCTGGGTACTTTGGTGAAATACTTTGTGATGTTACCTCTTTTAACCTTGTGCCAAAATGCCTATTTTCCCCCTAAATTAAAAGACATCTCTTGGGAAATTGCATTGACTTTTTCTCTTTACACAACCTCAAGGTATTAAGAACCAAAGGTTCTGCAAGAGTTCAGTAGGAACTCTTGGAGTCTTAAATAAAAGTAATACTCCCAGTAAAGCTTGAGGCTTCAGGACTGGGGTGTTAGAAGAGGAACTTAGCTGCTATACCATAGGCTTATATCCCAGCTAAGACCAGCCTGCTGGATGGACATGAATGCCTGACCCAGTATGTTATATATATGCAGAAAGGTTCAAAGAGCAGAGAAACTATGCACAGTAGTATCAACCCAACCCACCTGAAATACAGGTACATAATATACAACTTGGGGATGAAGTGTTAATCAAAATATTCTCATAAAAATTCAAAGTAGAACCTAAATGGGAGGGGCCATAAACTGTCTTACTGTGTTCTTATTTTGCTGTTAAAATTTTGGGTAAGGAAAACTGGATACACTGTTCTCATATCAAATGAGAAGTGAATGATCAACCAGTTGGTCAATCACTGACTTGAGAACCTTTTGTGGTTTTGTCTTAATAATTTCTACCCTGTGATAATCTTGTTAGCCTTAATTCTGTTGTGTTTGTCACTTGTAATAATGCATAAGGGCAATGGTTAAATGCCCTGAAACTTTTCTTTTTCCTTTTAAGTGTATTGGCAGGTATGCTCGATTAAAACAAAGGAAGGGCTATTGAGGAATACATTTATTGCAGGTAGGTTGGTGTGCAGCTCCAGTGCAAGCTGCAGATTGAGCTCTGGGTGGCAGGAAATGGCTGGAGCCCCAGGTAAGAGGGTGTGACCTGGCACCAATCTTTTGCACAACAAAGGGCATGAGACCTGTGATGCCAGCCAGGTGACCTGCCACTCACAGACACAGCAGGAGCCAATGACTCAGCAGGAAAACCCCAGACTATCAGGCACATAGACTGTAAGGGTACAAAAGCCCAGGGATTCCTTGGTTCAGGGTCCCTTCCCGGATGCACCAAGCTCAAGCTGTATCTGTGTTACTGTGCCATGATTAAATTGCTTTAAGGATCCAGAGGTCTGAGACTCTGCTATGGAAAACCTAGTCTGACTCTGTGAGTGTGGTGTGTGTAGGGAGTCAAGTGGGGCACCCATCGGCTCACTGGAGCCACCCGCTGCAAAGGGGCTCCGGTCCCAGCCAGTTAAACTCTCTGGTGGTAGGAATGTGACTGCCAGAGTGCCTCCTGAATGGTCAGACAGGAACGCTTCCTTGAAAACTAAGTGGGTTGTCTTGTCATAGAAGGAGAACAGGTCAGTCAAGTAAGACCTGCCTTTCATAAGCCCATGCTGGCTCAGCCTGATCCCCTGGTTATCCTGTATGTGTCACATGATGGCATTCAAGATGATCTGCTCCATGACCTTCCCCAGGACTGAGGTCAGGTTGACAGGCCTGTAGTTCCCCAGATCCTCCTTCTGACCCTTCTTGTAGATGGGCATCACATTTTTCAACTTTTAGTCTCCTGGGTCCTCCACAGTTGACCAGGACTGCTGGTAAAGTGATTGAAAGTGGCTTGGTGAGCTCTTCTACCAGCTCCTTCAGTACTCTTGGGTGGATCCCATCTGGCACCATGGACTTGTGTGGGTCTAAGTGGCATAGCAGGTCTCTAACCATTTCATCCTGTATTATGGAGACTTCATTCTGCTCCCCATTTCTGTCTTCCAGCTCAAGGAGCTGGTTACCTTGATGACAACTTGTCTTGCTATTAAAGACTGAGGCAAAGAAGGCATTAAGTACCTCAACTTTTTCCTCATCACTATATTTTTTGTCACTATCTTTGACCCCACATCCAACAAAGGATGGAGATACTCCTTGGCCCTCCTTTTGTTGCTGATGCATTTGAAAAAACATTTTTTGTTGTCTTTTATGGCAGTAGCCATATAAGTTCTAGCTGAGTTTGGCCCTTCTAATTTTCTCCCTGCATAAGCTCACGACATCCTTGTAGTCTTCCCAAGTTGCCTGCCCCTTCTTCCAAAAGGTGAAACACTCTTTTTCCCCCTGAGTTCCAGCCAAAGCTCTCTATTCAGCCAGGCTGGTCTTCCCCTCTGGCTAGTCTTTTGGCACATGGGGACAGTCTCCTCCTGTGCCTTTAAGATTTCCTTCTTAAAGCAGGTCCAGCTCCTCTGCCCTTCAGGACTGCCTTCCAAGGAACTCTCTCAAGCAGTTTCCTAAACAGGCCAAAGTCTGCCCTCTGAAAGTCTAAGGTAGCACTTCTGCTGACCTTCCTCCTTACTTCTCTGAAAATTGTAAACTCTATCATTTTGTGATCACTATGCCCAAGCTGGCCTCCGACCATCACATCACCCACCAGTCCTTCTCTGTTCACAAACAGCAGCTCCGGCAGGGCACCTCCCCTGGTTGGCTCACTCATACATGCACATTTCAAATTGCAGTCTGATTGTCAGCCCTCTCTATCAAGTGACCCAGAAGAAGAATGATTTCAAATGGACCCCTGAGGAAGGACAAGCCTTTGAAAGAATCAAACAGGAGATAGTTCATGCAGTAACACTTTGACCCATCTGGACAGGGCAAGATTATCCCTGGATGTGTTCAAGTCCAGGCTGGATGGTACTCTAAGTAACCAGGTCTAGTAGAAGGTTCCCTTCCCATAGCAGGGGGATTGGAACTAGACAAACTTTAAGGTTCCTTCCAAACATTCTAGGATTCTATGATTTCAAGATGTAAAAAATGTGCTCTACACTGCAGCTGTAGAGAATGGCCCTACCTGGAGTATAGGAACAGCTAGACAGACAACACCAGCCACTCGGATGATAAAAGAAGAAGAAGAAAATACTAAAGAAAAAATATTGTGGTCCTGAGTGAGCCAGAGCTAAGATTAGTGCGTGTGAAAAGAATCACCAGGTCAAGCTGGAAAGCTGCTTGAGGCGTGATCGTTCTTTGTGACTGAAAGCAGTCAGGTGGGCGTGTGTGGTATGTGTGGGGATAAGAAACATCTGGCCTGGCTTGATAGCTCGGCCCCCTATTCTGTATATTATATGGGGTAATAAAGTTACGAGTTAGTTCTGCCTGGACAAAGTCTGTCTCCGCTTGGATTCATTCACTGCACTGGAGCCTCTGGCAGAAAGCAGCAGGGAAGACTCAAGGTCAACCCCTCGGCTTTTGGAGTCAGGGATACAGAGGATCTGAAGCCTGCTATACTCCAACTGAAAGAGATACTGGCAGCTTGTGAAGGGGGTTTGAGCTGCTTCAGAGGTGATTGGTACTGAAGCACAGCTCCTCCTGGCACCCTCGTTACCTGTGTTGGCTTGGATGTTCAAAAGGAGGGTCTCCTCTGCACATCATGCAACTGATGCTACATGGAGTAAGTGGGTCGCACTGATCGCACAATGAGCTTGAATAGGAAACGCCAGTCATCCAGGAATCTTGGAAGTGATCATGGACCGGCCAGAAGGTGAAGATTTTGGAATATCATCAGAGGAGGTGACACATGCTGAAGAGGCCACACTGTATAATAAATTACCTGAGAGAAGTACTATGCCTTGTTTACTGATGAATCCTGCTGTATTGTGGGAAAGCATCAGAGGTAGAAAGTGGCTGTATGAAGTCACTACATCATGGCTAGGCTTCACGAACGAAGATTTGGGGAAGGCTCTACCCACGTTTGTTACAAGCGCGTTGGTGGCTAAAAAGGCCAATATGAGATAGGCATGTCCAGTTGCAAAAGGCACAGCAGAAAGACTCCTTAGGTGGTATATTCTGCAAGGCACGATTCTTTCTGCGTTGTCTTTTCTCCTCAAGGGTGATCCTGCATGCTTTCTCAAAAGCATCAGCAGCATTATAGGTAGTGTGTCTCCAGACCTCCCAATTGGAGGCCAGAGTAGACCAGTTATGATGATCAATATGGCCACAACTGAGATGTTGTTTCAGGGAGTCCTTGTATCTTTTCTTCGGGGCTCCTCTCATGCAGCATCCGGTGGCAAGTTCACCATAAAGCAAGATCTTAGGGAGGCGGTGGTCCTTCATCCTTGAGATGTGTCCTGCCCAGCGCAGCTGTGTTCTCAGCAACATGGCCTCAATACTTGTGATTGCTGCTTGTTCTAGAACAGATGTATTAGTCACATAATCTGACCAGTGGATGTTTAGGATTGTATGGAGGCAGCATTGATGGAAGCGTTCTAGGAGTCGCAGGTGGTGGCTGTAGATAACCCATGATTCAGATCCATATGAGAGTAGACAGCACAATGGCTCTGCAGACAATGATCTTTGTACTTTTCTTCAAGTGTTTATTTCGCCAAACTCTTTTATGGAGTTTTCCGAAGGCACTATATGCCTTTGCTAACCTGTTGTCTATCTCTCCGTCAATCTTACCATCCAAGGAGATGAGGCTACCTAGGTAATTAAACTGCTGAACTGATTTGAGCTCTGATTCGCCATTGGTGATATGGGGATGATGGAAGACTTCCTGAGGTGTGGGTTGATAGAGAACTTCAGTCTTCTTTAAGCTGACTTCCAGCCCAAAGAGCTCAGCAGCCTCAGCAAAGCAGGGTGTTTAACGCTGCAGAGCTGCTTCTGTGTGGGCGACAAGGGCAGTGTCATCAGCATAAAGTAGCTCCCGGACAAGATGGTTTATGTCTTAGTATGGGCCTTCAGTCGCCTTAGGTTGAATAGGCTTCCATCAGTACGATATCGAATGTAGATACTGTCCTGATCATCGAGGTCTGCTGTGGTCCTTTGGAGAATCATGCTGAAAAAGACTGTGAATAGGGTTGGTGCAAGAATGCAGCCTTGTTTCACACCATTAGTTATTTGAAAGGGGTCAGAAAGTGCATTTTGTGGGAAAGCATCAGAGGTGGAAAGTGGCCGTATGAAGTCCCCTACAATAAGTTGCAGAAACTGCAGAAGTTGAAGGTGAATGGAGTCACTTTACAGAGGTGAAAGCTCTCCAACTGGCTCTAGATATTGCTGAATGAGAATAACGGCCAATATTTTATCTCCATACTGATTCATGGATGGTGGCAAATGCCCTGTGGGGGTGGTTGCAGCAATGGAAGCCGAAAAACTGGCAGTGTAGGGTAAACCCATCTGGGCTGCTGCATTGTGGCAAGATATTGCTGCTTGGCTGGAGAACCCGACTATGAAGGTATGTCACATAGATGCTCATGTAGCAAAGAGTTGGGCCACTGAAGAACACCAGAACAACTAGCAGGTGGATCAGGCTGCTAAGATTGAAGTGGTTCAGGTGGATTTGGATTGGCAAGTTAAGGGTGAATTATTTCTGCCTCAGTGGGCCCATGACATCTCAGGCCATCAAGGAAAAAACCCAACATATACATGGGTTCATGAGGAAGGGGTGGACTTGACCATGGACACTTGCAGGGAGGCAGGGGGAATGAGTGAGCAGCTGCATGGTGCCTAGTTGCTGGCTGGGGTTAAACCATGACACGTGACCTATGGAAAAAGACAGGCATCCAAGAGTATAAAGCCATATGTAAATTGAAATATATATTAAAAACAAACCACACAATACTGAGAAGAAATCTTGTGCTGTAAGAGACTAATTTGAAGATACTGCATAACTAAGATAAAAACATAGCCTGTAGAGCAAATCTTCAGAAAGAAAAAACTTTATCTCACAGTTTCATTTGCTACCTTCAGCTGTCCTGAGGATGAGACATCAGAATTATCCAAGTCATTAATAATCAGCACAAAAATTTACACACAGATATGAGAGTTTACAGTATTAAAAGAATGTACTTATTGTGTGATGGCAATTGTTGAATTTTTTAAACTGCATTTCAAGACAATTAATTAAACTACAGTATAGTTCAGGAAAGGTGTCAGGCTGACATACTGGAGGATTACAGAATCAAATAAAAGCAATAAATTTTCTATGCTTTTATAAATTCATATGCTTTCTTCATTGTTGAAAAAGAAGTCCAGAAGGTAAAAGGGAACTCATCATTAAGGATACACACACCCAGACATGACCCTGTGTGCATCTGTGTCAGGAACTATTCTTTAAAGGAAGAGACTGTTGAACCATCTAGAACTATTTAGTCTGTGGCATCTCTCGTGATACAACCAACTACAGATAAAGCCTATCTAAATAATGCCTTTGAGATATGGATGTCTGTAGAAAATGGGATTAAGACACAGAATCTAAAAATATAAGCAGACTGTAACAAGGTTCTGATCATTATGAAATCTGATAAAGTTACTGTGGTATCAAAACCGTGAACACTCTAAAGCTCTTTATGAAGTCTAGGAATACTGCATATGGGATCCATTAAGTGACACAAGGCCCCCTGCATTCTGCTTAATAAAGTGCTGTATTTCTAAAATCTGCTGTTGCAGCAGTATTAAACATAAAATGCTCTTTCAGTTGGGTCATTCTTTATTCCCTTTACATGCATCATATATATATGTATGTATCTGTGTCTGTGTGTGAAGCATACAAATAAACCCTAAAATTGACTACTTTAGGCTTCCTCTGCCAGAACTCTCAGCATAATGAAGCATAAATTTCCTTAAGATTCTTTGGCAAACTCATGCTCTATTCAAACTGAGATCCTTCTACAGAACTGCAAACTCATTAATGGCTCTGTATTGCTTATTGAGTCATTCAAACATACACAGAGCATGCTAGATTTCTTCCTGCTATCTCCTTCTTTCTGGGTTATATAAGGACACTTTTTCATTTTTGCAAAGTTTGCTAGGTTATGCTGCTTGCAAAAGCACTGATGAATATGTAATTAGTGACAAACATGTTTGCACTTTCCTCTGTTTTGAAGGACTGACAAACTCTCAAACGGATGGCTAAAATGACCTCTTTTTAAACTGAAGACAGAAAAGTCATTCTGAGGGATTTTGATCTCTGAGGTGGGAAAGCAAGAATTATGATTTTTTAATTTAGAGCAGATGACTTTCCATTCTGTTTTCTTTTAATAGTTCATCATGTGAACTGGAATAAATCCTACTGTTTGCTTTGTCCTATGGATGACAGATAAAACCCAATTATTTAAATTATTTTATTATCCAAATTTCACAGATTATTCAATTTGCATTATCCTGTCACAGGTAATATGCATAGCAGTGCATTCAAAGATGAACTACAAGGAACTGGTACCTTTTCTATACACTTCTAATAAGGGTTTGGTTGCTCATAAATCTGTCAGAAAAAACATGGGTTTAAAAGGTACATATGAGCTTGAAGAGGCAAATAAACACCTAATAAGATTTTCAAAATTACAGAGGTTTAACCATGACTTAAAATGGGGTTAACTGAATATGTAGATGCTTTTGCAAATCCTATTAGCAGCCTATTTACATACCCTGCCTGAATTGTTTATCCCAGCAAGCATACCACTTACCCTCAGCATAGGGCCATTCTGGAACACATGGGGTTCGTCACAGACTACACAGTATTCATTCAATACTGGTATCCGCTGCTCAGCAAATTCAATTGTCTGGGAACAATGAAAATGAGAAAAACAACATCTGCTTAAAAATAATTAACAGTCAGCTCATGCTCCACAGTGTTTCATAAATGGATAAGATATGACATCCTACCTGCACAAGAAAGCCACGGTCTTGTACCAAAATGCATTTTGCACCATAATTTTGCTGCAAGGAAAAAGTTCAGGGAATTTCAGTGTTGGTAAACTAATTATAAAGAATTTTTTTCTGTGCCATCTGTCATTTGCATAAATCAACCATTACAAATTATCATACCTTTTACTGTTTGGTGAGTGTGGGGTAGATTTTTCTTTTTCATTCTTAAATGTGATGTATCTGTTTTGTATCTCAGCATCCCAAAACCTTTAATCTCAAATGGAAACACCAGGACCTTCACTCCATTCTAATCAACTAGCATTTGGTAACTTCCTTTGAATTTTAACTGTGTATTGTCTGTTCAGATATGGGCTATATGCTTAGGCTTGAGTGATTAATATAACTCTCAGAACAGCTGAAAATATTTTTTATTTAAATATTTGCTAAGATCTCACTTCTGTGAGCACCACGCTAACAGACCTCTGTGCTCAGATCTCACACAGATTCTTTCTGCATTTTTATTTCAATGTACAAAATTTAATTAGAAGGATCTTTTATTATAGGAGTCACTAATGTACAAAATTCCTCTGGGCTGATATTTATATCAATCAGCTCTATTTACAGCTTTTTGGGGGGTTGTTTTTGTTTATAGTCTTATTTTCTTTCATTTCTCTAATTCCAGTATGATGATGACCACAGCTGAAAAGACCAGAAGGAGAGGTGACTTGGCACCCAAACCAGCCAACTGACAGTTCCTTCCCCCACAAAGCAAATAGGGAAATGAGAAAAGACCTGTGTGATCAAGCCAATTTTGCAGCACAGAAGCTCACATTCTACCTGCAGCAAGAAAGGAGGCAGGGAAAGAAGTGGATCATTGAACTTTTCCTATTGCCAGCAGCTTTGCATTGTTGAGCTGTATTCAATGTGAGATGTAAAATCTCTGTCTTGACCTAAGCAAATTCTGAGTTTATAACTTAAATATATGTGCATGCACAGTTGCTTAAATCCTCCTTAAAAGGCTGACTCCATTGCTCTTGTCTTCCAATATATTTAATATATCCAATATATTCACTAAAATATGTCCTAAATACTAATGTCTTTGCATAATAAGCATAATCGTACATTTGGAAAGGGGGCCCCCTGGTGGTCTAGTGGTTAGGATGCGGCGCTCTCACCACCGCGGCCCGGGTTCAATTCCCGGTCAGGGAACCCCTCCGGGCAGATGGAACTCGTCAGCCCTGTAAGGCCATCCATCTAAGAGAAGGTCACTCTAAACAAACCTACGTCCTGAGGACCTCGCTGCCACTGTCCAAGCTTCGCTTGGCCCCGGCAGTTGAACCTTAGGATTAAAGGGTGGACTCAGTTCAGCGCACACTGTGTCTCACCTAAAAAATCCACTGCGCAGGCTCGAAGGGTAATGACCTTTCCCAAATCTTTGTTCGCGAAGACTGACCATACATACACATTTGGAAAATAATAGGAGGAAAATGAGCAGAATACAAAAATTATTACTCACAGCAGTTTGTGAAGGAGATGAGGAAGATGATGTTAATATCCCAATAAGCCCTGAGGTAAGAGAGAGACTCCTGCCCTCTGCTGTGGTGAACTCTTTCAAAGGCTTCATTCTGGATGATTTAGGGGCATTGGAGTAAGTCTTGCTGAGTAATTTGTGGTTCTTCAATCCATCCAATTCTTCCATTCTAAGATTACTGGAGTAGGACCTGCTTAAAAATTTGTGGGACTTCAAGGTGCTGTTGTGTTCACATCGAGGGTCCCCAGAACATGACCTACTTAATAGCTTATGTGGCTTTAAAGTGATGCACTCCTCCTGCTTGACAACTGAAGAGCAAGAACGGTTCAACAGTTTGTGTGATTTAATAGCTATTGTCTGTTCTGCCCTAGCATCACTCAACAATGAGCATCCAAAGGTTCTGTGAGATTTTGTGGCACACACATCCTCTGCCTTAACTGTTCTAGAGTAAGTCCTTCTCAGTAGCTTGTGAGTTTTGGAGATCCCATCCTGTTCTGATTTCAGTTTTGATTTATTTTTACCACAGCCAGGTGGAGGATAGTTTGGTGACCTTAAAAATAAAGAAAGAGAAGACATAGTTGAAGAATAATCAGTCTTGTGCTAATAAAAAAAAAATAAGTCCAGATATATTTACAAATTTTTAAATGCCACCTGTTTTTATGTATTTCACTAGTGATAAACACAGCTCAACATTAAAAAAATGATCAATTGTATGTAGGCCTAATTTCCTAATAATAGACATCTTACTCCTATTTATACACAAACCCATCCATTGAAAAGATGACTAAGTACTTAAGACGTGAGAGATATATCCTTTGTAAAGACCCCTATATCTCAAAACAAACTATTTATTCAGATTATACTTGAAATGAAAACCACATATTTCACACAAGATTATATCATATTTTTCTTATCAAAATCTACCTTTCCTATGTAATCATCATGGCGCAATCCCATTAAAGTTATTGTCTTATGGACATGACATAACAAATTCTGTGTCCAGATCCAATGAGCAGTGAAACTTGCAGGCAGTAAATAAGATTTAATTCAACTGAAATGAACCTTTTAAAAAAAATCACAATAATCTGGGTGCTTTGCGGAAGACAATTTGATGCCCTTCTCTCCTGTTTTAGACAAACTCTAGCTCTGTAACACTAAAAATGAGAATGTGAGGAACCGAAATTATTGTCATGGTTTAGGAATGGTATTCTCCAATTTAGTACTCCCACTAAAACCATACACCCTCTCCCTCCCTCCTCCAATTGGAGACACAAAAGGTAAAGATCATGGGTTGAAATAGGAACAATTTACTGGAAACAGCAATGAGATAAAACGAACAGTAATAGCAACAATATTAATGACAAAGGGTATAAGAAAAGAAACCATTCACATGAACATCCCCCCCCCATCCCTGCCCCGATGGCTCCCTCCCCCGCATTTTCTTGACTGGAAGGAACCCCTTTTCCCCAGAAGAGAGTCCCTTTCCCCTGCCCCCAGCAATGAGATGAGGTGGTAGAGAAAAACCTCTGTGTCCTAGCCATGCCCCCTCCCAGCTACTGCAAAAATTAACCCTGTCCCGGCCAGAACCAGAACAATTATAAATGCAGAAATAAAGAAAAAAGTTTTTTCTGAAAGAACATTCACATGAACTGTCACATTTTAATAAGGTTCATGTTCATCTGTCCTTCCAAAGCAAGAACCAGTATGAGGTATGCTGAATCATTTTTCTACACTTTACAAGCAACCCTAAACTATGTTACCAAGTTGTGACAGTGGAAAATGCATGTGAAGGTTGCTGACTCACTGTTGCAGTTGGCTAATTACCGCCCTTGGGCTGACAGGAGGAAGGAGTGGTGCTTTAGGGAGCAAGAGAGGGTTTCCGTTTGGGTTGAGTGGTCTTTGGACAGGCACTGCAGCAGAAACAGCCAAATCAAGAGGAGAAAGACCAAGTTGGCTTTTGTATGCCCTTTCTGAATAAAATCAAACCCCAAGTTACAGCCTACACTTGGCAATGATGGGTGGCATGGTAGGGAATGGGTAAGCTTTCTACTTAAAACACCATCTTCCTCTTCTGCCTTTGAAAAGACAAAAAATCTTTTGTTATCTTTGACATTCCTCCCTGTCTTGGTTTAAATGTCTGCCAAGGAAGGTGGGACAAATGTCTGCCAAGGAAGGTGGGAACCTTGCTGGAATAGAAAGAAGACCTCTCCCTCTGAGTTATTATAACTTTGAAATTAAGAGGCTTTCAGGCAAAAATGTAGAAAAAGGAATGACAGATCTTTACTAAAAATATATAGAACAAAAACAGAACAAACAACAACACCGTAACTGAAACTTTCAAACAATTAAGTCCTACTTTCCCTTTCGGTGCAGTTATAACCACACCAAGCAGGGGGCACTGGTGGGCTCTGGCAAGGCAAAGGCTGCAATGACTCACTCAAGGCCGGCAGGGGGGAGCTGTTGGGCTCCGATGGCAGTGGCTCCACCGCATCTGCAGGAAACCAGTGCGTGGGAGGAAGCTGGGTCAGTCCAATGCAAGCTCGGAGCTTCCCTGGGTGATGCAGGCTGCTGCTAGCATGAGAAGGGAAAAAGGGGGTGGTCTTCCCTTCAGGGGGTTCCTGCGAACTCACGCTGTAGGTGGCTGAGGTCTGAGTCAGCAGGGGAGGTAGCTGGGACCCTGTGAGCAGCTGGCACAGGTGAGGGGTGCAGGTAGCAACTCCACTGCAATGCTGAGCTGGGCACAGCAATTCAAGGTGAGACAGCACAGCTCAACGCCCACGTGGGCACAAAGCAGCCCCAGTCCCAGAGTGAAAAAGGCAGCTCCAAGCCAAAACTACCAGTCCTTTATTTGACTCCACTCCTCCCTCACAGCCCTCCCTTTGGGTGATCCAGTTGGTATGCAAGGCTATTAGCTTTTCTGTGGGAGAGCCATTTAGATCTGAGCTAGAAAGACAATTGAACCTTGATGTTTATCTCTCCCTAGTAGAAAAGACTTGCTGCTTTTCCTTCAAAACTGTGTGTTGGTGTGGAGGAAATTCATCAAAGGGTTTAAACACATAACATTCTCTTCTTCAGTGTGAGTGATCATTGTGCTCCCTCTCTTTTTTATATGTGGAATTTAGAATGGCAACATTAATCAAAAAGAAGGAATGTTCAAAGAAGTATTCAATTCAAATATACAGAAGTGGTGATCTGTCAACCTTTCATAGACAGGAAAATACGCTAGAATAAATAATCGCATCATTGAAAGAGGTAAAATCAGAGGATGATTTTACAGATACTTAAGAGTATGAGTAACTGGCAGACGTCATAATGAATTCAAATGAACTATTTGCAAACTACTAATCATGTTTTTAATGCCTTTGTTTTTTGAAATTCTGTGCCTGTATTTCAGAAGTGGTAAAAATTCAGTAAGCTTTCTGTATGTTTTACGCCAATATTAATGAAATCACTAACATTTTTCATTCACTGTCATATGCAGTTTTAGGGTCCAATGATCTAGACAAGATGTTGCTCCTTGGTGAAATTTGAAGTCAATTCAGTGACACCAATATTGGTGTAAAACATACAGAAAGCTTACTGCTTGATCCTGGAGTTTTGTTTAAGCTGGATATGTTTCAAACACTGCAAAATAAAATATTTTTTTATCTATTCAGGCCTTTTCTCCCTTTTTGCCTTGTTCTCACAGAACGAGCTGTAAGCATTTGAAAGTACAAAATTTGAAATGCTTCGCTAGAAAGGTTGGGTGGTTGGGTGGTTCCGGCTTAAGAAAGAAGGTTTTTGGGTGGTTCTGGCTTCGGAAAAAGGTTTTTGGGTGGTTCTGGCTTAGAAAAAGGTTTTTGGGTGACTCCAGTAGAAGAGGAGGCTAGAGAGTATAAAGACTGTGTGTGTGCCAAGGGAGGACCATATCCTGGAGCGTGTGTGTGTTCACTCCTCAGGATGGGGGCCGGGAAAAGTAAAAGGTCCCCGGGAAAGAAAGGGTCAGGAAAGAAAGGGTCAGGAAAGACCCTAGGCATTCCTTAGGATAGCCCATTGGGTAGGATGCCGGATAGGTGGGACGAGTCAGGAGAGACTCAGGGTAAGGATAAGGCGGTTATGATTCAATACTGTATGTATGAGTGGACTAAAGGTCCTATAAGATCAGGCAATATTTACTGGCCCAAATTTGGTTCATTTGAAGATTAGATTTGTCAAGCATTGAATGTTTATGTGAATAGGAAGGGACCGTGGAATGCGGAGGAAAGTGAATATGCTGCTTGTTGGACAGGGTCTTTCGGGTTATTCCCGGTCCATACAGTTAGTGGTGATCAAAGTAATGATCAAAGTAACCAGAAAAAGAAGAAGGGTTCTGAGTGGGATCCTTTAGAAAATCTTTCAAGTAATATGATCTTAAATCCTCTCCCATATAATCTTGGGGAGTATGAGGTGCAAAACTCGAACCCAACACCTTCTCCAGGCCCTCCGCGGATGCGGGGTAGAGCCAGGAGGAGACAGGGTTTGAAGGCACCCAGGGAACTGTATCCCCTTAGAGAAGTCCCAATGCAAAGGGCACAAGGGGATATAGGCTATGTGAATGTCCCTCTGATGAGTACTGAGATATAGGAATTTGGGAAAGGAATGAAGAAACTACTAGAAGATCCATTAGGTCTGGCAGAGCAATTTGACCAGTTTTTAGGACCTAATATATACACGTGGGATGAAATGCAATCTGTTATAGGGATAGTATTTTCTGTGGAGGAGAGGGAAATGATCAGGGCAACGAGAATCCGTATTTGGGACTGGGAACATCCCCAAGGGGTGCAGGGTCAAAATAGAGAAACAGAGACAAAAGACCCGGTTGATGGTAGCCACAGTTAAAGAGGTGAATAAACAAGAGGATAGACAGGTTACAGGGAAGGGATGTGCAGGGACATCACAAAAAAGGTATGGTAATCATGAAGGCGGCAAAGGACAAGAAGTTCAAACTTTCAGGGGACCTCCTCAAGTGCTGTACAAGAGGGGAAGGGACAGTGCTATAACTGTGGGCAGAAAGGACATTTCAAGAGAGAATGCCCGAGGCTACAGAAGGACATCTGGGTCTTCCAACCACAGGAGTATTCGGACTAGGGGTGTCAGGGGCTTTACCTCCTGGGGTAGAAACAGAAAGGGAGCCCTTCATAAATTTGAAATTAGGACCCCAGGAGGAGGACACCACCTTTCTGGTGGATTCGGGAGCTCAACAGACCTGCTGTCGTGGTTTGGACCTTGTTTTCCCCCAGAGGCTGAGAAAAGTGGTAGACCCCAAGGGGTGGAAACCCTTGGAAGTTTTGAAATTCTGTCCAATGGGCGCTCCTGCAAAAATGTAAACATATCACCAGAACGGAAGAGATGAGTTGTAGTTTTTGGTTGTTGAGGAGAGGTGGCCATGTTGTGAGCCACGAGGAAGGGGCTCTAAGCCCCTTGGGCCCTCTGGGCCCTCCCAGCCCCTGGCTGGGGGCTGCAGGGACCTGGAACAGCATAAAGCTGGGCTAGGTGCCTGTAGTTATGCTGGGAGATGTTTTCTCCATGGGCGCAGTACAGCAGCCGGGACTGACCGGAGAAGGTGGCAGAGAGCCAGAAGATAAGACCTGAACTGAAGGAGCAGCAGAAAACAACATGCAGCACCGGAGAGAAGACTCCTGGAAAGGGAGGAGAAAGAGAGCCAGCAGCTGAGAGACAGAGTTTGGGGTAAGACTGTACCAGCCCCTCAAACTCCTTTGAGACCTCCGAGAAAGGAGGAGTAGATGGACTCCTATTTTAGAGGAGCCTTGGAATACAGCAGCACCGGAGAGAGAGAGGAGCTGAGAAGCTCAAAAGCCGTCCCGGGAGCTGGACCGGGACGGCCAGATGGAATGCGGGGGGAGCTGACCTTGGCTCCCCCCCCCTCGCACTGCTGCCACGGTGGCAGCCTGAGAGACAGGGCACAGAGGCCCTGCAAGCAAGGAGCTGAGTCTCCTGGTGATACCAGACCGTCACGAAGAACCCCCTGTGTCTTCGTGATATGACGTGGTGATACGACCTTGTCTGGGGTTACGAAGTCCACGGAAGACCCCTCGGTTGGAGGCGATGGGGCCAAGAGAGAGGCTTGGATACCTCCCTTGTGGGTGCTGGCAGAAAGCCAGCTATCAGCTGCTGCATGTGGAGAAGACAGACAGAACCTGCTGCATTAGAAGATCCTGCTGCTTAAGGACTGGAAGGGATCTGTCCTTCTTTCCCTCCTGGACTTTTATTTGGAGGGGAGAAGAGATCTGGTCCATTGTAAATACTATATGTCATGGTAGAGATAGTTGCAATCGTGTGTATAATGTGATATGGTATTTATTTGTCGAAGGGAAGAGGGGGGAAGGGAGAAGGGAAAGGATAAAATAGGGGTAACTCAGCCCCCCTTGGGAGTAGAAGTATCTGATCAGAAAGTTATTGCAATGGGAGCTAAGGGGGAGAAATTTAAAGTTTTTGTGGCACCCTCAGTATTGATATGAGGGAATGAGAAGACATTGAAAAGGGATTTATTAATAATGCCCCAGGCTGGGACAAACTTGTTAGAAAGAGATTTAATGGGGCCATTAGGGATAGGACTAATACCTCAGGGAAGAGAACTTAAACTTTTTGTATTGAGTGTTTAGATATAAATTCGCAGGTATGGGCTGAAAATGGGAATGGGGGAGACTAAAAATAGAACCTTTTTCAGTAAAACTATATATGGAAGTTCCTATTTGGATTAGGCAGTACCCCACCTCCCTAGAAGGAAGAAAAGGATTATCCCAGATTATAGTAGCAGAACCAAATTTTTGTATGAGAAATTACAGGATAGTGCTTCCAAGAGAGATAATTGGGCAGAGTATTCCTCAGAACAAGAAAAATTTGAGGAACTAAAAGAAATTTTGATTCAAGCTCCAGTATTGTCATTACCGGATCTAAAAAAACCTTTCGATCTTTACATGAATACTTCAGAAGGTATAGCAAAAGGAGTAGTGACCCAGGAGTGGGGAGAGATCAGAAAGCCAGTAGCCTTCCTATCAAAGCTCTTAGACCCAGTGATCAGGGGATGGCCAACCTGTGTGCAGGCAGTAGCAGCCACAGCAATACTGGTAGAAGAGACTAGGAAACGGACTTTTGGAGCAAAAATCAGTGTGTGCACCCCACATGCAGTGAGAACAATTTTAACCCAGAGGTCAGGAAGATGGATGACAGACTCCTGGATTTTAAAATATGAGACTATATTGATGGAAAGAGATGACCTCACCCTAACTATCAATTTGCATGTAGATCCTTCCCAGTTTCTATATGGACAAAAAGAAGTAGGATATCAGGTTGAGCACAACTGCTTAGACATCATAAATTACCAAACGAAGGTCAGAGAAGATTTAATGGATAGTCCAATAAAAGGAGGAATGCATCTATTCACTGACAGTTCCTCAAGAGTGGTGGTTACGCAGTGGTGGATAAGGAAGGGTTCACTGTAGTAGAATCAGGAGTCCTTCTGAGTGACTGATCAGCTCAAGCATGTGAAATATATGCTGTGATTAGTGCATTACGGATAGTGGGGGAAGGAATAGGGACCATCTACACTGACTCGAGCTATGCCTGGGGAGTAGTGCATGTCTTTGGAAAAATCTGGTATGAAAGAGGGATGATGACATCTCAGGGGAAGAATTTGAGCGATTACAAACTTCCGGAAATGTTGCTGAAGGAAATTCAGTGACCTCAAGAGGTTGCGGTTGTACATGTAAGAGGACACCAGAAAGGGAAGGATGTAATCTGTCAGGGAAACAGATTAGCCAATCAGACAGCTCGAGAAGCAGCCTTGAGTCATGACATACCTGAGGTTAGAATAATGGCTTTAATGCCAGTGTTGAAAGAAATTTCATAACCAATATTCACTGAAAAGGAAGAACAGAGGTTAATTGAAATAGGACCCCAAAAGAATGAGGAAAGAAAATAACTCCTTCTGGATGGGAGACAAATGTTATCCAAAGCAATTGCACGAGAACTATTAAAAGAGTTGCATAGCAGCACTCATTGGGGAGCCCAGGCTCCAGCAGAGACATTCTTAAGGACTTATGGTTATTTGGGAATATATACCATCACAAAACAAATAACAGATCAATGTTGGATTTGTCAAAAGGTTAATAAGAAGGTGCAAAGAGCCCGTCCCTCTGGGGGACGAGAACTTACCAGCCAACCTTTCCAGAAAATTCAAGTAGATTTCACAGAATTACCTCTAGTGCAGAGATAGAAATATCTCCTTGTAATTGTAGATCACCTCACTCACT
Organism: Pseudopipra pipra; assembly: GCF_036250125.1. Classification (NCBI taxonomy): domain Eukaryota; kingdom Metazoa; phylum Chordata; class Aves; order Passeriformes; family Pipridae; genus Pseudopipra; species Pseudopipra pipra. Next base: position 43,080,304 of record NC_087580.1, read on the forward strand.
GGGTAGAGGCACTCCCAGTCTTAAGAGCTACTGCACAAAGTGCACTTAAAGTATTATTGGAACAAATAATCCCTAGGTTCAGGGTGCCTGAAACCATCGACTCTGATCGGGGACCACAGTTCATCTCAAAACTTTTAAGACTGATATGTGAAGCCTTACGGATAAATTGGCAGTATCACACTCCATGGCATCCACAGAGTTCAGGAAGGGTGAAACGTATGAATCAGACCTTGAAGTGAACAGTCACTAAATTAACATTGGAAACGGGACTTCCCTGAACTAAATGCTTGCCTCTGGCCCTTTTTTTCGAATCAGAACAGCTCCCAGAAGAGACTTGAATTTATCTCCATACAAAATGTTATGTGGGCTACCTTATCCTGCATGTTATGGGCCCCCTGGTGGTCTAGTGGTTAGGATGCAGCACTCTCACCGCTGCAGCCTGGGTTTGATTCCCGGTCAGGGAAACTCCCCCAGGCAGATGGAGCTCGTCAGCCATGTAAGGCCATCCATCTAAGAGAAGGTCACTCTAAACAAACCTACGTCCTGAGGACCTCACTGCCACTGTCCAAGCTTGCTCGGCCCTGGCAGATGAACCCTAGGATTAAAGGGTGGGTTCAGTTCAGTGCACACTGTGTCTCACCTAAAAAATCCATTGCGCAGGCTCGAAGGGTAAAGACCTTTCCCAAATCTTCGCTCGCGAAGACTGACCATACATCCCGCATGTTATAAAAATAGTAGTAAGACCCCCACTCTGAAAGTGGGTGATAAGCACCTCAAAGAATATATTACAGTGATAGCAAAAAGACTAAAAGATCTAAGGCAATGAGGACTATTGCCTCAAACTGTGAAACTGAAAATGAAAACACGTAATATTTCTGCAGGGAACTGGGTTCTAATAAAGATTTAGAAGGAGAAATCACTAAAACGAGAGTGGGAGGGACCTTACCAGGTAATATTAACTATCGAGACAGCAGTAAGAACAATGGAGAAAGGGTGGACTCAGTGCAAGAGTCAAAAGACCAGTAATGCCTACTCCTGCTGTCCCTAAATGGGAATGCCAAGGAGAATTTCCCAAGATAAAAATAACTCGAAAGTAAATCTCTTGCAGAATTCGAGAAGGAGAAGCATTTCAGAAAGACATCTTGCTGTGGAACAAAGCAGGATCTCTGGTTCATGAGAAGTGACGCCAGTGAGAAAATCGGTAAAATAGATACAAGCTGAGTTGTAAGGGCAAGATACAAACACAGGAGATGGACTTATGTCTTACAGTTAGATTAAGGTGTAGTTTGTCCTGTATCAAAAATAGCGTGGCCAGCAGGACCAGGGAAGTGATCCTTCCCCTGTACTCTGCGTTGGTGAGGCCACACCTTGAGTATTGTGTTCAGTTCTGGGCCCCTCAGTTCAGAAAGGATATTGAGGTGCTGGAGCGGGTCCAGAGAAGAGCAACAAGGCTGGTGAAGGGACTGGAGCATAAGTCCTATGGGGAGAGGCTGAGGGAGCTGGGGTTGTTTAGCCTGGAGAAGAGGAGGCTCAGAGGTGACCTCATCACCGTCTATAACTACCTGAAAGGAAGTTCTAGCCAGGTGGGGGTTGGTCTCTTCTCTCAGGCACTCAGCAATAGGACAAGGGGGCACGGGCTTAAGCTCCGCCAGGGGAAATTTAAGTTGGATATCAGGAGAAAATTCTTTACAGAGAGAGTAATCAGGCATTGGAATGGGCTGCCCAGAGAGGTGGTGGATTCACCATCCCTGGAGATTTTTAAACGCAGATTGGACGTGGCACTGAGTGCCATGATCTAGTAAATGGACTGGATTTGGACCAAGGGTTGGACTCGATGATCTCGGAGGTCTTTTCCAACCCAATCGATTCTATGATTCTATGATTCTAACTGGGGATACATTACCTCTTTATACAAAGCATTGTGAATCATGTATTACCGTTGGATGAATATAATAGCTTTTACCAGCTTTTAGTACACTGACTGGGTCCTTGATGTCACTGAAGAAAATATAATAGAGGGCAAAACTGGTTTGGCCTCTGTACCTGCCACAAAGAAGATCTTTTACCCTGCTGTTGGCTGCAAACCAATAGGCATGGGGAGTGGAGGCACATGTCATGCTGGACCTCTGCTTACTATAATAGTGTTACAGCTGGTGATTATTACTGTTGAAAGCAGCTGTCCAAAATGTTATCACAATGCTTATTACAAAGAAAGTGTAATACAGACCTTTAGGGCACACAAATACGTGAACAAGGCATGTAATGATAAAGACGAACAAAAAACTTTTGTGAAGGGCTATAAGTGGTACTGGGTGGTGATAAATTTGAGATCGATAGGAACCAGACTAGGATCAGACTGTCCAGAGGATGAGGAATGGATTTGTTGGGATATTTCGTCTGAGGAAGGGGGTCAGGATTTAGCAAAAGAAGAAATCATTACCAATGTAAAACAGAAAGTACAGCAAAATAAAACACCACTATCATTGCTGAACAATTTATATCTTGACCTAAAGCAAAAATTAATCAAATACTTGGAATTCCCTTCAGTAGGACAAAATTTATTTATTAATCTAGCAGAAAAAATAGCAGTTGAGTTCAACCTTACTCATTGCTGGGTTTGTGGAGGACCCCTAATGACCGAAAAGTGGCCTTGGAAAGGTACTGCCCTAGGTGCGAAAGAAATACTTAAATGGAATTATACCTTTACCAACAGCAAGATAAGTCAACCAGAAGGATGAGTATTGAGTTTTACAACAATTGGGATAGATTATTTGCAAAAAATAGGAACCCCTTTTTCACAATCAGTTGGAAATACCCCCTGTAAAAGAATCTTAAGTACAAATTCAGTTTCTAGTAAATATGTCCCCCGAGCTCCCAGGACTTACTGGACAGGCAAAAACACTTCTGACTGTAGATGGATAGAAAATTGGAAATTGTACAAATGCAAAGGTACAAAAATGAACCCTTTCTCAGGGATAAGGGAAATTTCGAAGTTCTGGAAAAACATAGATAATATCTCCAAAAATTTTGGAAGGCACCGAATGAGCTTTTCTGGATATGTGGAAAAAGAGCACACACTCTCCTCCCAGGAAAATGGACAGGATGCTGTACTCTGGGGTTAACACAACCTGGGTTTTTCTTGTTACCTTTAGAGAAGGAAAATGAACTGGGGGTTCTGCTGTATGAAGATTTAAAATGGGAAAAAAGGACAATTGGAAGAACTCAGAGATGGGGGAAAGATAAATGGCTTCCTCAAAGAATTATAGAAACATAAGGCCCAGCCACATGGGCATACGATGGAAGCTGGGGTTATCAAACTCCTATTCACATGCTTAACCAGATAATACGATTGCAAACAGTAGTTGAGATAATTACTAATCAAACTGCACAGGACTTGGAGTTACTGGCCCACCAGCAAACCCAGAGTAGAGCAGCCATATACCAGAACCGGCTGGCGCTAGACTACCTCTTGGCAGAGGAAGGAGGGGTGTGTGGTAAGTTTAATACTTCAGACTATTGTTTGCAAATAGATGACAATGGAGAAGCAATAACAAATATAGCCACCAATATCTGAAAAATAGCCCATGTACCAATACAAAAATGGAAATCGATACTAAATGAGGGGTAGTGGAGTAATTTATTCAGGAAAAGGTGGTGGAAATGGCTAGGCTTCCTTCATTTCAAACCTTTGCTGGATTGTTATTTCTACCCTGTTTAATTCCATATCTTATAAGATTAATCCTTAGTGTAGTTCAAGGAATGCACCTGACCACCATACTGATGGATCTGAAAGACGCTACACTTAGAAACCCTGAGACGCGGAGGATCATGGTCCTATGCCCCGGCTCCGAGCAAGTAAAGAATAAGACCGAAGCACTAAAGATGCTAACTAAATGGGAACGATCTCGGAAGGACAATGGAAACATCTAATGTTTAGCTTGTAATAAAACCATGAAGAAAAAGAAAAAGGGGAGAATTGTAGGAAATTAATAAGACAGTTTTATTACAAGCAGGGGTTCCCATGGTTGCCTCGTGCTGAGATACCTGGAGGTCATTTTATTTGGGGAGTTGGGGAGCCATCTTGTGGTCGAGGACTGGTGGGTTGCTTACTGTTCTGCTTACAGGGTTGCTTACAGTTACTGTTACTTACAGTTACAGTAAGAAGGTGGGCCGGAAAGTATGTAAGGCAGTAAGACCAGTCTGGGCTCACTGCCAAAGGACCATGCGGCCGGGGGCAGGGAAACAACTTGATAGGTTGGTTAAAACAACCAATGGACTGCAAGAAGACTATATCACCTTTTAAGGAAGAAAAGAGCGAGGCTTGGCATGGGAGGAGCAAGGGAGTGGTTATGTAAATCAAAGGGTCTTAAAAAGGCTCGTCCCTCCCATTCGGGGTGTGCTCAGACCTGGTCATGAGTCCAATGCACCCAGCGTGCTGTTAATAAAGTTCTTTGTTTCACTTTATTTGGCCGTCTCTGAAATTTTAATTAGAGATATTTCTCACAATTCCACCTGAACATGAGGAAGAACTTCTTTCCTGTGCTGGTGACCACACATTGGAACAGATTGCCCAGAGAGGGTGTGGAGTCTCCCTCACTGGTGATATTCCAGAACTGTCTGGACACAATCCTGTGCCATGTGCTCTGGGATGACCCTGCTTGAGCAGGGAGGTTGGACCAGATTACCCACTGTGGTCCCTTCCAACCTGACCCATTCTGTGATTCATGTATTCAAACAATGGAGAGGGGTGGGTGCACAGTCATTAATGACCATTCTACCTTAGAAACATTAAAAATATACACAGTTGTGGAAAAAAGCATCTAGACAACCACAAAAATATTTATATATAAATATTTATACATATATTATGTGTATATTTTTGCTATTCAAGTAACAGTCAAATGCTACCTATCTAGTAAAGATAAAAATACAAAGAAATTGAGTAATAAAAAATGAATTATTGCCAATTCTAGGTTAGTCATGGCTGTTTGAGAGAACAGGGCACTGAAATACTCTGCCTTCAAATAGTCTCAGAAGTTGCAATAGTACCTAATTCACTTTTGATGCCATGCAAGGCAAGGACTGGAAATCCACAAGGTATGATTGAAACAGAGCACTTCTCTGTGGAGAAAAGTCAACACTTCACCTTGCAAAGTTTGCTGTGGATTTTTAACAGGATATGTTGGTAACAGCTCAGTTTCCTTGCTATTACCTGCGCAATGTAGAAAAGATGTGCAGAGGGGATTTCACCTTTTTGTCAGACTCCTTCTTATTGTGTGTACAATTAGATTTTTCTTTGCTGTTCTTCCACTGTTGTGTAACAAATGTCTGCATGATTCTGCAAAATAAAGAAAGAAAAAAAGATTTTCTTATTCCAGCCAAGACATACTCACTTTAATACTAGGGTCACAGTTCACTACATAGGTCACATGATGCAATGACCTCAGATAGAATTTCTCTGTCACACATATGGACTGATGATTGGGTGTTTCAGCTCCTCAAGAATGTGGGGGGTTTTCCACATAGAACTAATTCACATGGAATTCTTATTGAGAATACAGTGTGTGTAAACAACAAGATATTTTAATAACATTACTTCATTTGTATGATTACAAAAATGCTGCACTGAATTTCTTTAAACACCAAACAGCAAAAGACATTTTTTTCTTAAGGGATTCTTACTGTTGTAAGGGTCAGATATTAAACTCTATATTCTTGTCACACATACACAAGCATATGTGAAAAGATGACTCAGCAACGTTATTAAATTGAATTGTACCATGAACAGATGAAACTGCTAATTTTTTCAACCATTCTTCCCTCTTGTCCTCAAAACTTGGATGACCAAATTACTGTGGTACATCTTAGAGGCCACCATGAAAGCATAGTCCCCTTAGGGTATGAATTATGCTAAAAAAAAGATTATTGCTCCAGACTTCACAAAGCAAAAACATTAAATTGAACACTCCTACTGACAGTCTTTTTTTTACTTTTGTAGCTTAGTTCCTAAAAGACAATAAAGTGACAAAAAAACCTGCCAGGCAGCACAAATCAAGTTCTCTCCAAAAGGATCCTTGCACAGGAGTTAAAAGGTCTCATTGAGAGAGCTTTGAACTATATTTAAACAGGGAAGGGGATAAAATCAGGATTGCTGGAGATATGCCTGGGGGCGGCACACCACTGTTTGAGAGACACCATGCTAGCTAGGTCCTTCAATCTGCTGTCTTGGTAGAGGTAGGAGATGAGGATCCATGCAACAGCAAGGATGCAAGAATTGATGTGCTAGAAACTGCTGAAGTGCCTGAGAAGGTTCACTGAGGAACTGGAGCTTCTCCCCCTGAAAAGGCAGTGGGGTTGCTATCCCAACTGAAGTACGTTTACACCAATGCATGCAGCATGGCAACAAACAGGAGGAACTGGAAGCCATGGTGCAGCAGGAAAACTATGACATAGTTGTCAGCACAGAGACATGGTGGGACAAGTCACACAACAGCAGTGCTGCAATGGATGGCTATAAACTCTTCAGAAGGGAGAGGCAAAAAAGGAGAGGTGGTGGAGTTGTGTGTTAGGGACTGTCTTGATTGTCAAGAGCTTAATGATGGTGATAGTATTGAGTGCTTATGGGTAAGAATCAGGGGGAAGGCCAACAGAGCAGATATCCTGGTGGAAGTCTGTTATAGACCACCCAACCAGAATGAAGAGGCAGATGAAATATTCTATAAGCAGCTGGGAGAAGTCTCATGATCTCTGGCCCTTGTTCTCGAGGGGGACTTCAAATTACCAGATGTCTGCTGGAAATGCGAAACAGCAGAGAGGGAGAAATCTAGGAGTTTCCTGGAGTGTGTAGAAGAGAACTTCCTGACACAGCTGGTGAGTGAGCCTACCAGGAGAGGTGTCCTACTGGAGCTGCTGTTTGTGAACAGAGAAGGACTGGTGTGATGTGATGGTCAGAGCCGTCTTGGGTACAGTGAACACAAAATTATAGAGTTTTCTGTTCTCAGAGAAGTAAGGAGGGGGGTCAGCAGAAGTGCTACCTCAGACTTTCAGAGGGCAGACTTTGGCCTGTTTAGGAAACTGCTTGAGAGAGTTCCTTGGAAGGCAGTCCTGAAGGGCAGAGGAGCTGGACCTGCTTTAAGAAGGAAATCTTAAAGGCACAGGAGGAGACTGTCCCCATGTGCCAAAAGACTAGCCAGAGGGGAAGACCAGCCTGGCTGAATAGAGAGCTTTGGCTGGAACTCAGGGGGAAAAAGAGTGTTTCACCTTTTGGAAGAAGGGGCAGGCAACTTGGGAAGACTACAAGGATGTCGTGAGCTTATGCAGGGAGAAAATTAGAAGGGCCAAACTCAGCTAGAACTTATATGGCCACTGCCATAAAAGACAACAAAAAATGTTTTTTCAGGAGGGCCAAGGAGTATCTCCATCCTTTGTTGGATGTGGGGTCAAAGATAGTGACAAAAAATATAGTGATGAGGAAAAAGTTGAGGTACTTAATGCCTTCTTTGCCTCAGTCTTTAATAGCAAGACAAGTTGTCATCAAGGTAACCAGCTCCTTGAGCTGGAAGACAGAAATGGGGAGCAGAATGAAGTCTCCATAATACAGGATGAAATGGTTAGAGACCTGCTATGCCACTTAGACCCACACAAGTCCATGGTGCCAGATGGGATCCACCCAAAAGTACTGAAGGAGTTGGTAGAAGAGCTCACCAAGCCACTTTCAATCACTTTACCAGCAGTCCTGGTCAGCCAGGGAGATCCCAGGAAACTGGAACTTGGCAAATATGCTACCCATCTACAAGAAGGGTCGGAAGGAGTGATGCCTTAGAAATTTTAAGATTTGTAGCATTTGTATGACTGTAAAGTTTCTCACACTTTAAATAGCAGTTGACAGTTACCAAACCCAGTTCTCATGATTCATATCAAATTTTCTAAATTCTTCAGGTTTTTTTAATGTTCTTCTTAAGGGAAAAGACTCTAGCAAGCACTTTTTGTTTAGGACATATGCACCTGGACCGGAATAATAAGATGTCATTATAGCCAAAGCAACCTTGAAGGCCCAGGAAGAGCTTGGAAGAGCTCCAAAGACAATGCATGCTGTGAGGAGGAGGAAGATGAGGAAGAAAGGGGTCTTGAGACCTCCAACTCAATTCTGGGGAGGAGTGCCGGGGGGCAGATCTGGGGAGGATCTGGGAGCAGATAGTTCTTGGATTGGATGGATTAGTACTATAAAATTGTAAAACCCCTGGACACGTGTGTGTGCCTATGTACTGTGTACACTTGAAGGCCTTCATTAAAGAACTGCTCTCTATCTTATCTATACTAATATTCTTTGGAGAAATTTTTTCTTCCATTTTAGGCATCAGGAGGATCCGGAGAACTACAGGCCTGTCAGCCTGACCTCAGTCCTGGGGAAGGTCATGGAGCAGATCATGAGTACTATCACATGGCACATACAGGACAACCAGGGGATCGTGCCCAACCACTATGGGCTTATGAAAGGCAGGTCCTGCTTGACTGATCTGTTCTTCTATGACAAGGTGACCCACCCAGTGGATGAGGGAAAAGCTGTGGATGTGTCTACCTGGACTTCAATAAAGCCTTTGACACCATTTCCCACAGCATTCTCCTGGAGAAACTGACTGCTCATGTCTTGGATGGGTTTACTCTTTGCTGGGCAAAAAACTGGCTGGATGGTTGGGCCCAGACAGTGGTGGGGAATGTTAAAACCAGATGGCAGCTGATCACTAGTGGGGTTCCCCAGGGCTCAGTAGTGGGGGCGGTTCAGTTTAATATCTTTATTGATGATCTGGATGAGGGGATCAAGTGCACCCTCAGCAAGTTGCAGTCGACACCAAGTTGGGGGGGAGTGGGTATTTTCTTGTGATTAGAAAGGCTCTGCAGAGGGATCTGGATAGGCTGGATAGATGGGCTGTGGCCAATTGTATGAGGTTCAACAAGGCCAAGTGCCAAGTCTTGAACTTGGGTGACTAACAACCCCATGCAGTGCTACAGGCTTGGGGCAGAGTGGCTGGAAAGTGGCCCATTGGAAAAGGACCTGGAGGTGTTGGTCAATAGCAGCTGAACACGAGCCAGCATGTGCCCAGGTGGACAAGAAGGCCAATGGCATCCTGGCTTGGATCAGAAATAGTGTGGCCAGCAGGACTGGGGAAGTGATTGTCCTTCTGTACTTGGTACTGGTGATGCTGCATCTCAAGTACTGTGTTCAGTTTTGGGCTCCTGAATTCAGGAAGGACTTTGAGGTGCTGGAGCAGGTCTGGAGAAGGACAACAGAGCTGGGGAAAGGTCTAGAGCGTAAGTCATGAGGAGCAGCTAAGGGAGCTGGGGTTGTTCAGTCTGGAGAAAAGGAGGCTCAGGGGAGACCTTATCACTCTCTACAACTCCCTGAAAAGGGATTAACAAGTGGCAGGATGAGAGGAGATGGCCTCAAGTTGCACCAGGGAAGGTTCAGGTTAGATATTAGGAAAAATTTCTTCACTGAAAGGGTTGTAAAGCATTGGAACAGGCTGCCCAGGGAAGTGGTGGAATCACTATCCCTGGAAGTGTTCAAAAGGCATGTGGATATGGCACTTGGGAAAATGGTTTAGTGGTGAACACGGTGGTGCTGGGTTGTGGGAACAAACTGAGTCAGATGCACCTGCATTCAGTTAATTAGAATCAAAAGGGAGTGTTTCGGCCTTGGAGCTGAGGAGTGTGTGAATCAAAACACTGAGTTTTCAAAAAGTCCTGGGAATTCTAGTTAACTGAATGACAACACCAGGTGCTGTTTACCAAAAGAACCCTAATAAAAGGGGAATGCAGAGAAAGCTCTGTGGAGAATCCTGAAAACTGAATCATGGTGTGTGTGCAGCTTCATTTCTTCAGCACCCATATTTGCCATACTGGGTTAATGGTTGGACTCAATGATCTTGGAGGTCTTTTCCAACCTTAATGATTCTATGATTCTAACTGTCAAAACTAAACTTAAAAAAGCAAAACCTTTTATTTTTTCATTTAAAGAAAAACAAGTTCAAAACACTTTGATCCCACTAACCTGACAACCTGTGAATTTTATTGCACTTGACATGGTCTTGGAAACTAAAAAGTGCAATATTTACTTAAAACACTTTAAACACTTTTCCAGACTTACTTTTTTAGCTGATGTCCCAGCCCAAATCTTTCCTTAGTAGAGATCTGAAATACATCCACAGTTGGCACTACAGAAAAAGGATATATCGTTGATATACAAACTTAAAACAATAATCAAGAACTCATGACCATACAAGTCATATTAAAATATTCCCACAATATTCTATCTGGACCTTTACCATAGGCAATGCCATTGAACAAATAGTGAAAGCAGACATGTCATCTTAGTCTATGAACAAATGAATACATGATTTGTAATCATCATCTAAGTGCCTGATGTATGAATTCCAGTGGTCAAGGATTACCTTGAATTTTCCTCAAGACCTGTCCTAATGTTGGTATATCCATAAAGTGTAAGAGGTGAAGGCTGGAAGTCAGCTCCTGGTATTACTAAAATCCTTTAATAGCATTTACTAGATAGAAGGGGCATGTGGATTCCAGTACTTTTTGAGAGACTCTCAGGTCCTCGAGACAGGACAACAGCCAACACATATTACAAGCATGAATAGACTTTGTATTAAATAAGGAAGTAATGACTATAGTAAAAGAAAAAGGAATGAAAACAAAAATCTGGGGCAGATTCAAATTTAATTAAAAAAGGAAAATCAGTATTTTGAAATCTATATTGTTCTAATCACTGAGAAAACCAGATTTTATTCAGAATATCAAAGTTTATCCTTTATTTTCCCATTAATAAATTAATTTTTAAAATAAAATGCAAGATATATATATAACCTGACTATTCAATTTCACTTAGTTCAAAGCACCATAGATACCTTTCCTTTAATCTTATTTTTCAAATATAATAATGACAAAATGATGAATTTTTCAAAAGGGACAAATATTTTGATTAGAGGTAGCAACGTCTTTAGATTGTCAAATTTAGGACACGTGGCGGGGGAGAATATTTTCAGTATCAATCATCATGCCTAGATCGGCAATATTAAAATTTGATATCTAGATTACAATTGTTGTCTAAACTCTACAACCAGAGGACACAGGACAGTACCTCCAAAGGCTGATTCATCCTAATGTAAGACAGGTTTTTAAGGCACATGGGAGAAACTGCTCACAGGTACAATAATAAGACATTAATTAGAAGAATAACCATCTGAAATCAGGATATTAAACAGCTACAATGCCGTAGGTATACCTCTCGTGTTTTGGAGTATACTGCATTTCTGTTTCTTCTATCAATGAAAAGAAAGTACTATAGTAGAAAAATATGTAGCATAAAATTATGGTCCAATAATCTCAAAACAACATAATTAAGGGGGAAGAGGAATACACAAAGAGTTTTGTTAACACAAAAGATGTTGGATCTCATTGTCCTCTGGTAAATAAATAAACACGGCTGCAACAGCAGTTGAGCTCATAAAACCAGTAGCAGTGAAGCACTTGCCTCTGGCCCTGATCTTGCCTTTCTTGGTACTCAGGCACTCCTACAATCAGTCAGCTTCAGGACAGGGAACTAAGCTTCCTGTTTTAACCTTGTTAATGGTGCAGAAGATATCTTGTTACTTCTAATTTCACTAAATCATTTCATACTGCATGCTGCTCTTTGTGCTTCACTCTCTCCTATTTGCTGCACTTTTTTATTTTTTACATTACATTTTGATAGAAATATTCTGAATACTAACATTGCTACCTGTTATGGCAAATACATATTCTAAGATCTGCATATTTACAAAAAAGATTGCATCAATCAAATACAAAAAGACCAAAGTCAAGCAAAAAAAAAAATTACTGATGTAATGAAATGCTTATTTGAATGAACAGAACATGGCTTTTAGTTAGAATCGACAGACAACATATCCTATAAAAATAGCTCATTGAGACAGATTTTGCTAAATATATTATGATTGGAAATATCTATTGATTTTCCAGAGGCAGAATTCTCCCACAGATACAAGCCTGCATTGACAGCTTGCACTGGAAGCCTCCAAAACTGAGCAAGTTATGTTTCAAATGACACACTTAGTTCTGACTTTCCATTGTAAAAATATATCTGGAGTTGACTCTTGCATATGAATGTTTCCAAATCTTTAATCTCAGTTGATTCTTCATGAGTCTGACCATTTTTGCTCTCATGAGAAAGCTTTACTCACATAACAACCAGAGAGTAGGATGTCAACATTTAAAATTCTCATTCAAATTTAAAGATCCCCAGAGTACCCACAGTCACACAGAAATCAGAAGCTGGCACGATAATTACCATGGCCTGATTCTTCAAAGGTGCATGAAAAAGGGCATATGTCCTGCACAGATCTGTGTATGTATACCTTATTGGTGATATCTGCATCTATGAAGATGATCCCTGATTTCCAAAATCTAGAAATCACATATAAGAAAATGTTGATCTTTATTCCTTAACCCCTAGTTCCTAGGGGAAGCAGCTGCATTTCAAAGGATATCAAGAAAAGAAGTTCCAAAACTCAACCTATGAAAGTTTAAACTAATGTCCACATCATTATTGAGGGCCTAGCCATGCAAATATATGTAAGTATAATTTCAAACTAGTAGGACTGCTCTCAGTGGTAGATTTAAGTGCATGCAGGGTCAAAGATTTGGCAGAGCATCTATCACCTAGTACATGGCTTAGATCGAGACACCATACAGTCACATGAAGAATACATCGGTGACTAACCTGGACCATTTAAGTACTGTGTAAGTGAACAGTGCAATCGCACTATTATAGGCTCTGTGCGAATTACATCCCAAGCCACAGCAATCTCTTCCTAGTTCAAGATAAAAAGAAAACAACAGACACCATTATCTATCATGAGGAACTGTTGCATTTTGTCAGTCTACCTTAGGGTTGTTATAAACACTATCCATCTATTTAGCCAGTCATGGAATATCTACTCCAACTCTAAACTTGAGACATAGGACAAACTATTGCCTGCTAATGTCTCTAAAAGCATTGTTAGACTGCTTCCAGTTCTTGAGTATGCTCACTTAAACTGAACACAGGTTTCTATACAACACTACATCTGCAATGCAGGCAGACATTACCATCAATCAAGAGATACTGCTTCAAAGCTGAGAAGCAAAGAAGCAAATAAAGATGGAAAGGAAACTCATGCCATGACACAGGACAAAGGAAATGTTTGCTCCTTCTTAAGACTGATTACAATAATTCAAGGTATGATCAGATTTTCTTAAATTTTAGAAGAGCTTGAGAACGTATGTGCTGTGCTGACCTGAGAAAATGACGTATCTGTGCAAAAGCTAATGATGCCTCTAAAAGCACTAATTTTCATTCTACATCTAGAGGACAGGAAGTTACTGCACAGATGAGGTGAGGAAATGTGGAGTTACTGACAGCATAACTGTTATAGGAGCCATGCTGCTAGTCGACAGCACAGTGCTACTGTGCTGTCTCCTTTGTCACTGAAGCCTCTCCCTAATCAGCTGCAGATGCTGAGAAGCACATAGGAAAGCTTCAGCCAAGGTCTTCCTCCCTCCAGGACTTTGTGAAGTGTTTTCACCTAACTAATGTCTAGGATAGCAAAAAAAAAAAATAATTTCATTTATATCAGTTAAAACACCATTCACAAAGCATATTTGGAAGAAAATACATATGCAGTAAATAAAAGCCTACGAAACATTTTAACAATGTGATCATAAAAGGAAAAAGAAAGAAACCTTTCCACTGAGTAGCAAACAATAATGTGACAGTCACTTGTGAAGATCAAGTCTCTGAAAAAGCAAAGTCTCAGTGGTTGTCTAGTCTGATGTATAGCAGAATTAAACGGGTATTAATGTTCATTATTTAACCCTGTGATTAGATTACTTACATCAAGAAAGCTAACATCAATATGCAGATCAATATCTACATCATCAATAGTTCCATATTCCCTGAAAGAAAAGAATTACATTACATTAGAGCTCTTTAAGACACTCCTCAGCCCATAAGTACTTATAATATTTTTTAAAGGATAATCTTGTGTGTAAAGTCAGAATGGTGATAAAATACACATTTACATAGATTGGATCAATATTCCCAGTGGGTGACTGCTGCACTGAAATCTTCTTTCAGTAGATCTTGCTTAAATAGGTTATATCTTTTTTCTACTAATTCCTCAAATTTTCATTGCTGCTATGTAAAGAAAATAATAATGGTCACATGCTGCTCCTATTTATGAAAAAAAAATGCTAGTTAATTGTTACAAGTATTTTAGGCTAACAGCCAGCAACTAAGAATCATAGAATCAGAATATCCTGAGTTGGAAGGGATCCACGGGGATCGTCTAAGTCAAACTCCTGGCCCTGCACAGGACAGCCCCAAGAATCACACCATGTGCCTGAGAGTATTGTCCAAACACTTCTTCAACTCAGACAGGCTTGGTGCTATGACCACTTCACTAGGGAGTCTGTTCCAGTGCCTGACCGCCCTCTGGGTGAAGAACCTTTTCCTAATATCCAACCTAACTCCCCCCCAACATAGCTTCATGCCATTCCCTCGGGTCCTATCACTGGTCACCAGAGTGAAAAGATTGGTACCTGCCCCTCCACTTCCCCTTGTGAGGATGTTCAAGACTGCAATGAGGTCTGCCCTCAGTCTCCTCTTCTCCAGGTTGAACAAGCCAAGTGACCTCAGCTGCTCCCTGTATGCATTCCCCTCAATTTGTGTGCTTGCCCTTAAAATCAAACCACTTCCACATGCATACATCCACAAAAGAAACTTTTTTAAACGGCACTTAACAAGACGTATATATAGCTGTGGCAGCCAGCATGAGAAACAAGAAGTGAAAGACCTGAGAAAGGTCTAAATGACCTTGTGTTGTTTTCTCTAGGCTGTGATTTACTGCCCAGAAACAAGCTCAGCTATTCTGTTTGCATTCTTACCATATGTGGGTGTGAAAAGAAGTTCCTTGAAACTCCAAGGTTTATGTGCGTGTTGTTTGTGTGAACAGGCCGGCCTGAGAGAGTGATGGATGTGTGACTTGCAGCTGTATTCTGTCTTGATTTGCTTAACCACTCCCAGCTAAAAGTGAATGATATAAAAACCCTGAGTGATGGGTAATAAACTGATTTCTGTCCACCAAGTCAGGAGTCCGTAATCTTCATTCCATCTATAAATGGCACCCAGACGAGGCTGAATTATAGCACACAGTGCTCTGGGATGGAAGCTGCATCCGAACGGGGTTGGTCATTTTGCGCACATCATCCTGTGTCGGGATCATCACCCACTGTCATGTGTCATAGTTTGAGCTGCTCCCCCCGGGGCTGAGAGCTAGAGGTGGTTGGTCCCAGGAGAGTTTCCCCTGAGGGACCAATCACAGCTGTTCTTTTTTGCTCCTGTGAAATTAGATATTCACAACAGCCGGAAGTTGTTGGCAGAGGAGGTGTGTGTGAGAGTATGTGAGAGAGAGAGAAACCGAGGGGTGGACGGGGACCCCCTGAACCCGGAGGGACCCCTGTGCCCCCACGGCCCTGGCTCGGCCAGGGTTGGAGGCAGCGTGTAGGAGTGTGTGTGTGTTGTGAGGGAGAGACTCACAACCATGAGGTGAGAGGGGGGAGGCCTCTGGCCCCTTACGGGAGCCAGGCCCTCTTCCCCCCCCCCCCCCCCAGCTAGGCTGCGGGGCTTGTGACAGTTTATAACTGGACTAAGTACCTTGCGGCCAAGGCGAGTGGGCTCTTTTTCTTCCCCCACTGCCCAGGGAGGAAGTGGTGTGAACTCAAGGCAGGCGAGGCATTGGAGCTGAGCCAAGAGACGGGCCAGAGTGGTCCGACTGCCCAGAGAAGCAGTTGCGATTTGTTACCAAAGCTGGAAAAACTCCAGGCAGAAATGGGAGATGGGCCAGAGGGCTCGGAGGTGCCGACGTGGGTTTGGACGTGGGCTACCGAAACTGAAAGCTGCAGCAGCTAAGGAAGAGAGCCAAACCAACAGGTTTTTCTGGGTAAGGACTTTTTGGTGAAAACTATTTGGGGTAAAGGACTGAGCAGAGACCCAGAGCTTGCAACCTGTAGAGTGAGAATGGAACATCTTACTGGGAGGAAACCTTCACGAAACCAGGGAGAAAGGACTCAGAGCTGACTCCCTGGACCTTTCATGATGAAGATACTGATGACGCAAGTTGTTTCCCTTGCAGCTCAGGATGAGACCTCAGTGTGGAGCTGAGGGCTGGTGGGGGTGCACAAGAACCCCTTTTCCCACATACCCTAATGAGAGAGAGACTTTTTCACTATCGCCCTGAAGACTTCTTCTGAACTGATGTGGGAGGGTCCAAGGGGTGGTAGAAGCTGTGTTAATATTGTGTATATAATTGCTTTATAGGGTCAGCTTGGAGAGTTGAGGCATATATACTAAAGAGGACAACATGTTGCTTGTTGTGTAATGGACGCCGAAAAAGATAAATTTTACACTGACCTGCGCTGCCTTACCCAAAAGGTGCCTGCAGATGATAAGATCATTATCCTTGGTGATTTCAATGCCAGAGTAGGAAAGAACTTTGAAGCCTGGAAAGGAGTATTAGGCAAGCATGGTGTTGGAAACTGCAACGATAATGGTTGCCTTCTGCTAGAGTTTTGTTCAGAGAAACAGCTCACCATCACTAATACTATCTTTCAGAAGAAAAATAGTCTGAAGCAACTGGGATGCATCCTAGATCTAAGCACTGGCACCTCATTGATTATGTCTTGGTGCAACGGAGAGATGTCTGCCATGTCCACCATACCCGCGTGATGCCTAGTGCAGAATGCCAAACAGACCACCGACTTGTGCACTGCAAACTTAACTTCAATCTTAAATTCAAACCTAAAAGGGGCAGTATCCCAAGGAGAAGACTCCAAGTTAACAATCTCCAATCAGCCACCGTGAGAGACAGATTCCAGGCAAATCTTCAAACTAGGCTCGAAAACCATTCCATAGATTCTATAGATACCCCTCCTGAAACACTTTGGCACCATATTAAAAACAGCATCCTACAGTCCTCTGAAGAATCCTTAGGGTTCTCCTTCAAGAAGAACAAGGACTGGTTTGATGAAAACAATCAAGAGATCCAGGAATAGTTGAGGAAGAAGAGAACTGCTCACCAAGCACACCTTGCACTGCCATCCTGTCACGTAAGAAAAGCAGCCTTTCGTCTTGCATGCAGCAAGCTCCAACAGAAACTCCGTGACATCCAGAACAAGTGGTGGATTGATCTAGCTGAAAAAACTCAATTATGCGCAGATAGGGGTGATCACAGAGGATTCTATGAGGCCCTGAAAAGAGCGTACGGACCTATATACCAGGTCCAAAGCCCTCTACTCAGCGCAGATGGTCAATGCTTCTAACCAGATAAAACCTCCATTCTGAATCGATGGTCTGAACACTTTCAGACTCTTTTCAGAACCAACCGTGTAGTTCAAAACTCAGCAATTCAGTCCATCACACAACAACCGGTGAAGTATGAATTGGATACTGCCCCCACTTTGGAAGAAACTCTTATGGCCATATGGCAGGTGAAAATTGGCAAGGCAGCTGGGGTTGATGGAATTCCACCTGAAGTCTGGAAACATGGGGGCCTTGCACTCCATGTTAAATTTCACGAATTTTTGGCGCGCTGTTGGGAACTAGGCGAACTACCATCAGACCTTCGTGGTGCAGTCATCACCACTTTGTATAAGAAGAAAGGAGTTAAATCAGACTGCTCAAATTACCGTGGTATTACTCTGCTCTCCATTGCTGGCAAGATCCTGGCAAGAATACTCTTGAACAGACTAACACCCGCTATAGCAGAAGGAATTCTACCTGAAAGCCAATGTGGTTTCAGAGCCAACAGGAGTACCACAGACATGGTATTTGTTCTCAGATAACTGCAAGAGAAGTGTAGGGAACAGAACAAAGGTCTCTATGTAACCTTTGTCGACCTCACCAAGGCTTTCGATACTGTGAGCAGAAAAGGTCTATGGCAGATTTTGGAATGTTTAGGTTGTCCTCCTAAGTTCCTTAAAATGATCATCTCACTCCATGAGGATCAGCACGGCCAAGTCAGAGCCCTTTCTTATAACCAATGGTGTGAAACAAGGCTGCGTTCTCACTCCAACCCTATTCGCACTCTTTTTCAGCATGATGCTCCAAAGGACCATGGCAGACATCGATGATCAGGACGGTATCTACATTCGATATCGTACTGATGGAAGCCTATTCAACCTAAGGCGACTGAAGGCCCATACTAAGACCTTAAACATCTTGTCTGGGAGCTGCTTTATGCTGATGAAACCGCCCTTGTTGCCCACACAGAAGCAGCTCTGCAGCGTTTAACATCCTACTTTGCTGAGGCTGCTGAGCTCTTTGGGCTGGAAGTCAGCTTAAAGAAGACTGAAGTTCTCTATCAACCAGCACCTCCGGAAGTCTTCCATCATCCTCATATCACCATTGGAGAATCAGAGCTCAAATCAGTTCAGCAGTTTAATTACCTAGGCAGCCTCATCTCTTCGGATGATAAGATTGATGGAGAGATAGACAACAGGTTAGCAAAGGCATATAGTGCCTTCAGAAAGCTTCGTAAAGAGTTTGGCAAAATAAACACTTGAAGAAAAGTACCAGAGCCATTGCGCTGTCTACGCTTTTATATGGATACAAATCATGGGTCACTCTTGAGGAGAAAAGACAACACAGAAAGAATCGTGCCTTGCAGAATATACCACCTAAGGAGTCTTTCTGCTGTGCCTTTTGCAACCGGACGTGCCTATCTCGTATTTGCCTTTTTAGCCACCAACGCGCTTGTAAGAAACGTGGGTAGAGCCCTTCCCAAATCTTCGTTCGCGAAGCCTAGCCATGATGATGATGATGAATTGCTTTGTAGTTTCTATAGTATGAGTATTTATTGTGTATAGTAATAAATTGTATATAATTCCCTTCCCCTATACTGAGATGTGCCTGTCTGAAAATTTCTCTTCGGTGTTGAGGAGAATTGTGGAGGGAGCTTGGAGATTGGATTTTTGGCGTCAAACCCCCACATCGTGACAGAGGTGAGCGGCTGCAGAATGTTGTGGGTCAATCAATGTCAAAGGAACATAAGTTATATGCAGAAATTCTGCATCGCATTTTGAAAGAACAGGGATCTGCTGCTAAAATGGCTGATGTGGTCAAATTGCTTGTATGGGTTAGAGATTCTTGTCCCTGGTTTCCTAAACATGGTTCTTATGATGCTGCTTTATGGACTAAGATTGGTGAGGAACTTCTAACAAAGACTGATTTAGCTTCGGATACTCCGACCAAAATTGTAGTTGCTTGGAAAGCTGTGTATACAGCTTTAAGAGCTGTAGAACAAACAGACACCATGTTGCAGGCCTGGTCCACAGTCGCCAAATGAGGAATTCTCTGGGGGTAATAAAATACTTAATGACCCATTGACAGTGACTGATGAGCTTAATTAGCCCTTTTGATCTGAATCCTGCAACCCCTGAAAAAGCGACAGCTCTATATCCCCTAAAACAGGTAAAACTGTTATCGGCTTCTGCTCCGACAGCAGAGGAAGTTTTACAGGCACAGTATAATCATCCTGAACCTCTGTTATCCAGGCTGCTACACACAGTGCCAGCGCAACCGGTGCACTGCCCAGAGGCAAATGTGGATTCCTTTATTTTGGAGGACTGTAAATTGGCTGCTTTAAAATGCGAGGATGTCGAACTCTTGAACGCTATGCCAGTATTTTATAGACCACACTGCCCACCTCAATTTGAACATCTTCCTTATGAAGTTGTAAAAGAGGTTCGTAAATCTGTCAAAGAGTATGGATTACAGTCATCATATACACTGAGGTTAGTTGCAGCTATGGGAGATTCTTACGTTATGACCCTGTCTGACTGGAAAGGCTTTTTATGTTTAATCTTGTCCGCTGCGCAGTTTAAGGTGTGGATTGCTGAATATTGTGAACTGGTCAATGCTCAAGTTAGGGACAATGTCACAAATGGGACAGCTATCGGCTGTGATGAGCTAATGGGCAAGGCGCAATATCTTACCTCAATGACACAGATCACATTGCCACAGCTTGTTTTCACTCAAGCTACTGATCTGACCACGAAAGCCCTTAGAAAAGCTCCAGGCGCCAAAAACAGAGAGCCGTCTTTCGCAGCTGTTAAACAAGGCCCACGGGAACCTTACATGTCATTCATCGATCAATTGCAGACTGCAATTTCGTGGCAGATAGATAATGACACAGCAGCACAGGTTTTGCTTTTTCAGTTAGTAATTGACAATGCAAATACAGATTGTCAAAGAGCTTTGGTGCCTTTAAGAAATCAGACTAAGTCGGTTGCCTAACTTATTACGGCTATTCACTGTTATCAGTGTAATCAAGAAGGACATATTAAAAGAGGTTGCCCCTTGGGGAATAAAAAGGGCAATATTCCCCCCCACACCCATGTCCAAAATGCAGCAGAGGATTTCATTGGGCAAATCAGTGCCCATCCAAATTTACTAATGACAGCAAACCCCTTTCGGGAAACTTCAAAGGGGACACGGGGCCTGGTGCCCTGAAACAAAATTGGGTCCCACCTGTCGAGAATCACAACAGAGCATGGAACTTCACGTCTCACAGCCCTCAGACAAACAGGACATACGCAGCCTCCAACTTGCCACCTCAGGAAGCGCTGGGCTGGATTTGGCCCTCGCCACAGGAATAAACATACCAGATGATGACAGTTAATCACGCAAATGGATTCAAAACAGGATTTTTCTCAGAGGCCACTGTGCAACAGCCATGGCTCAAACTAGCCTGGAAAGCACTCTGTTTTGGGTGGATCAGTGGACTTTGAAATCAGAGCATCTAGAATGGACACAGAAATTAGTACAAGAGCAATTAGAAGTAGGACATATTATTCCATCGAACAGTCCCTGGAACACACCTATATTTGTAATCCCAAAAAAGTTAGGAAAATGGAGATTATTGCAAGATTTAAGAGCAGTGAATGCTGTCCTTCAACCTATGGGAGTGTTGCAGCCTGGAGTTCCTAATCCAATGCTTATCCCTGACTCTTGGGACATGGTTGTTCCGGATCTGAAGGATTGGTTTTTTTACCATCCTGTTACATGAGAAAGATAGTGAAAGGTTTGCTTTTTCTGTTCCCAGTATTAATTACAGCACTTCTATATGATGATATCAATGGGTTGTATTGCCTCAGGGGATGATGAATAGCCCTACAATCTGCCAGTTAGTTGTTGATTCTGTGTTACAACCAGCGAGACAGCAGTTCCCAAAAGCTCACATATGTCACTATATGGATGATATCTTAATAGCAACAGCTAATTCAGTGACGGTTGAGCAAATTTTTATGGTGGTACAACAGTCTCTGAGACTTTATGGCTTACAGATAGCACTGGAAAAGGTACAAAGAGAAGCTCCATGGAAGTATTTAGGCTGGAAAGTTTTTGAAACTACAGTATTTCCCTCTTCTATAAAATTGCACACTAATGTCAAAACACTCAATGATTTACAGAAATTGCTAGGGACCATTAACTGGATTCAGCCAATGCTCGGAATTACTACAGAAGAATTATCCCTTCTTTTTGATCTGCTAAAGGGTGACCCTGATTTACCATCTCCACGTCAATTCACTGAAACAAGCCAGCAAGCTCTGCAATTGGTCATCCGAAAAATTCACACGGTTTTTGCAGGCCGTCTGCGACTGAATGTTCTGATTGCTTTATTTGTAATTTACAGTTCTTTTCAACCTTATGCTCTAATAGGACAATGGGTTACAGAGGAACAACAAGTCAAAATTTTAGAGTGAGTTTTTTTGTCACACGTGTTTCCTAAAACATTAACTACAACTGTGGATATGCTAACTTCTCTGGTACACAAAACACGTCAGCCATGCCAGGTTCTGGTTGGCTTGGACCCAGCTGTAATTTATCTGCCTTTCAAGAAAGATGTTTTTCATGGTTTACTTTTGCAATCTTTATCTTTGCAGACTGCCTTTGCTGACTTTTTAGGAGAAATTGTCTTTCAACTGCCGAGACACGGGTTTCTACAGCCGTTATCTGAATTACCCATTCAGTCACAAGATCTCTGTTCCAGGACTCCCATAGCTAATGTCATCACTGCTTTTATTGACGGTTCAGGCAAGATGGGAAAGGGTGCTGTTGTATGGAAGCCTGATAGTCACTCTCCCTGGCAGTCAGCAGTGATTACCGTTTCTGCATCAACACAGATTGTCGAGCTTTCTGCGGCTATAAAAGCGTTTGAGCTATTCAGTGACCAAGTTTTAAATATTGTTTGTGACTCTCAATATGTCGTAGGTATCATAGCTTGGGTCGGAGACTCTTTCATCAGAGAATCCTCTAACAAGCTGTTGTTTGAATGCTTTATTTTGTTTGTCATATTTGTTCTCATACCAACTTGCCAGGACCAATCGCAGAAGGTAATTCAGTGGCAGATAAATTACCCATGCCAGCTGTGGTACCAAGTTTTCTGTTTTTTTTGTTGATCAGGCATGTCTGTCTCATTCCTTTTATCATCAAAACACCTTGTCCTTACAGAAATTTTTTTTTAACAAAGTGCAGGCACAGGATATCATTTGTGCATGTCCTTATTACCCACGGCAGGAGGAGTTAATCCCCGAGGCCTTTCAAGCAACAAACTTGGCAACCTGATGTTACATATGTGCCTTCATTTGGGACCCTTAAATACTTACATTGATACTTTTTCTGGTTACATTTAGGCATCTGCTAAAACAGGTGAAAAGGCTAAAGATGCTCGAAGCCACTGGCTCGCTGCTTTTGCAGTCATGGGTGTGTCAAAATCTATCAAAACAGACAATGACTCTGCCTATGCTGCTGCTTTGATGCTGCATTTTTTGCAGGACTGGGGAGTCACTCGTTACTGGTATCCCTCATTCCTACGGGCCAAGCTATTGTGGAACGTACTCATCGCACTTTGAAAGCGATGCTGGAAAAAAAAAGGGGGAAACCCTAACCTCAGTGCATGATCGGGTACAAAAAGTCCTGTATGTTTTAAATTTTTTGAATATGCAGGACGATATCTCTCCAACTCCTGCAGTACAATGACATTTTTTAGCAAAACCCTTTTCAGCATCTAAACCAAAGGACCCAGGTGGTTGCCAGCTAAATATATACAGCCTTATCATGAGCTGGAACGACAAACTGCAGAATCCACTTCCAGAAATCCAGGGCCTGTAAGTGGTACCTTGGAACAACAGAGCCAGGAAGAGAGAACAGATGACCAGTGACACCAGCATTATCTGGGGTCGACTCGAATTTCTAGAGGAGCAAGTATAATGTATCATGACAACAGTGGGTATGGTGTAAACCCCTGGCAACTTCAGTTTAGCTTATTTGGCCTTGATCTTTTCTGCATCTAAGGTCTGTATTGCTTAGTTATTCTGTATCGTATCAGCAGTAGTCACTTTAGTTACTGTCTCTGTCACAGTCACGTTATTAACAGGAAATCTGTGTAGATTACACTGCCTCTAATAACATCTTGTAAAAGCTATGAATTTAAGTAAGTTAATTAAGCCCTTATGGTTTGTTTAGATGCCTTAGAATCTGCTATCATGTGGTTAGACGATAGACGACATGCCTTGTAAACTAGAAGTTGTGGTGTGAACTATAGTAATCTTTGTTAAGTTTTGCAGTGATTACATCGAATTTCCCATCGAGCACCGAGCGATGGTTGTCTTCCTCCATTGTGTTGAATACAGAAAGGGGGGAGATGTGGCAGCCAGCATGAGAAACAAGAAGTGAAAGGTCTGAGAAAAGTCTAAGATGACCTTGTGTTGTTTTCTCTAGGCTGTGATTTACTATCCAGAAACAAGCTCAGCTATTCTGTTTGCATTCTTAATATATGTGGGTGTGAAAAGGAGTTCCTTGAAACTCCAAGGTCTGTGTGTGTGTTTGTGGTGGTTTTAGTCTAGGCCTTCCTTGGTGACCAGTTTGTAACCAAGGAAGTGGTCATATTACCCGGTATTCACCACGATTTTTACGTAAGCCAGGGTTATAAAGAAGAAGGGAGGAGAGGCCTTTGCTCTTCCCTTCTGGTGGCTCTGGAGGTGCAGGTTCCCTGCTGTCTGTTCTGCCGTGTGGGGGAGTGGGGCCTGGTGAGGCCTAGTAGGACCTTGGGAGTTGGAAGATGCCAGCAGGTTGTCCAGCGCGATTGTGCTGTCCCAAGGAGAGTAGTAAGATATTCTTTTGCTAATTCTTTAGTTTCTAGATATTGAGTTTTTGATTGTGTATATTTTATTTTGGTTTTGTTCCTTTTTCCTCCCCCCCTTCTCTTTCCCTTTTCCTTTTGAAATTGATTGTACATAGTATTTCAACTGTATATAACATAAATACATTCATTTTCATATAGTTTGGAGTTTGGCTAGTTTGGATTTTTCATAGTTTTTTTTTTCCTTAGCTTATTGCCGGAGTTTTTGTGTGTTGGGTCTGGGGACTTGGTGGGGAGGCAAGTAAAACTTAGACAGTGTTGTTTGTGTGAACAGGCTGGCCTGAGTGAGTGATGGATGTGTGACTCGCAGCTGTGCTCTGTCTTCATTTGCTTAACCACTCCCAGCTAAAAGTGAATGATATAAAAACCCTGAGTGATGGGTAATAAACTGATTTCTGTCCACCAATTCAGGACTTCATAATCTTCATTCCATCTATATATAGCTTGTTCCTGCCAATGTGTGGGTTGCACTCATATAGTCCTGCTTCACCCTGATGTATCAGGGGTTAATTATGCTGATACTTTTGGTCTGTGAAAGTTTTGCTCTTTCCCTGCCAAGTTATGGGAAAACAAGCACTGATAAACGGGAAAGTTGTCCTTGAAGAGAGCACCTTTTGGTGCAATTCTAACCACGATCAGGAGGGGGCGCTGTTGGATCTCTGGAGGAGCAGAGCCTGCAGTTGCTCTGTGTTGGCCAGCAGGGGGCGCTGTTGGGCTCTGGCAGTTGCCACGTGGGGGTCCCGGTGCGCAGGGGAAGCCAAAATGGAGATCTCCCCCCCACTGAGAAGGGGAAGAGGAAAAGGGGAAAAATGGGGTTCTTCCCGTGAACTCACACTGGCTCCAGCCAGGACTCCCCAAAGGTTCCTTCGCAGACAGGTCAAGCCTCTCCGATGAAATCTGAGCAAGTCCAGGCTGGGGGCAGAACAGGGCACAGGAGAATGGAGGCGAACCGGGACCAGAAGCAGCCAGATGACCCAGCCGAAAACAAAGCCAACAACCTCGGAGCCTTTCCACACACACCCTCCCTGAGTCAGAGCAAAAGTGAAATGCCGTTTCCCGTGCAGAGGGAAAAAAAATACTCCTCACCTCCCCCCCCCCCCCCCCCCCCCCCCCCAGTCTTCTCAGGGCTATCAGTCTGGAATGTGGGTCTGCTAGCTAGTTCCTTTGTGTGTGTCAATCACCCTAGGCAAACACCTTCCCCCTCCCTCCTTCAACATCTTTCTTTTACAGCGATGCAAGGGAAAGAGAAAAAAAAAATCCCCCCTCGGTTTTTTTTAGAACAAGTAAACCTATGACACCCAAGAAAGATTTTCTTTTTGTCCTTGATGCCTCAGAGGTTTTTGGATTTTTTAACTTTTGTAGATTTTAGAAGTAGTTGTGTAGTAAATGTAGATTTTAATGTAGTTGCATTATATTCCTTACCCTGTAGCATAATAGTTACACATACCCAACTCTGACCTTATTATAAAATCATAGAACCACTGTCTGGGGGCGCACATCATGTTTAGTCTTCTCTTCAAGGTAGAATTGTAAAAAAACAATGTCCTGCTCCAGACAGCCCCCGGGCCCACCCCGCCTCCGGAGTAGGCAGTGCCCTGCCTACTCGTGCTCATGTCTTGCTATTGTTGCCATAGCAACAGAGTCCAGGAGTAGTCGAAAACCCGGGAAAGATACTTTTTGCAACAGCGAGAAGGGAAACTCAGAAGGGAAGCTTGCCCGAGACTTGCTCTGTCCCTGTCCCTGTGGTGAACTGTGAGGGGGAAACGGGAGGTACGGAAGGCTGAGCGACCGGCACTGTCCCACTGCTGTGGCCCCTCCGCTCACCCGTTAGACTGGCTAACACAAAAAGCAAGGGAAAGAAGAGCTAACTATATTGGTCCCTGTGTGCTCTGGGCCTGTTCCAGGATCAGAGCCTGTGAATATTCCTGCCCTCTGTGCCCTGATTGAGCTCGGGGGGCTGTGGCAAAACCAAAAGGGGGGGGGCACTGTTTTGCTCTCAATGTGAACTAACAATGTATCAGAAGTTGACTGTTTGCAGAAAGTCCATTTCAGCAGACAGACTTGGAAACTGGGCCACCAGAACTCAGACTGAAAGTGGTATGGATGGAAACAACTTTTGTGCAGAAGTGAACTAATGCCTTAACAACTGCGAGACACACCAATACAAGAAGCTTTACCTTCTGACACACCAAGACAAAGGTTTTGGACTGTAACAAGAATTTCTAAGATGGGTAAAAGCTTCTGTCATGATTAAGAACTGTTGTAAGATAAGCCTATGATCTCCAAAGGTGGTAATACAAGAATCAGACTGCAATTTGAATAATACTGTCAGAACACTAGACAGTGCCATGACTACTGTATTTGTTTTTGTTATCTTCTGTCCTATGTTGCTTTTAGGCTTCTCTTACTGTTAGTCTCGGACGCCACGCCGGGCAGGCCCCCGGCGGACACCCTGGAGGAGGGGAGCAGAGAGGAGGAACTTCGGAGTGCACAGAGGTTTACCAGTCCAATTTGGGGGTGGGGGAAGAGGGCGGGGGGGGAAAAGGGAGGGGTGGGGGGGGTTGGGGGAGATGGGGGGGGAAGGGGGGGTGGTGGGGGTCTCGCGGGCAGCCCTGGAGGAGGGGAGTAGAGAGGAGGAACTTCGGAGTGCACAGAGGTTTGCCAGTCCAATTTGGGGGGGGGAGTGGAGCAGTTGGGGGGGAGGGGAGATTGGGGGGGCTGGGGGGGTTGGAGGGGGTGGGGGGGGAAAGGGGGCATGGAGGAGAAGGGGGCTGAGAGGGGGTGTGGGGGGTCTGGTGAGCCATCCTGGAGGAGGGGAATAGAGAGGAGGATCCTCGGAGCGCACAGAGGTTTGCCAGTCCAATTTGGGGGGAGAGGGTTGGGAGGGAGGTTGGAGGGGGTTGGGAGGGGGAAGGGGGGGAAAGGTGGGGTGGGGTCTGGCAGGCCGTCCCAGAGGAGGGGAGTAGGCAGGAGGATCTTCGAAGTGCACAGAGGTTTGCCAATCCAATTTGGGGATGGGGGAGGGGGTCTGATGGGCCGTGAGGTCTCAGTGGGGAGGAAGCCTGTGTATCCCTATGAGGTTGCGAGCTATGCTGGCAACGGTACATGCTGTCGGCAGGGTCTCCCATGCCAGTCAGGTCAAAACCGTAGGGTCAGATATAATATGTCCATGGGCAGGATGGGCTCACTAGCCTTCTGGCAACCACTGTAGGAGAAGGACAACTCTAATTCCCAAACCCGGGCAGACGATGCTCACTTAGCCCTGTAAGGTCATCCATCTAAGAGAAGGTCACTCTAATCAAACCTACGTCCTGAGGACCTTACTGCCACCGTCCAAGCTTGCTCGGCCCTGGCAGATGAACCTTAGGATTAAAGGGTGGGTTCAGTTCCGCGCATACTGCATCTCACCTAAAAAATCCATTGCGCAGGCTTGAAGGCTTTACCCACATGCAAAAAGCCCTGTAGCGACGGGTGAGGGTCGAAACAGCAGGTGAAAGGTGCACTGGAAGCCACAGACCCAACCCTGCATGCAGGCGGTTCAGGATACTGGTCATTTGAGACTGACCGGAGATGGCAGTCTCTTGGGCCCGCACCCTGAATGACCAAGCAGCCTTTTTCAAGGACAACACTGCTTGCTCCATTCGGAGAGGGGCCTAGAAAAGGTGGCCTAGACAAAGCTCATCTCCACTTTCACCCGGTTAGTTAACCGCAGGCCAACGGGCATCTTCTTCCAATGCGGTCGCACAAAGATCAAAAGACAAAGGCATGCACCCACCTCCAAAGGCGTACCTAAATTAACTCTAGCATGCTGGAACATCAGAACCATGCTCGATTCTGCGGATAGCGGACGTCGTGAGCGCCATTCTGCATTAATTGCCCATGAACTGGCTCGTCTTAATAGCGACATTGCTGCTCTCATCGAAGTTCGCCTTCATGAAGAAGGCAGACTCAGAGAACATGGTGCCGGTTATACTCTCTTATGGTCAGGTAAGCCCAGAACTGAAAAGCGTATCTCAGGAGTTGGCTTCATGATCAAAAACTCCATCGTTCCTGATACCTTAAGCCCCTAATGGTTTTTTATTTTTCTAATATTTGTAAGACTTGTAAGTTTTATAAGTAAGTTTTAAAAGCAGTAACCTTCCCCCCCCTTGTCCGTTGTTCCTTTCCCTTTCTCCAGCACCCTTGTTTATACATACCCTAACCCTCTTACCCCATTCTATTCTCCCCATATCAATCCTACTTCTGAATACAGCAGAAATGTTTAGTCTTTTGTCAAGGCAAGGCCTAGACAGTTGACAGAACAGCATATCTGGGCCAAAACCACAGAATAAGTCAGAAATTAGGTAACTATGTACCCTTTGTGCTCTGATGATGATGAAGATGAGGAAGGGGGGGTCCCAAAATACACCCCAGACTAATTTCAAAGAGGTGGACCCAGGGCGGACCAGAGGAAAGGCCAAAGGGTGGGCACATCTGGGATTGGATGGATGATATTATAAAATGTAATCTCTCAGGCACGGCCTGCGCGTGTCCTGTAACATCTTAGCCTTGGCAAATAAACCCTTTCTTATCTCACCCCTAATTAACTGCTCCGGAGATTTTTTTCAGCACCAAAATACAGCGGCAACATTCCTAAACTTGAAAATCTGCCGACAGGTCACTCTGACCGCATTATCTCCCTTCTCCTTCCACTACACAACAAACAACGGTATCTACATTCGATACCGTACTGATGGAAGCCTATTCAACCTAAGGCGACTGAAGGCCCACACCAAGACCTTAAATCATCTTGTCCGGGAACTGCTTTATGCTGATGACACCGCCCTTGTCGCCCACACAGAAGTAGCTCTGTAGCGTTTAACATCCTGCTTTGCTGAGGCTGCTGAGCTCTTTGGGCTGGAAGTCAGCTTAAAGAAGACTGAAGTTCTCTATCAACCTGCACCTCAGGAAGTCTTCCATCTTCCCCATATTACCATTGGCCAATCAGAACTCAAATCAGTCCAGCGGCTTAATTACCTTGGTAGCCTCATCTCCTCGGATGACAGATTGACGGAGAGATAGACAATAGGTTAGCCAAGGCATATAGTGCTTTCGGAAAATTCCATAAAAGAGTGTGGCGAAATAAACACTTGAAGAAAAGTACAAAGATCAGTGTTTACAGAGCCATTGTGCTGTCTACGCTTTTATATGGATCTGAATCATGGGTCATCTACCACCACCACCTGCGTCTCCTAGAACGCTTCCATCAATGCTGTCTCCGTACAATCCTAAACATCCACTGGTCAGATTATGTGACCAATACATCTGTTCTAGAACAAGCAGCAGTCACAAGTATTGAGGCCATGTTACTGAGAACACATCTGCGTTGGGCAGGACACGTCTCAAGGATGAAGGACCACGGCCTCCCTAAGATCTTGCTTTATGTTGAACTTGCCACTGGCTGCCGCAAGAGAGGAGCCCCGAAGAAAAGATACAAGGACTCCCTGAAACAATATCTTAGCCTCGGCCATATTGATCATCATAATTGGTCTACTCTGGCCTCCAACTGGGAGGTCTGGAGACACACCATCTCTAACGCTGCTGCTTCCTGTGAGAATGCATGCCGGATCACTCTCGAGGAGAAAAGGCAAAGCAGAAAGAATCGTGTCTTGCAGAATATACAACCTAAGGAGTCTTTCTGCTTGTGCCTTTTGCAATCGGATATGTCTATCTCGTATTGGCCTCATTAGCCACCAGCATGCTTGAAACAAATGTGAATAGAGCCTTCCTAAATCTTCGTTCATGAAGCCTAGCCATGATGACTGTTAGTCTAATTATAGCAGAATTGAAAGCATATATTGCTTTTGCTACACTGATTGCTTTAAAGTTTGCAATATTTATATTTGTAAATGTTCTGGCCCAGCAGTTTAACAGCAGTTCGTAAACACTGTTTGGAATATCTGTGTCTCTTTGACTACTGCAGCTTGTGAAAGGGATTCCTCCCGAAGGAATGGTTTGGTGGGGAAATCCACACAGGATTTCATGTGATTGTGAGATCAGATTTATGTACCTTATGCCTCTAAAATGCTTTCTCATCCAGTGTCATCTAGGAGTATGCGAATGCTGAGGAGCCAGAAGAACAACCAAAACCAATAGCAGTCGCCCCTGTCCAGAAAAGGAAATCAAAGACTAAATCAGTCCGTATAGCAAATGATGACGAAGAAGCAGGACCTTCACATCCACCGGAGGAGACGGAGCCAGAAATAATCACTCGGTCCCTATCCCTGGGTGAGCTACGTGAGCTCTGGAGATAGTTCACACAACAGGTGAACGAGTCCATTCTGACCTGGCTGGTCCGAATCTGGGATGCTGCAGCTAACGATACAATCCTAGATGGGAGTGAAGCCAGACAGCTGGGATCCCTGTCTCTAGATGTAGTCATTGATCAGGGGATTGGAAGGAGGCAGGAGACTCTCAGCCTCTGGCGGCGACTGTTGTCCAGTGTGAGGGAGAGATACCTTTGCAAGGAGGACCTCCACGTACAGCAAGGACAGTGGAACACAATGGAACAAGGTATCCGGTGCTTAAGAGAATTAGCTGTACTGGAGATAATCTTTTCAGAGGATGAAAGATTCCCTAAAAGTCCAGATGGTGTACAGTGCACCTCCCAGATGTGGTTAAAGTTTGCACGACTCAGGTCAGAAATGTATTCCCGCTATTTAGCAATATTACAATGGAGGGAAGGAGAGGACAAGGTGGGTGCATTGGTCAGTAAACTCAGGATTTATGAAGACACTGTCACTGCCCCATTACGAGCCCACGTCTCATCTGTGGAAACCAAACTGGCTGAACATGTCCGAAGCCTGGAAGAGAAGATTGAAGAGGGACACCAGAAGCTAAGAGAGGAAATTAAGGAAGGGATCTTCCATATCTCACCAGGACAAACAAGAGTCTCTGCTATCAGGAGCCAGCGTCCCCCAGCTAAGGAGAGAAGGTACACTCCACGTGGCAATCTATAGTTTTACCTCCATGAGCACGGAGAAGATATGAGGAAGTGGGATGGGAAACCCACATCTTCCTTAGCAGCCCGGGTATGTGAACTAAAAAGAGGAACAAGTACCACAAGGAACTCTTCAAGGGTAAATGCTGCTCCAGTCTCTCGTGGGCAAGACTCCAGACGGTACAGGAATGATGATATGTCTGATCCTCTTGAAGGGACCTCCAGGTCATACTCACAAGAAGAGCACAATGAGTACCATGACCAGGACTAGAGGTGCCCTGCCTCTAGCCAGGTAGAGGAGAGGGACAATTGAGTCTATTGGACAGTGTGGATTCGGTGGCCTGGCACATCAGAGCCACAAAGATATAAGGCCTTAGTGGACACCAGCGCACAATGTACTTTAATGCCATCAAGATACGTAGGGGCAGAATCCATCTCCATTTCTGGGGTAACAGGGGGATCCCAACAGCTGACTGTACTGGAAGCTGAAGTGAGCCTGACTGGGAAGGAATGGCACAGACACCCCATCGTGACTGGCCCAGAGGCCCCGTGCATCCTTGGCATAGATTACCTGAGGAGTGGGTATTTCAAAGACCCAAAAGGACTTCGTTGGGCTTTTGGCATAGCTACTGTGGAGACAGAGGAAATTAGACAGTTGAACACCTTGCCTGGTCTCTCAGAGGACCCCTCTGCTGTGGGACTGCTGAAGGTTGAAGAACAATTGGTACCGATAGCCACAGCAACAGTGCACCGTCGGCAATACCGCACTGACCGAGACTCTGTGACCCCTATACATAAGATGATCTGTGACCTGGAGACCCAGGGGGTGGTCAGCAAGACTCGCTCACCCTTTAATAGCCCTATATGGCCAGTGCGTAAGTCCAGGGGAGAGTGGAGGCTGACAGTGGATTACCGTGGACTCAATGAAGTCACA
This sequence comes from Pseudopipra pipra, assembly GCF_036250125.1. Classification (NCBI taxonomy): domain Eukaryota; kingdom Metazoa; phylum Chordata; class Aves; order Passeriformes; family Pipridae; genus Pseudopipra; species Pseudopipra pipra. Next base: position 43,112,525 of record NC_087580.1, read on the forward strand.
CCACCCCTGAGTGCTGCTGTGCCGGACATGCTGGAGCTCCAGTATGAGCTGGAGTCCAAGGCAGCCAAGTGGTATGCCACCATTGACATTGCCAATGCCTTTTTCTCCATTCCTTTGGCAGCTGAGTGCAGGTCACAATTTGCTTTCACTTGGAGAGGTGTGCAGTACACCTGGAATCGACTGCCTCAGGGGTGGAAACACAGTCCCAGCATTTGCCATGGACTGATCCAGACTGCACTGGAAAAGGGCGAGGCTCCAGAACATCTACAGTACATTGACGACATCATTGTATGGGGGAACACAGTGGGGGAAGTCTTCGAGAAAGGAGAGAAGATAATCCAGATTCTCCTAAGAGCTGGTTTTGCCATTAAACGGAGTAAGGTCAAGGGACCTGCTCAGGAAATTCAGTTCCTAGGAGTGAAGTGGCAAGATGGACGCCGCCTAATTCCAATGGAGGTGATCAACAAAATAGCAGCCATGTCCCCACCAACCAGCAAGAAGGAAACACAGGCTTTCCTAGGCGCTGTGGGCTTTTGGAGGATGCATATCCCCGAGTACAGTCAGATTGTAAGCCCTCTCTACCTTGTGACACGGAAGAAAAATGATTTCCAGTGGGGCCCTGAACAACAACAAGCCTTTGAACAAATTAAACAGGAGATTGCCCATGCGGTAGCCCTTGGACCAGTAAGGACAGGACAGGACATGAAGAACGTGCTCTACGCTGCAGCCAGGGAGAATGGCCCTACTTGGAGCCTCTGGCAGAAGGTGCCTGGGGAGACCCGAGGACGACCGCTGGGATTCTGGAGTCAGGGATACAAAGGATCCGAAGCCAGCTATACACCAACTGAGAAAGAGATCCTGGTTGCTTATGAAGGAGTTCGAGCTGCCTCAGAAGTGATCAGCACCGAAACGCAGCTCCTCCTGGCACCCTGACTACCAGTGCTGGGCTGGATGTTCAAGGGAAGAGTTCCTTCTACACACCACCCCACCGATGCCACATGGAGTAAGTGGATCGCTCTGATCACACAGCGAACCCGGATAGGGAATCCTAATCGCCCTGGGATTCTGGAAATTATCACCAATTGACCCGAAGGTGAGAGTTTTGGACTATCCTCTGAAGAAGAAGAGGAGTCTACATTGGGCAATTCTTGAGGATGTCTTATTAGGTTTATGGAGATATCTTCCACAAACTTACTTCATGGTTACCAAATTGGACCTGGATAAAACAACTGTGTATATTAGTGATGTACATAGTTAGTATTTGTGAAATAGCTCACTGCATGACCCGATGATGTAGGTGTTGGTCATCCCTTTGGTATAATGCTAGGTATAAGTGGTAGAGATTGGACAAGATTGAGTTTTGTCCATCTCTAAAGGGGGAGACTGATGCCTCATAGCTTTTTGAATTTTTTAACTTTTGTAGATTTTAGAAGTAGATGTGTAGTGAATGTAGATTTTAATGTAGCTGCATTATATCCCTTACTCTGTAGCATAATAGTTACACATACCCAACTCTGTTACCCCATTTCATATCAATCCCTCTAAATTCTGTTAGCGTGTTTAGTCTTCTTTTTAAGGTAGAATTGCAGAAAAATACCCTAAGGCCTAGACCAGAAGATATCACACAGACCCAGCAACCTTCAAGCCTGGAACTTTGGAGAAGCTTCAAGGACTGTGTGTGCTGCGAAGAAGATGAAGATGAGGAAGAAGGGGTCTCAAATGCCCCCAGATCCAATTCTCAAAGGGGCATTTCAGGGGGCAGAACTGGGCAGAACCAGGGGTGGACAAATCTGGGATTGGATGGACCTTATTATAAAATCATAGAACCACTGTCTGGGGGTGCGCATCATGTGTATTCCACTGGCCTGAGGCCTGATTAAAGGATCTACTCTCTTTATCTTATACACTAAACTGGCCTCGAGTCTTTTTCTCCGCGGTCTCTCTTAAGGCAACATCCTCAACATGACTTTTGTACCACATCTCATGTTTGCGTTCATTCTGGACCTTGAGGCTTCTGGACACATGCTAAAGTGGTGACAAAGGAACCCCCAGAACCAAGTTCAGGAAGTTGGGAGGAAAAAAGGAGGATGCATATTGGCTGCCCTTTCCCCTGAGGCTTGTCAGATGCAAATTTAAACCAGTATGTTTCAGAATTTCAACCCCCATTCAGCATTTTTTATCTTTTACTTTTTTGCTAAAATATTCTGACAGGCAATGGCACTGGTCAGCCAGTTCTTTTTGTTGTGGCTAGAGGATTCTATGTATGAACAATGTGGGTGAGTTGTGTCCAAAGTTAGAAGAAGTGCCACAAAGGTCTGTGAAATTTTGTTCCTGGGCTTGCTCCATGCAGTGTAAGGTGGGTGCAAATGGATCATTTGGAGGCACACTAGTTCCTGTGTTGTGGATATGAACAGAGCACATCATAGGTGCATGCTCTTGGGCAGTCACCAAGAGCAGTCTAACAGTGTTCCTGTGGAGTTGCAGGAATGGAGTTTATTGCTCAATGTCCATCTTCCAAATGGATCATACAAATTAGCACTTGAAACTGTGAGGAGTAAAGGGAAATGCTAGATTTCATCTATCCTAAAAAGCAAAGCGGATGCTCCTAAATATTTATAAGACCAAATCACTAGCTAGGGTAGTTCAGCAGAATTTAGAAAGGAAGTCTCAGAAGTCTCAGTCAGCAGCCAGACTATCCTCAAGTAACCTGTTGCATGATTTTAGCTTAAGGGCAGGCTTGAGATAAATCACTGAAGATAAATCAACATAGCCTAGAGGGTGACATACCTGTGGTATTGCTTCTTACATTCAAGAATTTGCTTGTCAAAACATAAAGATCTCCCTTATAATGTGCTCAAGGCAATAGTTACCTTATTTTATGTGTTACATGTAGTATTGCTGAAATCCCCAAGGTGCAGATTTAACTTATGCTTATAGGGGTTTCTTTGTCATCTTGTTAAAGAAACTTCCCTGTCTGATCATTCTGAAGCCACTCTGGCACTCACACTCGCACCACCTGAGCTGGGACCAAGGCCCCTTTGCAGCTTCACCGCCCCACATTCACACAGTCAGATCAGGTTTCCTTACTGGCTTGGCCCCAGGTTTCCCATAGCAGAGTCTCAGACATCTCGATCCTTAAAGCAATTTAATCATGGTGCAATAACAAAATAACAGCTTGAGCTGGCGTGCCCAAGGAGGGACCCTGAACAAAGGAAACCCTGGGCTTTTATACCCTCACAGTCTAAGCATGCAAAAGTCTGGGGTTGTTGACTCCTGCTGTGTCCCTGGGTGTCCGATCACCTGGCTGGGACACAGGTCCCATGTCCTTTTTATGTGAAGGTTGACACCAGTTCATAGCCTCTTGCCTGGGGCTCTCGTCCCCCAGAGTTCAATCTGCAGCTCACAATGCGGCTGCACCCCAAGCTACCTGCACTGAATGGATTCCTCAACAATCTGAAATCTTACATTTAAAGTGTGATTTTTCTGCCTCTTATTTTCTCTTTCTGATTGCCCTCCCCTAATGTACTTGAAGACTTCTGAAAAATCAGGGTAGAAAATACTCATTCCTATACATAAATAAATAATTACTTTCCTTTTCGTTTAAATTACTTAAGTGGACAAGTCTGTAAAAGCGCAATCACTCTCACTTTATCACAAATAAGCTTCTAGTCAATAGGCCTCTCAGCCCATGGTAGGACCTAGCTTGCATGGGAAATTCCTTGACCTCTTGGGAAATTTTGTGGAGGGAACCCCTTTCACCAAAATTTGGCATACCAGTGGTTCTCTCTGGTAAGGTCAAACCTAAAGTCTCTCTCTAGCTCGGATGCATCCGCACATGGCACACAAGGGGCATGTGAACAGCTGACTAGGGCTGCATTACCTGGAGGCTTCCAAGTCACCCTTATGGCTGCTCCAGAGTCTGCTCACCCAGAGCCATACAAGCACTCATTGACCTTCTACAGCTCACTGAAGATCTGACTTTGAAACAGTGAAATTCTCCACCTACTGAATGGCTTAGCCAGTATGCTACACAACAGTGGCCTCAGATCTTTTTGTAAATTTTCCAGAAGATCCAAAGAAAAAATTGCTATGAACTCCTAAGTAATGTTTATAAATGCAGGCTGGTGTTGCTCATGACTGAGATTCAAAAGGCAGTTAACAGGCCTGCTTGGAAAATCTGATTTCCTTTTATGAAAAGGTAACCCACCTAGCTGATCAAAGGAAGCCAGTTGATGTAATCTTTTTGGATTTCAGTAAATTTTTTGATATTGTCTCTCCCAGGATCCTTCTGGACAAACTGTCCAGCCCACAGCTGGATAAATACACCATGCGATGGATGAGCAACTGGTTCATGGGTTATTTATAGTGACTGGGGTCACATCAGACTGGCAACCTGTCACTAGTGGGGTTCTGCAGGACTCCATCTTAGGCCCTGTGCTCTTCAATGTCTTCATAAATGATTGGGATGCAAGACTCGAAGGGATACTAAGTAAATTTGCTGTTGATACTAAATTGGGAGGAACTGTTGACTCCCTCGAAGACAGGGAGGCCCTGCAGAGAGACCTCAACAAATTAGAGGGCTGGTTAATCACCAACCGTATGAAGTTCAACAAAGGCAATGCCAGACTCTGCACCTGGGACAGGGCAACCCTGGATGTAGGGACAGACTGGGGAATGAGAGGCTGGAGAGCAGTGCCAGTAAAGGGACCTGGGGATCCTGGTCGATGGCAAGTTGAATATGAGTCAGCAGTGCCCTGGTAGCCAGGAGGGCCAACTGTGTCCTGGGGGGCATCAGGTACAGCATCACCAGATGGTCGAGGGAGGTGATTTTCCCGCTCTATTCTGCACTGGGGCAGCCTCACCTCGAGTCCTGGGGGCAGTTTTTGGGTGCCACAATATAAGAAAGATATTAAACTATCAGAGAGAGTAATGAATGATTCCTGCCAAACATTCCAATTAAAAAGAAAACAAGTAAGGTCAGTATAACCTGGAGAAGGAAGAAAAACAAATAAATCATAAAACTTAATTGGGCCCCCATAAAGACATAAAACAGATTACCTCCCCTTTTACCTTGTACATAAGTTATAGCTGAACCAAACTTAGCCAACAGGAATGTTAACACTTTCTTATCAAAGCTATGAGAATTTACAACTTTTTGTAGATAACAGATTAGTCTAAGAAAACATCTGTTGAATTCCTGAAATAACGATGTATGATGTTTATGCTTGTGTATAATGAATATGCATGAAGTAGCTGAAATAAATGTCGAGCCTATGTCTGCTTTTGGTGTGACAGACCTCAGAGGAGCTAAACTCCTCCTGTTCACCCAGTGTTGTATTTGCTTTTATCATATAATAAATTCTAATTAGAAAATTACTTGGCCTGAGACTCTGTTTCTCACAAACTTAGTGACTTGCCCAACGTGATACCCTCCGTGTTCTGGGGGATATTTAGTACCTGGAATAGGGGCGCGCCTGCTGTTTTTCAGCGACCCATTCACAGGCCTAGTTTCCTGACAGAACCAGGGTAACGCATATATGGTAAAAACAAGGAATTAATAAGCTCCCAGAGTGCTGCAGAAAAAGGCCCATAATTCTTGTGCATGAAGACCCAAGTGAGAACTGTAAGTATACTCGGGGGGGGGCAGATAAAGAGGTCAGAGTGAATGAGACGCAGTGTAGCTGCGAATCGAGAGCGGAGTCCCGAGGGTCTCGTTTCTGTCTTCCCGCGAGGGGCACAGCAGGTGAAGGGACAAAGTGATTGAATTCCTGATTGGACCTCTGGGGTCGGTGGAAGTTTTTAGAGGGGACCTCTGTGTCGGTGGAAAAATCCTAGAAGGGATCCCAGAGGGTCGGCAGGAAGGCTTTAGAAGGGACCTCGGAAACTATGGGGCAAGGAATCAGTAAATTAAGTTGCCTCAGGAAGGAAGGGAGTAGGCAGGCATTGCCAGACATACCCCGTGACAGTCCTCTTGGGGTAATGATATTAAACTGGGAAAATAGAGAGAGTACCAAAAATAAGGATAAATCAAAAATGATTCAGTTCTGTATGATTGAATGGACTAAAGAAAAGGGATGATAATATCTCTTGGCCTGTGTATGGATCATTTGAGGGCTGGATATGCCAAGCCCTCAACATTTATGTTAACAGCAAGGAGCCAATTAACCCTGAAGAAAGTGAATATGCTGCTTGCTGGAAAGGGGAGGTTTGGCCAGAACCTATTAAGGTTTATAAGTTAATGAAAAAAAGGCCAGCCGAAAAGGAATTAACAGAAACCAAATGGGAGCCATTAGACAATTTACCTCCACCCTATAATCCACCCCCTCCCCAACCCCTTTTACAACCCTCTTCCCAACCCCTTTTACAACTCCTTCCACAGCCCCTTTCACCACCTTCCTCACAGCCCCCTTCAATGGCTGTTCCCACAGCGCCTCTGAGTAATTCTCCCCCTGTACAGCCTCCTTTGACTGCAGACTCCACTGCCCTGCAAAATCGTAAAAGTGAGAGTCCTGAAAAACATAAGACTCGAAGAAAGAGGTGAACCACCCCAAGGGAAGTTAGAGCTCTTTTAGTAGATCAAGAAAGCTCTAGTGAGGAACATGAAGGTTTACACCCAACACAGGAATTATACCCACTTAGAGAAGTACCATTAGGGGGAGCACAAGGGGGAATTGGGTTTGTAAATGCTCCCCTAAGTTCAGGTGAAGTTCGAGCATTTAAGAAGGAGATGGGAAGGTTATTAGAGGACCCCTCAGGGGTATCTGAACAACTAGATCAATTCTTAGGACCAAACACATTTACTTGGGGAGAAATGCGATCCATTCTGGGAATCCTATTCAACCCGGAAGAGAGGCAAATGATACGAATGGCAGGGATACGAATATGGGATAGGGAGAACCTATTAGGACTCCCAGGAGATAATAAAATGCCCATTAATCCTCCCAATTGAGACCACAATTCTATTGTGGATCGACAACACATGGCAGATTATTGTACTTTAATAATAAGAGAAATTAAAGAAGCTGTGCCTCGTGGGCAAAACGTCACAAAAGCATTTAAAAGTCAGCAAGAAAAAGATGAAACTCCGAGTGCATGGCTAGAAAGGTTAAGAAAAGACTTACAGCAATACTCAGGGATTGACCCAGAAACTCCAGCTGGACAAGTGGTACTAAAGGTCCACTTTGTAAGTAATTCCTGGAACGATATCAGGAAGAAATTAGAAAAATTGGATGATTGGCAGAACCGGGGGCTTGAGGATTTGCTAAGAGAAGCACAAAAGGTTTATGTGCGAAGAGATGATGAAAAAGCAAAAACAAAGGCAAAAGTCTTAGTAGCCGCCATCCGAGAATCACAAAAAGGTGTAAAATCAGATGAAAAGAGGAACTTTAAAGGAGAATGGAAAAAGGGGGGTCTTAATGCAGACAACAAACCCCAGCGAATTGTCTCAAGGACTCAGGAGTTTGAATGCTTCTATTGCGGGGAAAAAGGCCATCTGAAGAGAAACTGTCCAAAGAGACAGAAGGACTTGAAACTGTTTGAAGAAGCTGAAAGGGATTAGGGAAGTCAGGGGCTTTATTTCCTGGGAGAAAAACATCATAAGAAGCCCTTGATAAAGCTAAAATTGGTACCCCAGGATGAGGAATATGAATTTCTTGTGGACACGGGCGTGGATTGAACATGTATAATCAAAATTCCTCAAGGTTGTAAAGCCAGTAAAGACACAATTAGAGTAATTGGAGCAAAGGGGGAGGGATTTCCAGTGCCTTTAGTAAAACAAGTCCAAACTGAGGGAGAAACTAGAATTGCAGTGGGAGACTTACTGCTAGTACCTGAAGCAGGTTATAATCTTTTAGGAAGAGACCTACAAGTTTCCCGAGGAATAGGGGTTATACTGGAGGAAGGAGAGATGAGAGTTAAAATAATGACTCTCAAAGAGGAAGATGAGGAAAAGATTAACCCCAGCTTATGAGCCTCAGAAGACCAAGTGGGAAAATTAAAAATTGATCCCATAAAAATAGAAATCATTGATCCAAATCGTCCAATACAGGTGAAACAATATCCTATTTCTCAAAAAGGAAGGATGGGCCTCAAACCCATCATAGACAAACTACTGACAAATGGGACTCTAGAAGTCTGCATGTCCCCCCATAACACCCCCATCCTTCTGGTTAAAAAAGGAGATGGCATCTTTAGACTAGTTCAAGATTTAAGGGAAGTAAACAAAAGAACTATTGCCTGGTTTCCTGTGGTTTCGAATCCATATACACTTTTAAGCCATATTCCCCCTAACTATATCTGGTACAGTGTTATAGATCTAAAAGATGCCTTTTGGGCTTGCCCACTAGATGAAGGAAGTAGAAATATATTCGCCTTTGAGTGGGAAGATCCGCAAACACAGAGAAAACAACAATTAAAATGGACAGTTCTCCCTCAGGGGTTCACAAAATCCCCAAACCTGTTTGGACAGGCCCTAGAAGGACTATTATTAGAATTTCCTAAACCTCCAGGAGTAGAAATTATACAATATGTAGATGATTTATTGATTGCTGGGGAAAGTGAAGAGGAAGTCAGAGAAATCACAATAAAACTCTTAAACTTCCTTGGAAAAAAAGGATTGAAAGTTTCCAAAAAGAAATTACAATTTGTGGAGCAAAAGGTGAAGTATTTAGGTCACTGGCTAGATAAGGGGACTAAGCGACTAGATGCTGAAAAAGTAAGAGGAATATTAACCATAACTCCCCCAAAAACTAAGAGGGATATAAGAAAGTTACTGGGATTATTAGGATATTGCAGATTATGGATTGAGAGTTATAGTGGATTAGTAAAGTTTTTATATGAAAAGCTTACCCAAGAAGTAGTGAAGTGGAATGAAAAAGATGATGAAAAGCAAGAAGAAATTAAAAGAGCTCTAACCAGGACCCCAGTTCTGACCCTTCCTGAGTTGAAACAACCATTTCAGCTGTTTGTAAATGTAGAACAAGGAATTGCCTATGGGGTACTTACACAAGAAAAAGGAGGACACTGAAAGCCAGTAGCATATTTGTCAAAATTACTGGATCCAGTCAACAGAAGTTGGCCTGTATGCTTGCAAGCAGTAGCAGCCACTGCTGTACTAGTGGAAGAAAGCTACGAGATCACTTTCGGGGGAAAAATTGTAGTTTACACTCCCCATGCTGTGCGAGCACTACTGAATCAAAAAGTAGAAAAATGTTTGACTGACGCCCGCATTTTAAAATATGAAGTGTTATAGATTATAAATCTGAGAGAGGAATTTTTTCTTTCCCTGCTTCCCTGTAAGAGAAACGGAGTTTCGAATAGGGAAGGGGGAAGGGAGGTAATTAGCCTTACAAAGGAACTGGCTCGCCAGACTGCATTCCTCGCTGATGGAACATCAGAGAGGCTGGGGAGAGAGGGGGGGCTGGTTCTGTTCAGAGGGGAGAGGGTCAGACGGCAGAGTTGGCTCTCATAGGGAGACGGGGGTCTGCGTGCAAGCATTTGGGGAGAGGGACTGGGATCTGGTTTTTTTGGCTTCTCATCCTGATCAGCTCGGACTGCTGGCTTTGACTTGCCTGGCTGTCCCGCTCCCCGTATCTGCTGTGTTTCATCGGAGACGCCGTCACCTGGGACAGCGGTGAGTGGGAGTGGACTGCTTCCCTTCCCTTTTTCCTCCCACTGAGAGAAGGGTCCCCCATTTCCTTCTCGGCTTCTCCCGCGATCCGGGACCACCCCCCCCCCCCCCGGACCCCTCTCCCTGCTTGGTGACCTCCAGAGCCCAACAGCCAAACAGCCCCCCTGCCGACCACAACAGAGAACTGCAGGTTCTACACCTTCAGTGATCCAACAGCGCCCCCTGCAGGCCACGACAGGGTACTGCAGGCCCTGCACCTTCAGCGACCCAACAGCACCTCCTGCAGGCCACGATTAGGACTGCGCTAAAGGACAGAGAAGTATTCATTCAGACCTTTTTTTTTCCTAGGATTACTGTCTAGTTTTTTTGTGTTCTGTTACTGTTTTTGCCAACATACATATATCTTTTAATAAACGGTTGTTATTTCTTCTGTTTGTTTCCACACTTCCTTGATTAAAACCCCCTTAATTTTGAATTTACAAGTGCTGATAGAGAGGAGTTTGGTCTATCTTATAACTAACTCATCCTCTTTAGCAAACATTCCAGTCTCCTCAGACTGAGACAGAAGCTATACTAATCCATAGTCCAGACTTAGAACTCACAGTAACTAACAACCAGAACCCTGCACAATTTCTGTATGGAGAACCAAGTGAACTGACTCAAATTTTAGAACATAACTGTTCAGAACTGATACAATTACAAACCAAAGTCCGAGAGGATTTAGAAGAAGTGGAATTAGAAAAAGGAGAGAAATATTTTGTTGATGGCTCCTCCTGATACAAAGATGGGAAGAGAATTTCTGGATATGCAGTAATCAATGGAAGCAACATGACAATCATAGAATCGGGGAAACTTAGTCCAGCCTGGTCAGCACAAGCATGTGAGTTATATGCCCTCTACCGGGCTCTTGAGTTATTGAAAGGAAAGAGGGGAACTGTCTTCACCGATTCAAAATATGTCTATGGGGTCGTACATTCATTTGGGAAAATTTGGAAAGAAAGGGGGTTAATAAGTACGAGAGGTAAATCATTAATACATGAAGAATTGATAAATCAAGTATTAGAAGCTTTAAGAAAACCCCTAGAGATAGCAGTAGTCCATGTAAAAGGACACCAAAAGGGTATATCCTTCGTAATCTGGGGAAACAACTTAGCAGATGAGGTGGCCAAAGAAGCAGCCGAAAAAGGAGAAATAACCAAGTTACATATATTAAGTTTACAACAGCCCGAAGATTTAGAAGTACCAGTATTTTCAGAGAGAGGAGAAAGAACTAACACAAATAGGTGCAAAGAAGCAGGAGGGGGGAGCGTGGATCCTGGTAGATGGGAGAAAAATGGTTTCCAAACCAATAGCACGAACAATATTAATGAAGTTACATCAAGTTACTCACTGGGGAACACGGGCTCTATGTGATCAATTTTTGCAATGTTATGGGTGCATAGGAATTTTTGAAATCGCTAAGCAAGTTACCAGTCACTGTTTGACATGTCAAAAAGTGAATAAAAAGGTTATGAGAAATATTCCTGTAGGAGGACAGAATATTGCATACCAACCCTTCGAGCGAATCCAGGTGGATTTCACAGAACTCCCACCTGTGAATAAATGGAAATATCTATTAGTAATAACTGACCATCTGACCCATTGGGTAGAAGCAGTACCTACTGAAAGGGCCACAGCAAATTTTGTAATCAAGGTGCTACTTGAAAATATAATCCCCAGATATGGAATAGTATATAGCATAGATTCGGACAGAGGAACTTATTTCACATCAAAAATACTCAGAGAAATAACAATTGCGTTAGGAATCAAGTGGAAACACCACACTCCCTGGCACCTCCAAAGTTCAGGAAGAGTCGAATGAATGAATCAGACCCTGAAGCAAGCTCTAACCAAATTGATAATCAAAACTCAGATGTCATGGGTTAAATGTTTACCATTAGCTTTATTGCGTATCCGTACCCAGCCCAGGGCAGACCTTGGTTTATCACCATATGAAATGCTTTATGGAATGCCTTATATTTGGCTAAAAGATGTAATAGGCGACTATAACAATGTTGACACTAAATTAAAGCCATATATAGAGGTGTTCACAAAAAGACTAACAGAGATAAGAGAACGAGGGGCCTTAGCCCAGACAGCACCCTTAGATTTCAAAATACATAAGATAAATCCTGGAGATTGGATTTTAATAAAAAGATGGAAAGAAACATCCTTAACTCCTTATTGGAAAGGTCCTTTTCAGGTACTGCTCACAACAGAAACCGTGATCCATATGGCAGAACGAGGTTGGTCCCATGCTACCAGGATCAAAGGACCAGTGGATCCACCACAGCTAAAAGAGTGGACTGTATCATCGACACCTGGAGACGTACGACTTAAACTCCAGAAACAACCTCTATGAATCCATCCCCTGAATGGACGAGACACATTGAGGACTGGAATGAATTAACTCCGGAGCAGAGAAACTTAAGAGCCTCGCAAGTATTTCCTGAAAGTAGAGGTGTGAGACCTAGTTTGAAATCCTGGTTTCAATTGCCCCCAAATCAGACTCTTAGGAGCCTGAAGTTTTTTCCATGAGACCGAGAAGACCTCCCTTGGCAAAGTGGAGGAGCAGGATTATATAAACTCGAGCATCAATTCTGCCCAATTTTTGCATTAGCTTGTGATATTGAGAAGGTGGGTTCTCAAATCCCCGAACCGTCACTACCAGTTTCAATATGTTGTATAAAACATCCAAAGTCAGAACATACTTGTTGGGTAGAGTGTCAATGTATGACTTGCCACCGTATCTGGTCCTGTGTGTCATATAGACAATACCTATATTGCCCTAAGTGCCGTAATGGACACGAGGATGGACATCTATTTATATCAGCACAAATAAAGAAATTGTTCTGTGGGTGGGAATTATTCTTACCAGTAAATTGGGAAATATTTGAGACAGACTGGTATACAGCATTCGGATACTGTATAGTAAGGGTTGCTAGGGAAAAGGTCCAGGGAAATTATCGACCGAGCGACCTTGGCTTTGTATTTTAAATAAACCCAAGGTAAGAAATGTTGCAATGGCCATAAACCTCTATATACTGATCAACTAGTGGGAATAAGGAAATTACCGAGAGAACACGGTGTTTGCAAGATAAAATCTTAATCAAATCTAAAAATCTAAAAGGGGCAAGACCAGATTAACCTCTGAACCTGCCACTGACAGCCAGCCATGGGCTGCAGCCCCGTTCGGGCATGGGCCGTGGAGGTTTAAGTTATACTGGACCCTTTTGGGTACTTTGCTGCTTTTGGGCTCAAACCCTTTCCGACGAATGTGCCAAATGCTACTGATGCCTTAAGCCCCTAATAGTTTTTATTTTTCTAATTTTGTAAGCCTTATAAGTTTTATAAGTAGCGAAAGTAGACTTTAAAAGCAGCAACTCTCACATCCCTTTCCCTGTAGCACCCTTAGTTTACACATTCCTTAACCCTCTTACCCCATTCTATGCTCCCTGTATCACTCCTACCCCCGAATCCAGTAGAAATGGTTAGTCTTTTGTCAAGGCAAGGCCTAGACTGTTTGGAGAACAGCATATCAGGGCCTGAATAACAAAACAGAGTCAAGAATTAGGTGACTATGTACCCTTTGTGCTCTGAAGATGGTGAAGATGACGAAGTAAAAGCCCCCAGACCCATTTCTCAGGGGATGAACCCAGAGCTGTCCAGAGTAAAGGCCACAGGGTGGACAGACACATTTGGGATTGGATAGATGGTAGTATAAAATGTAACATCTCGGGCACAGCGGGTGCGCGTCTTGTAACATCTTTTGCCTTGGCACATTAAACCCTTTCCTTATCTCACCCCTAATTAACTGCTCCGGAGTATTTTTTTAGCACCAACATCTCCACGGCATCACTACCAAATTACACGGTATAAAGGCCTCATGATTCAAAGTTTAAGCTACCATTCATTCGTCAACAAAGTCTGCTATAACTCTGAACAGCTGAACACTTGCAACACAGGTTCTCGGCAACTCTGAGTAGCTAAAAATTTAGGAAAAGGGGGAATGAGGCTGGGACTTAGTTGTCCTAAGGGAGAAGAATGGATTTGTTTCACTCAAGAAGGTCATTGGGACATTTTTGACAGGGGTGGAATACAGGACTTAAAAAGGGAGGAAATAGTAAAACAAAAAGTGCAAACTACGTTAAAGGGAACCATGCAAGAAAAACCTTCCAACATGGGTGACTTATACCAAAAATTAAAAGACAAACTAGGAGAAGATTGGCAACTCCCAGGTTATGGGACTAACCTATACATTGATCTAATGGAACATATTATTCAAACATTAGATTTATCTAAGTGCTGGATTTGTAGTGGACCCTTAATGACAGAAGAGTGGCCCTGGAAAGGGACCAACCTCACTCCATGGGAAATTTTAAAATGGAATCACTCCCAGAAGGCATCAGAATCTAGGCCCCAAGGCTGGATATTAACTTCTGACGTAGTCGGACAAGAATGCATTGAAAGAAGAGGTAGGGAAACATATAGGACTAAAGTAGGAGAGTCCCCATGCCTATCAGTAAAAATTATAAATACCACAGGAGAATTCTGGCGGCCAAAAGAACCATTAGGATATTGGACTAACAATGTGACTGCAGGTTGTACATGGCACAATGATACCCAAAGCTGGTGATGTGATAAAACAAATTCGAAAAATCCTTTTGAAGGTATAGAGGAATTGAAAATATATTGGGACCAAGCGAATAGCACCAGTTTGAACTGGGTAGCCCCAGAGGGACTATTTTGGATATGTGGAAAGCGAGCATATACACAGCTCCCTAAAGACTGCAGAGGAGTCTGTACACTGGGTATAATCCAACTGGGGTTTTTCTTACTGCCCCTCGAAAAGGGTACGAATCTAGGTGTACCCTTGTATGATGATTATGGGACCATACACCGGAAAAAGAGAGATGAAATTGGAGGAACCCAAAAGTGGTACGATGATGAACGGCCTCCTGAGCGGATCATTGCTACTTATGGACCAGCTACTTGGGCCCAAGATGGGATCTGGGGTTATAGAACCCCCATATACATGCTAAATAGAATTATCTGCCTTCAGGCAGTCATGGAAATAGCCAATAAAACAATTCAGACTCTAGACCTAATTACAAGCCAACAATCGAAAACGCGAGCTGCCGTGTACCAAAATCTACTTGCCTTAGATTACCTGTTAGCTGAAGAAGGAGGGGTGTGTGGGAAATTTAATACCTCAGATTGTTGCTTAAAAATTGATGATAATAGACAAGCAGTTATGGACATTGCAAAAGATATTAGAAAACTGACTCACATACCAGTACAAAAATGGAACTCCATGTTAGATAGCAGCTGGTGGGACAACTTGTTAGGGACGGCTTGGTGGAAGAAAGTAGGATTCTTTTTATTATGTGCCCTAGCCAGCATAATATTTTTACCATGCCTTATTCCTTGCTTCATTAGATTAATAATTTCTGTCGTACAAGGGATGCAAATATCGACCATGCTGATAGATCCAAAGACTGCTCAAAGTGCCAAAGTGCTATTAATCACCAGAACTCCACCTTCCCGAGATGAAGAAAATGTCAAATTAATATTGTCCAGATTAGAGTAAAAGACACAAATCAATAATTTTATTAAAAAAGAGGAGGAATTGTAATAAATGAAAAGAATGATTCGTGCCAAACATTCAAATTAAAAAGAAAACAAGTAAGGTCAGTATAACCTGGAGAAGGAAGAAAAACAAATAAATCATAAAACTTAATTGGGCCCCCATAAAGACATAAAACAGATTACCTCCCCTTTTACCTTGTACATAAGTTATAGCTGAACCAAACTTAGCCAACAGGAATGTTAACACTTTCTTATCAAAGCTATGAGAATTTACAACTTTTTGTAGATAACAGATAAGTCTAAGAAAACATCTGTTGAATTCCTGAAATAACGATGTATGATGTTTATGCTTGTGAATAATGAATATGCATGAAGTAGTTGAAATAAATGTCGAGCCTATGTCTGCTTTTGCTGTGACAGACCTCAGAGGAGCTAAACTCCTCCTGTTCACCCAGTGTTGTATTTGCTTTTATCATATAATAAATTCTAATTGGAAAATTACTTGACCTGAGACTGTTTCTCACAGAGAGCATCCAAAGGAGGACTATGAAGATGGTGAAGGGTCTAGAGGGGAAGTCAAATGAGGAGTGGCTGAGGTCACTTGGCTTGTTCAGCCTAGAGAAGAGGAGACTGAGGGGAGACCTCACTCAAAAAGAGTAGAAAGGAGGACCCTGGGAACTACTGGCCTGTCAGCCTCATCTCTGTGGCTGGAAAGGCCAAGGAGCAGATCCTCCTAGGAGCTCTTCTAAGGCACATGGAGGACTGGGAGGTGACTTGAGGCAGCCAGTACAACTTCACCAAGAGCAAGTCCTGCCTGACCAACCTAGTGGCCTTCTACAACAGAATGACTACATCAGTGGACAAGGGAAGAGCTACAGACATCATAAATCTGCACTTCTGTAAGGCCTTTGACACGGTTGTGGAGGACCAGACATAAGCATGTTTTGTCTCAAACATTATGACTGTTACAAAAGGAAAGATGTGCTCCACCTTGAGACTCGTGCTCAGTCCCCCTTCCCCTCAACTCACTTCCTGGAGGAGGGCTGAAAGGGCTGTCTGTGCATGCGTGAACAAAACAGTGTGAAAAATCTAGTTTACATAGGAGGTGTGCACCAAGTTAACTATAAAAGGAAGCTGATTGGGCCCCTTCTCTCTCTTTTTCCCTTCTTTCTCTTTCACTCTCATTATTTACCCCAGCTCCAGACTATACACACGGCAGGACCAATGCAGGTTAGCCAGCGCATTTGAGGAGTTTGTTGCCGGAGTTGATGCCTCAAATGTGCTCCTCATGATTCCTCCCGCCTGTTCCAATGAGCGGAGGAAAAGTTCTTTCCCCCGCAGCTCTGGCTTTAGCCCCTGCCGACGTAACACAAGCAGGGGCGACAGGCACACTCCCTAAAGGGGGGGCGGCAGCTCTCTCAGGAGCTGTGGAATCTGACGCTGCCCTGACCGCCGGTGCATCTAGAGCAAGTCCAGCCGCGAAAACACCAAGTTCTGGGACTAGCATGGGAGATGCCACGGCCCTGACGGACGGAGCAGGAACCGCGGCAAGCGCGGAGGCAGACCTCCCCCCGGCTGTGACTGGCACGAACACAGCTGCCCATGGTACCTCAGCAACTACAGGCAAAATGCCCGCCGAAGCTGTGAGAGGAGGAAGAACGGGAGCGGTGTCTACAGCTGGGGCCCCCGCCCCGGATGACACAGGACCCTCTAACTCTGCCATTAGGGGCGGAGACAGAGCCGCCTCCTTCCGTCCCCCCTACCAAGAGAGGGGCGGCTACTTTAGCTGAGCCGCCCAGCTATACTGCGGAGGGGAAAGAGGAAATAAAGGAATTTTCAGTCTCTGCCCCTCATAAGGAGGGAACAGAGACACAAAAACGGGGCAAGACAATTTCGGATGCTGACAGGAGGCAAAAGCGAGGTCTCCCCTCATTTGATCCTATAAGCATGAAAGCCGAAACCCGAGGCAGGGGTTTCACTGACACAGGCACAGAGGCCTTTGATGATGAATCAGGCTATAACTCAGAGGAGAAAGAAAATTCAACCCCAGCAAAATCTCTAGTTGCAGATAAGCTGAGAGAAAAAGGAGTGGAGTTATTGATTAATACAGGTACTGCATATTCCGTATTAAATACTTTAAAAAAGTAACTGAGTTGAGATACTATAACTGTGGTTGAGGCTATGGGGATAAGTGAAACCAAAACATTCAGTGAACTTTTGGGATTTAAACTGGGTAAGCATTGGGTGACTCACCAATTTCTCTATATGCCAAATTCTCCTAAGCCTTTATTGGGTAAACCCTTAAGGCCATACAGCAGGTGAAAATTGGCAAGGCAGCTGGGGTTGATGGAATTCCACCTGAACTCTGGAAACATGGGGGCCTTGCACTCCATGCTAAATTTCACGAGTTTGTGGTGCACTATTGGGAACTAGGCGAGCTACCATCAGACCTTCGTGATGCAGTCATCATCACTTTGTATAAGAAGAAAGGAGTTAAATCAGACTGCTCAAATTACCATGGTAATACTCTGCTCTCCATTGCTGGCAAAATCCTGGCAAGAATACTCTTGAACAGACTAACACCCACTATAGCAGAAGGAATTCTACCTGAAAGCCAATGTGGTTTCAGAGCCAACAGGAGTACCACAGACATGGTATTTGTTCCCAGACAACTGCAAGAGAAGTGTAGGGAACAGAACAAAGGTCTCTATGTAACCTTTGTTGACCTCACCAAGGCTTTCGATACTGTGAGCAGAAAAGGTCTATGGCAGATTTTGGAATGTTTGGGATGTCCCCCCAAGTTCCTTAAAATGATCATCTCACTCCATGAGGATCAGCACGGCCAAGTCAGATATGGCAACGCACTTTCTGAGCCCTTTCTTATAACCAATGGTGTGAAACAAGGCTGCGTTCTTGCATCAACCCTATTCACAATCTTCTTCAGCATGATGTTCCAAAGGGCCACGGCAGACCTCGATGATCAGGACGGTATCTATCGTACTGATGGAAGCCTATTCAACCTAAGGCGACTGAAGGCCCATACTAAGACTTTAAATCATCTTGTCCGGGAGCTACTTTATGCTGATGATGCCACCCTTGTCGCCCACACAGAAGCAGCTCTGCAGCGTTTAACATCCTGCTTTGCTGAGGCTGCTGAGCTCTTTGGGCTGGAAGTCAGCTTAAAGAAGACTGAAGTTCTCTATCAACCTGCACCTCAGGAAGTCTTCCATCTTCCCCATATTACCATTGGCCAATCAGAACTCAAATCAGTCCGGCGGCTTAATTACCTAGGTAGCCTCATCTCCTCGGATGGTAAGACTGACGGAGAGATAGACAATAGGTTAGCCAAGGCATATAATGCTTTCGGAAAACTCCATAGAAGAGTGTGGCAAAATAAACACTTGAAGAAAAGCACCAAGATCAGTGTTTACAGAGCCATTGTGCTGTCTACTCTTTTATATGGATCTGAATCATGGGTCATCTACCGCCACCACCTGTGTCTCCTAGAACGCTTCCATCAATGCTGTCTCCGTACAATCCTAAACATCCACTGGTCAGATTATGTGACTAACACATCATTCCTAGAACAAGCAGCAATCACAAGTATTGAGGCCATGCTGCTGAGAACACAGCTGCGCTGGGCAGGACATGTCTTCAGGATGAAGGACCACTGCCTCCCTAAGATCATGCTTTATGGTGAACTTGCCACCAGCTGCCGCAAGAGAGGAGCCCCAAAGAGAAGATACAAGGACTCCCTGAAACAACATCTCAGTTGTGGCCATATTGATCATCATAACTGGTCTACTCTGGCCTCCAATCGGGAGATCTGGAGACACACTATCTTTAACGCTGCTGATGCTTTTGAAAAAGCACTCAGGATCACTCTTGAGGAGAAAAGGCAATGCAGAAAGAATCGTGTCTTGCAGAATATACCACCTAAGGAGTCTTTCTGCTGTGCCTTTTGCAACCGGACATGTCTATCGCGTACTGGCCTTTTTAGCCACCAGCGTGCTTGTAACAAACGTGGGTAGAGCCCTTCCCAGATCTTCGTTTGTGAAGCCTAGCCATGATTATTGGGTAAGGATTCATTAGAAAAATTAGAAGCTGAAATTAAATTCTACAAAGGGGAGATAAAAGTTATGATTTTTGATACTAAATATGTTGAGTCAGCTACCTTCTTCATACAGGAGAACCATGGAGAGATCCCTGCAGAGGTTGAGAATGCTGTCATCCCAATGGTGTGGGCCAGCATCACACTCAGACCAAAAACATCCATTTGGTCAAAGATGTATAAGGGAAAGCAAGACGAGACTGAGTCTCCAAAAACAGTAACTACCAGGAATGCCACAGACACAATGTGCACCACAAAAGTTGTGGATGCAATTGCCAACATGATGAGGCAAATGATGAGTGTTCTTTCTGTGAAGGGAGGGGGCACTAGAGAAGGAGTTGTCTAGGTTTGAAGGGAAAGCAGCTGATTTGTCCCCAGCAAGTGAAGCTGGGGGAATAGAAAAAACTATCTGTTGACCCCTGTATTCTAAAACTGTTTCAGGCTCACAACCTGTGAATGTCTCTGCCCTAATTCAGCTCGAGGGGCAGTAGAAAAACCAAAAGAGGGGTACTGTTTTGTTCTGAATATAAACTAATAATGTATCAAAAGTTGACTGTTTGCAGAAAGCTTTTTCCAGCAGTACCACCAAAACCCAGGCTGGGAATAAAACGAGTGAAACCAACTTTTGTGCAGAAGGGGGCGAATGTCTTAACAACTGCAAGAGAAATACACCAAGACAAAGAGTTTTGGACTGCAATAGAGAACTGTTGTAAAATCAGCCTGTGACTCCCAATGGTGGTACATGTGTTTATTGTATCTATTCTGTTATCTTCTTTCCTATGTTACTTTTGAACTTCTCTTACTGTTAGCTGAATTGCAGAAGAATTGAAAGCTTACATTGCTTTTGCTACACTAATTCTTTTAAAGTTTGTAATATTTATACTTGCATATATCCTGTCCCAGCAGCAGTTTGTAAACATTGTTTAAAACATCTGTGTCTCTGACTACTGTAGCTTGTGAAAGAATTCCTCCTAAAGGATGGTTTGATGGAAAGTCCACATAAAATTTTTAGGTGATTGTAACATTATATTTATACACCTTATGCCTTTAAAGAAATGCTTTCTCATCCAGTGTCATCTAGGAGTGAGTGAACGCTGAGTTTCACAGAAAAAGTCCTGTGTTAAGGTGGAAAGAGGGTGCGAAAGTGGCTGCAATACTGCACAGCACTGGTTCTATGGACCCTCCCATGAAACCCTGAGACCTAACTGGCATCTTACCTGCAATCTTGGAGACAAACTGGTAACAGTTATTAGGACAATTTGTTTAGATTGCTTGAATGATTTGCTTAGAATCGCTTCCTAGCTTTATTGTTTTGTTGGTGTTCATATATACATGAGTGCACCTAATCCAATACATGAGGATGCTTTTATCCATGGAGGCAAGAGGTACTTGCATGTTATAGGTTAGAAATCCAAGAGGGGGGAATTTTTCTTCCCCCTGCCCCCACTGTAGGAAAGACAGAGTTTGAATGGAAAGGGGGGGCGATTAGCTTTACAAAAGAACCTAGCTGGCCGAGCCGCATTCCTAAGGGATGGCTCATTCAAGACTGGGGGGAGGGGGGAGGAGTTTTGGGGGAGTTGCTGGCCCTCCTCACACAGGACGGTACAGATTGCTGGGTTTGCTCTCTGGAACGGAGACGGGGTTTGTGTGTGTGTATTTGGAGAAAAGCCTGGAGGTCGGTCTTTTCTGGCTTTTCGACCTGGCCAGGCCTGACCACTGGCCACGGCTTGCTTGCAAGCTGCCTTTGCCTCCAGCCCGCACCTGCTGTGTTTTCATCGGAGAGTTTTGTGCTCACTGGGAGAAAGGGAGGAGCCTTGAGACACCGACATCTGAGAACAACAGTGAGTTCCGTGGGGGTGGACTGCTTTTCTTTTCCCCTTCTTCCATTGGGGAAAGGGTCCCCATTTTCTTTTCGGCTTCTCCCGCGATCCGAGACCACCCCCAGACCCCCTCCCTGTGCTGTGACCACCAGAGCCCAACAGCGCCCCCTGCAGGCCAACACAGAGCACTGCAGGCTCTGCACCTCCAGTGATTCAACAGCGCCCCCTGCAGACCACGACAGAGTACTGCAGGCTCTGCACCTCCAGTGATCCAACAGCACCCCCTGCCAACCATGATTAGAACTGCGCTAAAGGACAGAGAAGTATTCAGACTTTTTCTTTTGTTTGAAGGGGACCTTTGGGTACAGGACTATTGTCTAGTTGTTTTTGTGTTCTGTTACTGTTCTTGCCAACATACATATATCTTTTAATAAGGGGTTGTTATTTCTTCCTTTTTTTTTCCACACTCCCTCGATTAGAGTCCCTTAATTTTGGATTTACAATTGCTGAGAGAGACGAGTTTGGTCTGTCTCATAACTCATCCTCTTTAGCAAACATTCCAGTCTCATCAAACTGAGACACTGCAGTACCACTCCATGAGGTACAGATGATCAACTGCAGTGTGGGGCAGACTGTGACAGGATGGTCTGTCCCCTGATAAGGCCTGGAATCTGTCTAGAGAATGCAAACTCTCTGTGATAAGCTACTGGCACTGCCGGGGTGCTGTTTGGTGTTGCATTCAGACACAGCCTGCTTCTGGTAAGCTCCTAACTGGCCTATAGATCTGTGACTGGCAGTTAATCACTTTATGTGATAAAACCACAAGTTCCTCTCACACAGTCAAGATGCAGGAATTCCAAGATTTAGAGTTCCTGTGAGATTGTCATCGGACAAAGTCACACTTCATCGACTCACAAAACACAAATAAACAGGGTTTGTCAAGAAACATCTATGATGTGGGTTCAGGCCTTGCCTATGGCCATATTAAAAATCCACATACAATCCAAAAGAAAACAACATACTCCCTATTAACATAAAGGAAAGTTTATTAGCAAGATTGTTTAATGGTTTAAGCTCTGCTTTGCAGGAACTGCAGAGATTCATCGTGTCATCTAGACCTATGGGACTGGACACTCCTGTTCATCTGTTCCAGCCCAAGAACTGAACCTATATTAAACAATGAAACTGAAACTCCTACAAACCAAACGGAAAAAACTGTTTCAAATTCAACAGACTATCTCCATTGTAGTCAGAGTTGTTGGCAAGAACCCTGAATTTGCTACCCAGAAGGAAGAAAGCCTCTGCTCCTAAGACAAGCGAAACAACAGAAACTATTACAAAGACTGTTAAAATGATGCTTAAGCTTTTTCCTGTGTGTATTGTTTAATAGTACCAGTAACTATGAATTGAGTTTAGAACCAAAATTTACATTTGGCTTTAGCAAAATGCACCCAATATTCTTCATGAAAGTGAGTGCTGGATTTGCACTATGGATTTGGTTGAGATTTGGCAACAAGTTTAAATTATATGTATTAGACAATTCCAAAAATATCTTCTACAAACTTACTTCACAGTTACCAAATTAAACCCGGATAGAACAGCTATTCATGTTAGTTGTATATAGTGTTAAATCTGCATAATGGCTTGTTGTATAATTAGTGTTATAAGTGTTAGTCATCTTACTAATATAATGTTAAGTAGTAGAGATTGGACAAGATCTTTGAGTCTTGTCCAACTTCTAAAGGGGAGACCTGATGCCTTAAGGTCTTTTTAGTTTTTTGATTTTTCTAATTTTTATAAGTAGTTATATAGTAAAAGTAGATTTTAGAAGCAGCAGCATTTATTCCCTTACCCTTAGCATAGTAACTACACACATTCTCCAACCCTTTTACCCCAATTCCCCATATCAAATATCCCCTGAATTCCATTAGAAATGTTTAGTCTCTCTTTAAGATAGGGCCCTTCTGTTTGAGAACACTTGTACTCTGGCCTAAACTGCAGAGTACAGTCAAGAACTGGCTAACCATGTGCTCTTTATGCTCTGAAGAAGACAAGGGTGACAAAGTAGGTGGTCTCGAGAGACCCCAACCCCAATTCCCTAGGGGCGGACCAGAGGTGGACTGGGGCAAAAGACAGAGGGTAGATAAAACCTGGGATTGGACAAGCAGTATTATAAATTGTAACACCTAAGGCAGAAGGGGCACACGCGCATTTTGTAACTTCTGTGCCTTGGAGACATGATTACATCCTTTTCTTATCTCACCTCTAATTAAATTGCCCTGGAGTTTTTTTTCCTCAGCTCCTTTAGGCATCAGAGTTGAGAACTTATTGAAGTGTACTGTACAAAATTAAGAGCTTGTTATCCAACACTTTTTGTGGGAATGTATTGTAAGAATTTAAGGGCTTGTTAGCCAACACCTTTTGGGTCTAAACAGTGGGCTGGTTGGCAGAGTTATGGCAACTGTACATAAGAGTTCCCTGACACATGTCCAGTGTCTTTGCTCAGGGTGACAAGAATTTATAACAAACATCATGCCCCCGACCGATGGGTTGTGACAATGGTCCCCAACAACATCCTTCTCTTCAAATTACAGAGAGAAGGATTTATGGGTGGACTGTTCGGTAGATGAGGAATTGGTTGGATGGTCACATTCAGAGGGTAGTGGTTAATGGCTAAATGTCCTGTTGGACATTAGTGACAAGTGTCCCTCAGGGGTCCGTATTGGGACCAGTGCTATTTAATATCTTCATCAATGACATAGACAAATGGATCGAATGCACTCTCAGCAAGTTTGCAGATGACACCAAGCTGAGTGGTGCAGTTGGCACTCCTGAAGGATGGGATCACATCCAAGAGACCTGGACAAGCTCGAGAAGTAGGCCCATGGGAATCTCATGAGGTTCAACAAAGCCAAATGCAACGTGCTGCACCTGGGTCGGGGCAACCCCCGGTATCAGTACAGGTTGGGGGATGAACAGCTCGAGAGTAGCCCTGCCAAGAAGGAGTTGGGGGTACTGGTGAATGAGAGACTGGACATGAACTGGCAATGTGCGCTGGCAGCCCAGAAAGCCAATCGTATCCTGGGCTGCATCAAAAGCCTCATGGGTAGCAGGGCGAGGGAGGGGATTCTACCCCACTACTCCACTCTTGTGAGACCACACCTAGATTATTGCGTCCAGCTCTGGAGTCCTCAGCACAGGAAGGATGTGGACCTGTTGGAGCCAGTCCAGAGGAGAGCCACAAAAATGATCAGAGGAGTGGAGCACCTCTGCTATGAGGAAAGGCTGAGACACTTGGGGTTGTTTAGCCTAGAGAAGAGAAGGCTTTGGGGAGACTTTATTGTGGCCTTTCAGTACTTATCGGGGGCTTCTACGAAAGATGAGGACAGAGTTTTTAGCAAGACCTGCTGCAATAGGACAAGGGGTGATGGTTTTAAACTAAAAGAGAGTAGATTCAGGCTAGATATAAGGAAGAATTTTTTTACAACAAGGGTGATAAAACACTGGAACAGGTTGCCCATGAGAGGTGGCAGATGCTCCATGTAGGAGACTGGAGGAACAATTGACTGGCTCAAACCACCAGGTGGGAAAGTGATGGGGGGACAGGATGAGCTCTGCATAGGTGGGACAGCCACTGCTCCCCCCACCCTTCCCTTGAGCCTTCTCACACTCCACTGCACAGTGCATGAGCATTTGAAAAGTCAGCTATGGTTGGCACTGGGATGGGGCCGGTCAGGCACATGAGCACCACGAAGGTTCTGGCACTGCGTAAAGTGCAGATGTGAAACTTTGGCACTGAAATTAGCATAGGCCCACCCAGGGGAGGGCCAGAGGTGACTGGAACTGATAAATGGATGGTAAGGTGTGTGCCACGAGGCCCACTCTGCTACCCTGGATATAAAAGCTGCTGAGACCACACTGGATCCTAGGGTGGTGACTGTCTACACTCTCCTTTTTCTTTCTTTTTCTCTTTCTTCTCCTACCTTCTTCTTCTCAAAATATATTGTAAGCTGGACCAAAAAATCCAGTCAATGCCTTGCTAAGTGCCCTTATTCTGTCTGGATGGTCTTAAGTTTGCCAAGTGCCTTAAAGTTTGTGAGTAAAAGTTGTTTGTTTATATCCAACTACCTTCCCCTAAACCCACCAAGCAGGACAGGGCATTTACATCCCATCCCTGGAAACATTCAAAGTCAGGTTGAATGGAGCTGTGAGTTATCTCACCATTGTAGGGTGGGTTGGACTAGATGACTTTTAAAGGTCCCTTCCAACTCAAAGTATTGTATGATTTTATATCATAAAACAATATACACCTATTTGGATTTTAATTACCCAGGTCCTCAAAATGTAATTTCCACCTAATTTGAGAAGGTATAGTACACCATAGTTGTAGACATGCTCTCCTTATACAGAATTTATTGTTTAGAGGTTAATGGGAATTGTTACTTGGAATCTATGTATGTCTAAGGTTATTATCTTCTCAGTATTTTATTATTTGGTTTGTGTGACAACTTTGACATTTTCTTTGTAATACACCTGACAGGTCTGTTCCATCTTGTCTACCTGTTATTTTTATGATATGATTAAGATTGTATAGATGGAAAAATGAAGTTATAAAAAACCTAAAGCATATTAAAAATATCATACAGCTATGCCCTACATCAGAATCATGACCATTCATATATGCTAAACAGAATTTTTGTGTAATTACTCTTTGCAATCCACCCCTAAATGAGGTTCCACCACTTCCCTTTGTAGGATAGTTTAGTTTCCCACAATTAGAAAGCTTTCCTAAAATTTATTCAAATTCTTGTTTATTGCTAACAAAGCTAGTTTCTTATTGTCTCTCTCATGATGACAATAGAGAACATTTGATCACTCTTCCTATATACAAACAGCTTTATTTTTTTAAGAACTTTTATTTATGTCCTCTCCTTCTGTCTTTTTTCCAGACTAGACAAATCCAATTCCTTCAATCTTTCCCTAGGGAAATCATTTACTAAATCTTTCATGATTCCTCTTCTTCACTTTCAGGGTAAAAGACAGGATATGACAGAAGTTTAACAAGCATTTAGGGTAATGCTGAGTAGGAATTTTCAACAAGATACAAGTCTGTTCAAATACTGACTGAACTGCAAAAGACAGTGATGTTTTAGAACAGGCTAGTCAGTTGTATCAGTACTCAACCACAAAAAAGAAAAAACAAAACCAGCATTATTGCTAGCCAGCAGTGTTCCTTCCTTTTGCCACAATATACAGAAATCATCAGAAGAGACTTGTGTTTTGGCAGCAAGGTAAGGTTCACATGGAAGTCAGTCTCGAAAGCATTAAAGGTTCCACAATACAGAAGGGTCAATGACATACCTGAGGGATACTGCATTAGGTCCATAGATCTCTCTCACTGCTGTCAAATCAGCTTCCAGCTGTGGGTGCTTGTGAAGATCTCCATCATAGCTAACCTACCAGAAAAAAAGTATTCTAGGAGTTCTTATTTATTTCATTACTGGCACCTAATCTAGGCTCTTGAAAGTTCCCCCTGCAAAATATGCTGCATAAAGATTCCTTAATGCTATGCTCAGAAGGGACACTGTTGATAAGGTGAAGCACTGAGGTGGTCTTGCTCCCTAAACAAAGCCATTTGCAAAGCAAATTTTCTGCATCAAAATTCCAGAGAGTGTCTCTTCTGTTTGTGGGAAGAGAAGCTGCAAAGGACTCATCCCTCTGTCCTGTCTTGTCCTGGGGTCTGTTCTGGGCCACTTGTGATTTTTAAAACTGGTTAATAGGAGAAGAACCAGATCTCCCCAGTCATAGCATCCCACTCCAACCACTATAGGACAAAGGTTTGCTCCCTTTTGCTTATTGTCAAACTCTCATACATTAGACACAGAATGGCTTGGGTTTAACAAGAGAAGCACTATATATATATAGTATATACTAAGTGTCTCAGCATCTGTTACATTTTCAATCTCCTCATTGGATGTATTTAACTATTATATCCACCAATACAAATATATCAGATCAAAAAGGAAAATAATTAAAGAACACTTTCACATTTTAATTATTTTACCAGAGAAGGTATAAAGAAATGTTTAGACACCATCCTCACTTTTTAAAACTCTGCATGGAAAGTGGAAACAGTTACATTAGTGCTTATACTATAAAGAAAAATTGTGAGCTGGTTTGGTTGGGCTGCATGAAGTCAAAATCCTATCTTCTACAAGGACCAAAATACCTTTTTAGGCTTGTAGCAATCTATTTAAAGTCTATTACTACTTTCTCTTTAAGCAATATGCTCCTGATTGTGTGAGTCTAATTGTACTTTACACCAATTAGAATGACCAGAATTCCACAGAAGTCGATTATCTCCCTAGATTTGGGCAGATGCAGAAATGAGAGTAGGATCTGGCTTGTACATTTGATAAATGCCAAGAGCAAAGCACAAGAATGTAATTTATCCCTTTAGACATATATACTGCTGCTGAGAATTCTTGCTATTACAGAATCATATGTAACTGCAGTACTGTTTCTTCTATTTGTACATCCAAATCTGTAGATCAGTGCTGTGACACTTTCAGCTCTGATACCTAGAGATGTACTTTTCTATCTAATTAAATAAATTTCAAGAGAATTAAAATAATAATCAGCTGATCACTTTTTACATGTGAAAATTAGCAAAGAATAATTTGATTAGACTTAGAATTCTTCAAATATAAGGCACGGAATTCATCAACATAGCATGGATATGTATTTATTAGATATCAACAATATTCATGACCAGAAGGGTATAAGCCAAATACTCCTACCTTGTTTGGGCAGGCATGTCAGAATAATTTCCTAAGTAGCAGAGCACAGGAAGAAAACTTTTACTATAATTTTTTTACACTTAAGGTATGAGCAAACCAATGCTTTTTACATGCTCATTACTCAAAGATGAATTCTTTAGAGACGCACCAATAATTACTGTCCTGCTTCCAAAGAAAGTACAGCAATCATTTCACAAATAGTAGCTGTGGCTCACCCATCACCTTTGTTGGTCCTAAACCACATTTTTAAGCAGTCTTCTGTATTAATAGTAGTAAAATCCAAAAGGAACACTATGCAGAACACAGAACTGCTCAACATAATGCTTTCTCCAATCTATTTTCTGATGGTTAGAAGTTATGAACTCAAAAAGGAAACAAAGCAGTGTTCTGGCAAATTTTAAGAGCAGAGTGTAGTATTTTCCATCCCTGAATTAGTGCCACAGACAATGTAGGCAGAGGAGACTGTCAGAGTATTGTATATCTGCATTTGCAAGTATGTCCTGTAACTGAAGCACAAGAGAAGGGGAGAGAGCCACAGGCAGCCGTATAACCATTTCAGTCTCCTGTTCTCATTTGCAAATGTAGAAGATAGAGATTCAAAGTAAGAATTAACAATGAGTCTCAGAAAAAGTGAATAAAAAAGCTAAAAAATCTGATAACTGCTGTGTCTAAAGGGTCTGTGTTTAGAAAGTCTCAGCAGTGAGGCCAATCCTGTGCAAATCATTTGTCCATGAAATGTCATTTTCCATTTTCCATGGTCCTTGTTTCAATGATCAGTTGCTCTGTTGTATTTCCAGATGTAACCACTTAGAAATGTTAGAATTATCCTTGACCTCCACCTTTTCCAAGTATATTGCACACAATTACACTATCATCTATTCCGTCTAGTTGCTAAAGTCAACATTTTTGTCCCCTTTCTTTGTGGACACAGTACACGTGTATCAAATGAAGCAGCTTACCTTACTGATTCCCCACATATGGAGTCAACTACTTTGTTTTTCCAATATACCTGATGCTCATTTAATAACTCTTACAATCAATTTATTTGAAAAAGAACTGTTCTTTTTATCTCTCAAGGCACTTTGCTCATTATTTGATTTCCTAATTATTTCCTAAGTCCTTGATCTTTTTTTTAATTCTTCTTTACAATTTTGCCTTTTTTGACCATGAAATATTAAATTAAAACTTTCTTTTTTTTTCATTAAATATACTTTTGGCATTGTCTTTGGGGTTTTTTGGTTTGTTTCTTTTCCTTATTTTGCTTTTTGAGTATTCCATATTCAAGACATTCAGTCATCTGATATTTTACTTTTATTACTGATGTAATTGTAATTTTATTGGTTTCTTTTTGCCAGTTATCATTTCTTCATTTACATGTATTATCTTTAAAAAAAGACAATGCAATATAATGTAGTTTATACTTCAAATATAAGGCAACTAAATTCTAAGCAGTATTTCCTATTACACAGCTCTTTTATACCTTGCAAAATGATTTACTGCTCTCTGTATTCATATCTCATAGGCAGCGTTAATATTTATTCATTTATTTGGGTACTGGCAGACATCCTTTACTAAATGTATTTGCAGTGGTTCAAGAAGTAAGAACTCCCAGATGTTTGCTGCCTTTTCCTTCACCTTAAGGTTACTGCCCTTTCTGCAGAGCTGAAAAATGGAGCCAGTACACGCAACTCATCACTACAGGGCAAAATCATATTTTTCCTGTCAGGCAGATTAAAATAAGACTTTGCACTGAAGTATGTGTACATGGTCCTTCCCAGCTCTCCATGGGGCTGTAGGAGTTGGCAGCTGAAGGGAGGCATTTCCTGCAGTCATTTCTAAAGTGTACGAGTCAATACCCCATGTTAGTTATTTCTTATACTGAAAATACAATCTTTCAGTTCATTTCAATATCACTTTTAGTAGCTTTTTAAGGGCATTTTTAAAGCACTTCAACATGTATTTTGTGTTCAAACCCCACCACGCTGTTGCCTCTGCAAGAGAAGAGACTTGGCGATGTCCTGCTCAATGGCATCCCACACTTTCTGCACTGACCCAACCAGCTGGCACTGCTGGCACACTCCTTTAGCCTTGGCTCTACATACCCAGGGCACGGATGGCTTCAGCATCAAGGCTGAGGCAGTGATAATTTTCATAAAGAGTGACTGTAATTCATTAAAATGTTCATTAAAATAAAAACTTCTAACAATATAAATGAGAAATTATTCCTTTGGGGCAATGGACTAAAAAGATAAGAAAAATCTGAATAAAGAGATGAGCAGCGTGAAGTGCTCTATTGACATTGCAAAAGGAAAAGGTATGAAGAAATTTTATTTTCCAATACAAAGGAGAATGATGAATTCCGTTGAGGGAACAAGAAGACACAGAGCAGTACATTCATCTAAAAATATGCAGCATTTTTCAAGGTGAACTTAACTGTAGAGCTCACAAAAAGAATGAACTATTGCCTAGATCAAAATTGCTTTGTAATAACCTTTTTACCATTAAATTCGAGTGCTCTTGACTTTACAAAATGGCAATCCTCCAGAAGGAAACAGATTTGGAGCCAGTCTGACTTCCCATTTGTATCAATAATGGGATGTGCTTTAAAAAGTGAATATCTATTTCCTGGAAGTAAGGAACTGGATTCTGTTTTCAAACATCCTGAAGAGAACTTGGTTTTTCTATCCTTACGGCCTTACAAATATAAACAAACACATTTTATTTTAAATTTTATATAATTATACAGTATGACATATTCAATATTTCTACTATAAAATACTACATATATATACACGGCATTCTATTCTATGTTGAATAAATGTAATAAATGAATTATTATCATAAATTTATAATGGAATGAACCACAGAAGCTTTCAAATATTAATTTCTTGAAACTTGTACAAAAATATCCTCCATTACCTGTCCTCCATAATAAAATTCCTCAGAATCATTATCTCCTTCAGAGTCTTCTTCAACTGTGATGTTGTGCTGTGGCTCCTTAATGGAAAATAAAAGTTAACAGTGATACAAGTGATATGTCTATCTTGCATTCATATTTCTAATTATAACTACAGTAATTATGTTTTTACAAATAAGCTCTAAGCACCCTTGATTAAGAGATCTTAGGCAAAACAAGCACCCACTAACTAGGTACATAAAACACCCTGAATATATGTTGGAGAAATAAATACTTTGGGTACAGACACAGTGTGGTATTTTATGGAACTGGAGAGTTCAGTAGATTATGCAGGGATACTTCACTCTCTGCTTCTGCTCAAAAAAGCATAATTTACCCACCAAGAGAGGTTCTGGACTTAATTCATTTGGTGTTTCAGTGACCTTAAATAATTACTTTATTCTGTAAATAAATTCTCATCGTTTAAGGAAATAATTTAAACCTGAGCATGGGATCTCTTAAGTTACTTTCTGTGAAAGAATCCCTGGCCCACTGCTGATTAATTATTAGTAAATATAACTGATTATGCTACAGACTGCAACTCAGCACGAGCTGAAGTGTTATATTCTGCTGCCTACCAATGGACCCTGTACTTATAATTATGAAATTGCTCAAAAATATTAACTCTTATTTCCCACAATCTATTTATTATTTCTAGGCCCTATGCTGACAAGGATCCCATAAAGATTACCTGATAAAATCATAATTCTTTTCTTCAACCTGAAAATTACATATTTATTGCATATTTTTTATTTATGTCCTGCACAGAACTGCCATAATAGAATAGATGTATGAATCAAAGACTAAAAGTTACCCCTAAATTCCATATATTCATAAATTACAAATATACTCATCATCAATTTCATGGTAATTTTCTAAGACAAGGCATAAAAATAATTTCTGCTTCTACTTTAATGAAAAGAAACAAAGCGATGACAGTCTTCTTTGTTTTATAACCTTAGCTCAAGGGGAAGTCTGTGTTAAAAGAGAACTCAACTGAACAAAAAATTCAACCCAAAGCAAAAATAAATTAAATTCTCACACTACAATAACGACAAACCCATCCTATCCTAACCAAAACTTCTAATTGCCTAGAAAACAGAAATGGCCCGTCTTTTATCTAAAAGCTTTTTCAGTACTTTAATACTTAAATACCTCATTCAACCAAAAATAAATAAATAAATAAAACCTCAAACTCTGTCCCATAGAAGCTAACTATATCTCAGGCTTTTAATCAAAAGGATAAAATCTTACTCTGCTTGACTTTCTAATGTTTAAAGAGCACTGAATACAATTATGAGACAGTTGAAGCAAAATATTTCCAGTGCAGCTTTTTATATCAAATCAGGTTTAATCCACAAAAAACCCCAACCATACCCATTATCATATCTGAACACGCTTATTTGCCTTTTCCGGGATCAAATACAGATTGGAGCCTAAAAAGAATTAGTCAAGAAACATGTATTCCAAACAAAGCAACCGCCCTTACCAAAGGAAGTCTTTATGTCAAGCACTTGAGTTCTTGATACAGTGCTCAATTTTTTTCTTGGAGTGGGAGCCTATGTGGTACTTTCTTTGAGCCTATAACACTGTCAACCCCTGTATACCTTATGTTAGTGTGACTTCTTTCTTAATGTCTCAGTGAGACTGCTCAGGGAACCATGCCAGAGGTACAGCACAAATATAACCATAACTGGAAGGCCCTAATACTCCAGACACTACGTATGGTGAATAATATCATGCAGAGGTCCAGAGACACCAGTGGGACTGTGGCCACACAAAGAAGCAGTGAGTTAATAAATGGGATGTAGTCCTATGTGCAAGACTACGTTAAAAGGTAATGGCATCATGATCTACTTCTCCAGGAGAGCTGTATTTTTAGGACAGACAGGGTCTATGCCACTGCTGAACAAAAAACAAAATAAACATCAAAACCATATCTCCTAGGATGGGAGCATCTCTAACCCAACTAAGTGAATCACTGGTTAATCCATGGATGAAAACCAAAGAACTATGCTCACCTTATAAAATGTGTAAACATACAGTTTAGGTAAGCATAGATTTGACAGGAAATCTACAGTAAATATTCATAGTTTATTTGCCGTTGCTTCTTAAAATAACTTGTTAAAATATACATACAAGAAATACATACCTCTTCATTCTCCCCCTGTAGTTTTGATTTTATGGATAAGCAATAGTTGACATCACTGTTTTTTCTTAATTCTTTAAAAGAAATGGGAAAATAGGGAACATATGTGAAAAATGTGAAATAATTTTGCATATGCAGACTTGAAATACTTGGAGTAGTTCAGCAAATAAGGAACAAAAAGTTACAGATATGAAAAGCACCAAAGAGTTTACAAGTCTAAAATTAAGAAGCCCCAACACCTCAGAAGATTCATATGTTAAACTGTGAAATGAAACTCAGCTGGTACATCTAGGAGATTTGTTTTTCTTAATCTGTAATTTACACTTCAGTGTCATTCATTAATTTTGTATACTTTATAAAATAACAAAAAATCAAAATCCCTCAGCAAAATTAAATTAGATCATCTTCTATATAAAGAAGGGTTTTCTTCTATTTTAAATGACAGGGTTTATTTCTTTTTAAATTACAGAAATATTTGGAAGTAAAATTTATATTAAAAATTTATATTAAACTTCTGACTATAATGGTCAGCTTTTGTTTGGGTGCCACTCCACTGACTTCAATAAAATTATTTTATATTTACATCAGTATAAATGAGATCAGACTGAAGATCATCTTGGCTTTCCAGTGGAATTCAAAGTAATTCTGTGTTACACAAAAAAAGCCCTAAAGTATTGTAATAATAATAAAAAGTCTGCAAATTAAGTGTTCTTATATGAAGAATTGCCAGAATTAAAACATGCAGTTTTTCCTGCAGCCTGAAATCATCAGGGAATTTGGCTGCTACAATATAAAAAATCTCTATGGAATATGCACAAATCTTGATTATATATTGTATAAATGTGCCTAGATGTCTGAAAATAATGCCCTCTCGTGTATCATATACTTTTTGAAAGTATGGAAATAATTTCAAATTAAGAGGTTCCTAAAACCACTGAACAATTTTTTTTTTCCTATAGTCTCATTTAGTAAAATAGCTGAACCATTTTGTTTAACATTTCCTCAAGTAATTCACCAGAGGCAATGGTAGTTATAGACTGTTTCATCCCCAATGGTGAAGATTTAGTGAAGTTTTAGGCAAGTGAGCATGAAAACTTATAACTGGGAAGCACTAAGCACCTCTAACTGTATTCAAAGAGAATTGAAAGACATTAAAAGAATAGAAAACATTCTGCCTACAGAATCGTGATGATCCCCAAAAGAAATACTTTCATTTCTTTATTCTGAAATGTAGGACAATTTACTATGGCAAGCCTGTGAGAAAATAGAAAACTGTACAGACATTAACATATCTCCCTTTAAGTACAGGCAACGCCTCGTCTTTCCTCACAAAATATGACCTTGATAAAACACTTGGGACATAAGATTACCTGTAGCGATGTGGTGGAAAATTACTGGAATTGGCTCTGTTGTAACTAACACATCTTCATCGTTATCAGAACTGGAAACATAAGTGTTATCTACAAAAGAAAACACCTTGCATGGTGAAGTCCAATTGTGCTCTGTCAGTCCCTTCCAACATTGCCCATCCCACCCTTGTACCATAAGGAACCACTTCCCACGTGGTTAGGGAAGCCCAGAACTATGATCCTCCTGGTGTGCTTTTTTCTGCTGAGATTGCTAATGAAAAGAAAAATACCAAAAGGATGGAAGATTTGGACCCAAATTTTATAAAAGCAAACCCCTGGAGTCCGATGTCATGGCTTTCAGGAATCACACCGTGTTCTAGTTCCTTTTTCTTTTTCATTAGCTTCTGGTGAATTTTTTCACGCCAACCGCTTGGCTGGGGTGGGGGTGAGTTTTTCAGGTTTTGGTGTTTGCTCGGCTTGGACCTTAATGACTGTCCGACTGACATGCTAATGGTTTCTCTCTGTAAGAAGCAGAGCTCTTTTGGCTGGGAGGTGCTTGGGTTTTGGGGGTTGTTTTGCCTTTTTTGGGGTTTTTTTGGGAGGCGCGTGGGGTGGGGCTAGAGGGGTCCGGCTGGGCTTTTTGGGTGGGACTTTTTTTTTTTGACTGGATCTCGGGAGTGGTGTGTGGGAGCGAGCGGGGAGTTTTTGCCTCCGACCCCCCTCGCGTCCTGTTTTGCCTACGGCCTGGAGCTGCCAAGGACCGGAGGAGCTCCGGTTCGTTCTCCACTGAGAGAGTCCCTGCGGGGCCGCACCCCACCTCTGCTGTCACGGATACTGCCAGCATCTTGTGAGTTTTTTCCCTTTCTTCCTGGGTCTCCCTGCTCTCTGCTGGACGGACTGACACTCCTGTCCCTTGCTAGCTGCCGTTTTCGTGGCCGACGGGTGGAGGCCCACCTTGGGGTCTTGAACCACACGCATGGCTAAGATCCTCCATTTGCCATGTGGGGTTCGTCTGCAGCGCCTCCTGCTGGTCATCAGAGAGCAACTGCAGCCCAACAGCGCCCCCTGATGACCATCGGAAAGCCACTGCAATCCCTGCCTCCCGAGGCGCCAGCGCCCCCTGCTGGGTGTGGTTATAACTGCGCCGAAAGGCAAAGAAGTACTTCATTGTTTTTGGTGAAAATTGGGTTACGGGATTGTTGCTTGTTTGTTTGTTGTGTTACCTATATATATATATTTTTTCTTTAGTAAAGATCTGTTATTTTCTTTTCCACACCTTTCGACTGGACCTTCTTAATTTCAAAGTTGTAATTACTAGGAGGGAGGAGCTTGGTTGTTTTTTCTCATATCCCGCCCTTCTAACAGAACATTTCCTGTCTCGTTAAACTTAGACACACCAAGAGCTCCTCTGAACTGTCCCACAAGGCTTATGAGGGTTTCAGTCAACCTCTTCCAAAATGAAGGCTTGTTCTATGATTCTTTTTATCATGTCTGACACTAAAACTCAAGCTAGGTCTGGTGCACAGTGAAGGGTGCATTCAGAGCTGGATATAAACAGCCCATTATGCAAAATGCTGTGCCTCATTTTGCCTCCACATAAAGGATGTTTGAAGTATCTTCTAATTAGTGTGTAACCTTTCTTGTGTCAAATTCAAGCAAAAAAACCAAACCCACTTTCCTCCGAATTAATAGAAACATTAGGTTTAGATATGAATATGGAAAGTCTATTCCAAACTTTCTTACAAAATATGGAGATTAGGCTGTGATTTTTTCTTTTCAGCCAAAAGTTTAGTAACAACAAACAAGTAGCATCAAGTTATTGTGTAGTATCTGCAGAACTGACAATGAAAGTAATAAGACTTTGTTTTCTATGATCTGGGCTGGATTGAAATGTATGCTCTAAAGCAGAAAAGTTGACAGGATAATCGCAGATAAAAAGTAAAAGAACTGAAACAAGGACTTGATCTCTCATAATTTCAAGTCACATCTGCAGAGTGCGTGAATTCACACATTATTTTAAGCATACTGCTGCAGTCTCAAAGCCTTTGACCACGATGCTTCCAGTGAAATGTTAAAAATTTTAACATTAATTGATTAGTAAATTCAACACTATTATTTATATTACATTGGTTCTTAGAAGCCTGTATCAAGAGAAAACCCATATCAAGTCGAAGCCCTGGCACTGCCATCCCTTTCTCGCACAGATGTGCCACACTGCCTTTACAGATTAGCAGCTGCACTGCCACACACAGATAGGCATGCAGGGCTTTCCCAGACTGCCACCTGTGAAACAGCCCTTCTGTGAAACAGATCTACCAAGTCTGACACTATTCCACACCTTCACCTGCTTCCACTGCTGTGTTGTCCCATGAGGTAATCTGAGTAATTTGTGCTCAGCTCAACAAATGTATATTGCAAGCAGGCAATTGCTGCAGAAGACTGACACCACTTTTCCCTGAGCACTGCACTCCAGTGGGAACAGAAACCTGCTCCATCTGCTCAGTTTCTGTCTAGTCAGCTGCACACTTGGTACAGGGATGTGTTTTAGAGACACAGCATTGTGTGAATAAAATGGGGTCCTTCCATCCATCTGCCAGCATTCACTCCTTCTCCCATTTTTTTGTCTGTCAGCAGGACAGGCTGTGAACTATACTGCCAGGACAGATATATCTCACCCTCTCCATGAACCCTTGCCTTGCCTCTATTTGCATGCTCCACCTTGCTACCATCATTTCAGTGTCAGCCTCACCATACTGGATGACTCTGGGTATACAACACACGCCCATTTCTTTACCACATTTGGGAGTGTAACTTACTGGTATAGAGTCTAATGATCTGTAATAACAGAGATCAGCATTTCACTCTAAATATACCTAATACCATATATATTGATGGAAGAAAGGAAATCCATGTGCAAGAACTTATTACTGTGTGAAAAAGTAGGAAAACCAAAAATATATGCTGTACAGAATATACAATTATCAAGATATAAATATATGGATTTTAATTATATATTATATATATATAATACACTCATATTAATGGAACTTTAGTCTACTCACGGATGTTATATTCTATAACTTCTCCTTAGAAGCATTATTTTCCCCTAGTTGTGTCAATGTTATGAGAAAATGGTTACAAAGATATTTTGCTGGAACTGATATCACCTGCCTCTAAAATTTTCAGTGATTTCACTATTTCAGCAATGTATATATAACTTTGAGACATTACTCTCTCAACACTATTCCTATTAAGTTCTTCAGTGTGCCTTTGTAAGCATATTTTTAGCTTTCACTCATAATTATGACACATTATTATAAATTGTAACACCTGAACACGGCCTGCGCGCGCGTCCTGTAATCTTAAGCCTAGGCACCCTTTTCTTATCTTATCCTCAATTAACTGCTCCGGAGTTTTTTTTTCCTTAGCACCATTAGGCATCAGTGCCAAAATGGTGACACTGCATATGGAACAACAATGTATGAAGCTAGCATATACACAGTACCCAAAGCTATTCTTATAATATCTAAAATTTACTTGTGGTGGTATCACTTTCAGCTGAATGAAAATCAATTGTATGCTAAGGTAATCTCTTTTTTCCTCATATATTTATTGCATACATCGGCAATTTATCTGACGATAAACTCTAAAAGCCTTGTCACGGATTTCCAAATTTGATCCAATGTGTATTACACACTCTTAATCTCCAAAGGATACAACTTTCATATAGCTGCACACTAATGGACTTAAACCTTTATCTGTAAAGACTTATCCCATGAGAAATTTCAATTGATTAGCATATGCTGCTCTGAACTCTAGCAACCAGCAGCAATAATTGGAAAATCATCTTCCAGCTGAGGAGTGTGATAAATTGAGAAAATAATTCGAGCTGATTAAGAGGAAACAGTGTAAGCTCAATATGACCTGGAGAGAAAAGAAAAACAAGTCGTAAAACTTAATTGGGCCCCTATAAAGAGATAAAACAAGTTACCTCCCTTTTACCTTGTGTAGGATTTATAATGAGAGAATTTTGTTTAGTTAGCTAGATAATAGCACCTTTCTTAAAATTTATAACTTTGTATAGATAACAAGCGAACATCTGCTGAAAGTCTGATTTAACAATATATTATGAAAGCTTATAGATAACATTCTTGTTAAGAAATATCTAACCTAACAATGCGTAATGTTTATACTCATGTACCTAACAATGTGTAATGTTTATACTCATGTACCTAACAATGTGTAATGTTTATACTCATGTACCTAACAATGTTTATACTTATGTATAATGAATATTCATGTAGTAGCTGGAAATAAATGTAGAACAAATGTCTTCTTTGGGTGTGACAGGCGTTGGGAGTTGTTGGACCCCTTCCCTGATCACCCAGCGCTGAAATTGCTTTTATCATATAATAAAATTCTGATTGGAAATTGCCCGATTGGGTTTCTATTTCTCACAGGAGGATATCAGCACAGGGTTTCCCAGGTTTGACACCATCGCACCCAGACATGTCCCTGAAACATCCCTTAAAATACATGCCAGAGAAGAGATAACCACAGTAATGTTAAGTTATAGGTTTAGCACAAAGAGAGTAGACAAAGAATCTGGCTCACCAAGTCAAAGCGAGTATTTTTAGGATCAAAGATGTAAAATGGCAAAGTCATTATCCTTCCTAACACACTAAACACCTCTTCATCACAAAGCAGATATAGATAGTGCAAAAGCTTGAGATATGAATGAAATCAGCTCTTCCAAAGGCTTGAAGGGTAAGATTTTTCATCAGTAAACATATCTGGTTTACCCTCCCCCCACCCTGACTTTAGAAAATTGGGTGTGATGGCAGAGAATATTCATTATTTTTTAGAGCCACCTGTCGCCGGAACAGAGAGATTTCTCTGAACAATTTTTCCTGCACTCTGTAGGCCTTGCTTGCCATGGAAGTGACAAGCGTGTATTGTTTATACTTATAGACTGTGTGAAAATATGTGATGTTTATACTTGTTAGCTGTGTGTCTAATTATAAGGTTTGAGGACATAATATGTTTATAGTAAGAAAAGCCTTGAGAAACTGGCCGCCGCTTGCCCATCCGTGAACGCGACTGCCGCTGCCGCGAACTCGACCGCCGCTGCTGCGACCCCGACGCCCGTGCCTGTGCCCGCCGCTATTGCCGTTGCTGTGACCGCACCTGCGCACGCCTCCAGCATAGCCCGCGCTGACCGACCACTGTCGCACCCTGTTACATCATCACCGCACGACACAAACCCCGACCCGCCGAGAATCGCCATCGCCCCCCCTGCCCTACCCGGCAAGAGACACTCTCGGTAAGAAGAAACGGGGGGGGAAGGGACCACGAACCAGCCCAATGCCGTGCCACCCTATCTATCGCTGCTGCCGTCTGCCCCCCCGTTCCCGAGTTCGAAATTTGACTACGAGAACGGAAAGAGAGACTCAAAGAACTGAGTGCAGCTGCAAGAAAAGCTTTGCAAACATCTGTGGCAGAAAAGAAGTTAAAGCGACAAGAGCCCTCTTGCCAGCTCCCTGAACCCCCATACAGGGGCTGGCGAGAGTGGCAGAGATAGAAAGAAATTCTGTAAGAGTCTGTACTGTCCCTTGCACTGCAGTATTCTAGATCTTTTAGTGTGGTACTTTACCATATGCACTTCCCAGATTTTGACATCTAGAAACGTTCCTATTTGTTGTGTATATTTTTTTCAATGTCATGTGTTAATGAGAATGAGTAGGGAAAGATAAGTCTAGTTTACAGAAGCCACAAAGATATAATTTTGTTCTGATTGAGAAAACATAATTCTCTTGTGCTTTCTTTTTAAAAAAATTTTTTGTGAAAAGACCATTTCCCCTTTAACTTCATAGCATGATCTTTGTAGTGATCTTTAACTATTTGAGAAAGCTTTGAAGTTCTTGGACCCCTAGAAGAAATATTAGAGCTTAGTTTTTATGCTCCTTGTCAATTTGCTAGTTTAATATCAAAGACCTGACCTAATTTTTATTTCTTCTCTTTTTGCTGCACATATAATTTAGCTTTCTTAAGACCTTGTTATGGCTTAGATGAGACTTAAGTTACAGCACTATTGATTGAGAGAGTTTAAACATAAAAAATGTTCCCTGAATGCTTACCTTGTTTGTATGCTCATTTGAGCTAAGAAAACTGAAAAAGGATTTTTTGAATTTAGGCAGATGAAACATTTTATAAGAAAAGCAAATGCTGTTACAGCCCAGAGCAAATGTTACCGAGTATGACTTATGCAAAATATGTCCTTTTTCAATGAGAAGGAGTAGAAGTTATAGACCCACTCTTTTATAACATTATCTTTGTGCTGACTATTCACAGTAACATACTAAGCAGCACAAAACTCTCACTAAACGCCTATAAACTTGGTCATGTGTATCACATCTTACAGTTAGCAGAATTGATTATGCATTTCAAGCAAACTTTATCTAGAAATAGAAACTCTTACTGAGCTTTCTTTATCGGCTTCTATTTTCTTAATTTAACCTAATTGAAAGCTGCTTTAAAATGCATTGATGACATCACCATTTGGATAAGATTCTGAACTGATGGTTCTAGGATCCAAACTTCTGAAATCAATGAAAGTTTTTTTTCGAAGCATGAAATTACCTTTTCTTGCAACTTCTTTCTTAATTTAAAATTGCTAATCCTATGAGACTGATAGTTCAGGCATCTACTTAAGACCGAAGCCTACTTTGCCCATAGATATGGCACTGTTGTGAAGCAAGAATAATAAATAAACCAATTTTAAATCAGTGCATCATTCTTATGTACAAAATTGCTTCAGTTTAATTATATCAGTGCAATACCACCTTCTTTTTTAGAACTGTGTATAGTACACATTGATCTTTCTATAAGTTGCTCTAGGCAATGGTTTTGTAACTGAAGCATTTAATACAGCTTGGATTGTCACACTTCCAGTATCATGAGTACTTCTGCAGTGCCCTAACATGAAATTACCTTCTTTGCCAGGTGTTAGTATCTACTTGCAATCTGCATATGCAGAATTGATAAATAGTGAGAAAAATTCTCACTGTTGCAATCTTTGATCACTTCATCTGTAAAGAAAATATTTCTTTCTCTGTTATAGTTTTAACTTATTAGCTGGTATGATTTATTTGCATTCTAGAGATTTTAAGCAGAGAATGCTCAGTATTCCTTTTGATTTTACACTCACGAATGCTATGTATCACATTTTTAAATGAGACATTGAAATTTTTGAGTTGTTGAGTAATTAAGTCTGTAGAAAAGACTTTCTTTTTTTTACAGTGTAATCAGATATGATTTTTATCAGTTCTTCAATCCTGTAGTTTCATTCTTTCAATGGATGGTTCCTCAGCTTTAACAAAACCTATTGTTTTATAGTTAAGATCAATTGAAATTCTGGAGTTTTATTATACATCCCAAAGCAAATATTGATACATTTCTTTTGCAAATCTCATTTAACTGTAGACCTAAGTGATCTATAGGAATTCTTTTCTTTTTACCCATGTATCTTATTTTGTACTTATTAACTACCTGTACTTTTCAACTGAAACGACTTTTGTAACACAGCTGTGAGTTTTAATCAGAAAAGCAATACAAGCAGTACATGATGATAAGACAACTCCGTCTTTTACTACAGTACGACAGGAGCTAACAGAACCATTTGGGAAATTTATCGGTTGCATCATGTAATTAATACCTATCCTGACCTAAATGAGAACATGAAAGCAGAATTTTTGAACATGTTAACCTATAATTTTATCGGAATTGTTAGAAGATGTAGATAGTATGTAGCATACTCTGTTATGAAATAAAACTGTTATAGATTTTTTGTTATTATCACAAAGGTATTAAGTAAAGAGATTAATAATTCAACAATTCTTAACACACTTTTGCAAAGTGAAAAAGGGGACAGAAGGCTGTCAGCCCTCCTCTATTGACCTGCAAAAGTGTTTCATGTGTTTAAGTCTTTTGCACACAGGTGTTCTCTGGTTATCTGCATGATGGATGAAGCCTTGGAAAGAAGCTGGTTCTTCAGAACAAGGTTGATGTTGTTCCTGCAGGTGACTGTGACAGCACCAGAAGTTGTTGTAGCTAACAGTCTCTTCAATATTATTAAAGCACAGTTTTTTCAGTATTATTAAAGCACAATTTTTCAGTATTATGAGCACAATTTTTCAATACTTTTAAGGCACATAATTTTAGAAGTTAAGAGGTATATAAGTTATAGAGGGTAAGAATTTAACTATAATGTATTGTATGACCGTTGGATTACTCACTAGGTATTGGTAAAAGAAAGTTTATCTATCTGGTTAATTTTATCTGTTTGGTTAAGAAGTTTTAACATTATAAGGTACTAGAGAATTATAACTTTTTAGCTTATAAAACACAGTGATATGGAATTCAAAAGTATGTTTGTGTGAATGTTGACAGTGGCCACTGTGAGAGTTTGTATGCAATAATGTGTGTGAATGTATGATGATTAATGTGTTGTGATGAACAAATACACAAACATCTTTAAATAAAAACAGAAGACACATAACCCTAAGTTGAATGGAGTTCCATTTGCAGAAGTGTTTTTAGAATGAATAAAAGCTTTCAAGAATAAGCCCTATATTTAGAAACATCTTTGAGCACAGAGTTAAGAGCACAAATTTTGAGATCAATAGGTTGTTAAGTTTGTTAATGGTAGTAGTAGTATTATATGTAATTGTGTTTGTTAATGTGTTATAGGTATGATGAAGAATGTTGCAGGAATGCAGTAAAAATTGTTCAAAGCAGAACTGGGGAATTGTTGCCGGGACAGAGAGATTTCTCTGAACAATTTTTCCTGCACTCTGTAGGCCTTGCTTGCCATGGAAGTGACAAGCGTGTATTGTTTAGACTGTGTGAAAATATGTGATGTTTATACTTGTTAGCTGTGTGTCTAATTATAAGGTTTGAGAACATAATATGTTTATAGTAACAAAAACCTTGAGAAACTGGAGATAATGAAACACCTGCAGATTTAGGAAAACCCCTAAAAGCAGATTAATTAGAAAGAGCTTTTTATGCCAAGAATGATTTCAGGTCGCATGGACAGAGCCTCAGATCCAATAAACTAAGAGCATGAGACGCGTGCACAGACTGAGCTATCCAGTCACCTTGTTGTGAGCATGTACCTTGAACAAACTAAAATGTATAAAAGTTAACTGATTTAAATAATAAAGTGGACATTGCTTTGATCATATTGATCGTGTTGCTATGTCTCTGTACCTCCTCATCGATAGCCACCAAAGTCACTAAGGCTTCTAGGCCATCAGGGCATGCTGTAGACAGCATTTGTAAGGAAAGTTTGAAGTCTGTCAGTCAAAAAAATTTGCCAGGAGATGAGATCTTATGTGTTGTGGGAGTAACTGCTGGTTCAGTGCTCCAGCTTGCCCTTTAGTTTAGCGGTTCATAGAGATCAAGTTCAATGCCTTCATAATAGCTTAATCCCTGCAATGAATGAATCCATTACTGACATTTAACAAAAAAACCTGTTAATAAAATATGATGCAGACCTTTTTCAACTATTTGTCCCTCCTTTCATTGTCAGATCAATGGAATAATCAGTGAATCAATATATCAGTATGACTGTGTATTTAATGAATCTCAGTATCTCTGCTTACTACACGTTGAATAGATTAGTAGTAGGAGTGGTTTTTCCCCCAGTTTTTACTGGTGAAAAAGAATATTTCTCACAAAGGTTGTGAGCATTCTTTCACATTATCCATTGTGTTTAGCATCACTGCTGATGCTGATTTATCTCTCTGCATCTGCTTCAAACACTGGTGTTTTGAACATAGTCTACTCCTGCTTATCGGTGAAGAATATAAAGGTCTCACTTCTTTAAAGACTAAAAGAAGGAAGAACTATTTATTTTATAAATATTACAGAGATGTTACAGATAATTGTCAAAAAAGGCCAGAGGGTTTCATATCATTCATGGTACACTATTAAATACTCATGGGTGCAAAATACAGAATGTGGTGCAATCCAACAGTACTACTATG
Organism: Pseudopipra pipra; assembly: GCF_036250125.1. Taxonomy (NCBI): domain Eukaryota; kingdom Metazoa; phylum Chordata; class Aves; order Passeriformes; family Pipridae; genus Pseudopipra; species Pseudopipra pipra. Next base: position 43,157,015 of record NC_087580.1, read on the forward strand.
TACTTTTACTTGCACAGTGCCTGTCTGCCCTCACTCTCACTTCCCTCTCCTGCTTCTGCTAACCTCTGTGCCACCTGAAGTATCTGCACAGTCTCTTTGTGAAGGAAATCATGGAAACAAGCTAACTGAAAACTAGCATTTGCTCTTTCCTGGTTGCTTTCCATATAGATAATTCCCATTTTGGATTGGCTGCATGGTAACACAAATGCTTTTACCAGTTCAGTTCAGGGTATATGGTGGTGTATCCCCCCTCCTTGGGCCACACAATGATCTGAGAAATGCTCATTAGGCCTCAGCCTTGACAAACAGCACGTGGATCAAACTCCTTTTGAGCTTATCAGAAACACTGCTTGCTCCCAGAAACTAGTACTGTCTAACGAACTCCTGCTTTCTAACAAAGAACCTTGTAAACTTATTTTTCTTGCCAGAATAACAACCCAAGTGGAATAACTTTTTCATTATCGAACTTTCAAAGAAAGTTACTGAACCGAATTGTGGCCAGAATGGAAAATTACTATGACTAAGCCAGCTCTCTTGTGACCCTATAAACAGTGGTCCTGAGCGAGACCCTGTGCTAGTTTTGGCTGGGGTAGAGTTAATTTTCTTCACAGTGGCTGGTATGGGGCTGTGTTTTGGATTTGTGTTGAACACAGTAATGATAATAGAGATGTTTTTGCAATTGCTGAGCAGGGCTGGCACAGAGCCAAGGCTTTTTCTGCTTCTCAAATTGCTGTGCTGGCGAGGGGGCTGGGGGTGTGTGGGAGGTTGGGAGGGGACACAACCAGGACAGGTGACCCCAACTGACTCAAGGGATATTCTAGACCATATGTCATCATGCTTAGCATATAAAGTGGGGGGAAGAAGGAGGAAGGGGAAGATGTTTGGAGTGATGGCATTCATCTTCCCAAGTCACCGTTATATGTGATGGAGCCCTGCTCTCCTGGAGATGGCTGAACACCTGCCTGCCCATGGGAAGCAGTAAATGAATTCCTTGTTTTGCTTTCTTTGTATGTGCAGCTTTTGCTTTCCCTATTAAACTGACTATTGCAAACCATGAGTTTTCTTTTACCCTTCCTGTTCTCTCCCTGATCATGCTGGTGGGGGACTGAGCGAGCGGCTACATGGGACTTGATGTCTGGGTGGGGTTAAACCATGAGCTCTCCTGGACCACAGCGGGCTGCAACCAGCAATTTCCCTCTGAGTGGGACATCTCTCAGAGCCAGCAAACTCTCAGGTTTCCTATATTCAGAGGACCGCCACTGAACACCAACAATGGAGCCTGGGCTGATAGTCCCACTCCTTGGGGCTCAACCCTTTGCCCTCTGATAAGATGCAAAGGCATCTGACATGAGTACTTCACTGAATTTGAGGGGAATTTTTCATGAGTATATAACTTGTACATACTCCTTTAGGTCTACATGCATGGAAGTGTGAATATGCCATAGCAAATGTTCTATGAAGGTTGCTCTCCTAGATTCTTAAGTGCTTTAGATTTGTAAGTTAGGCCTATAAGTGAGTTACTGTTGGACTATAGTAAATTCTATATTAATCCTTTGTTAAATTGGATAACAAGCTATCTATTAAGTTCTGCTAAGTTTAACTGCTATTAAACCTTTAGGCCTAAACTGTTGGTCAAGTCCAGGGCTCAGTTTAGCAAGGAGATCTACTCTGAACTTTATGCCTCAATGGGAGAGTCTTCCTTATTCCTTTTTATCCTTACCCTTTCCTACCCTTACCCTTTTCTCCCCACCCCACAGCCTTCATGTAGATAATTTTTGGGATGATTTTGGGTTTAGAGTGATTGATTTTAGATTTTAGTTTCCTTTTTTTCTGTATGCTTTAACCATCTAGTAAGTAGTAGAGTGAACCTTGCCAATGAACTTTGTCATGCTTTCACTTTTATAATAAACCTGCTTTTGCCAATACCTTTGCCACTGATTCTTTAAGAGACCTTAAAACACTCACGAGAGGGTATGACAGGAAGGAAGGACTGAGTTGCTGGGAACAGCTTTGCAAGCTTATCTTACCAAAAACACCCTTACACAAACCCTTGGCTTCAAATAGACCATGAGAAGCATCAATGCACAGTTCTCAGGCTTGAAAAACGTGAGTAGTCTCATTAAGGTCTAACAAAGAGTTGTTTTACTGTCCCCAAGGCAGACTGTGCAGCCTCTTGAAAGATCAAGCTTTATCTACCATGCCAAAGAAGAGTTGGACAATTTGTCACTCCTATCGTTGTTGGCTTCAGACATGGAAAGCATCATAAGCTTCTCTGTAAACTTGTGAACCAGCTTTTCTCACCCTGACCCAGTTGATAAATGACACCTGAAAAGGAGAAATGACTGTGAAAATAATCTAACTAAAGGAAAATTAGTTATATTACTAAAATTTTATTATTAAAATCTGCCTTCAACAAAGGCGAATGCAGGGTCCTGCACCTAGGGAGGAATAACCCCAGGCACCTGTACAGGTTGGGGGCTGACCTGCTGGAGAGCAGCACTGCAGAGAAGGACCTGGGGGTCGTGGTGGACAACAAGCTGTCCATGAGCCAGCAGTGTGCTCTGGGGGTCAAGAAGGCCAATGGGATCCTGGGATGTATTAAGAAGAGCACTGCCAGCCCCTCTACTCAGCCCTGGTGAAGTGCACCTGGAGTACTGTGTCCAGTTCTGGGCTCCTCAGTACAGGAGAGACATGGAGCTCCTGGAGTCAGTCCAGCAGAGGGTGACAAAGATGATTAAGGGATTGGAGCATCTCTCTTATGAGGAAAGGCTGAGGGAGCTGGACCTGTTCAGCGTTGAGTAGAGATGTCTGAGAGGGGACATCATTGATGTCTATCAGTATCTGAAGGGAGGGTGTCAAAAGGATGAAGTCAGACTCTGCTTGGTGGTGCCAAGCAATAGGACAAGAGGCAATGGGCAGAAACTCATGCATAGGAAGTTCCACCTGAATATGAGGAAGAACTTCTTTACTGTGCGAGTGACCACACGCTGGAACAGATTGCCCAGAGAGGGTGTGGAGTCTCCCTCTCTGGAGATATTCCAGAACCATCTGGATGCTATTCTGTGCCATGTGCTCTGGGATGACCTGCTTGAGCAGGGAGGTTGGACCAGATGACCCACTGTGGTCCCTTCCAACCTGACCCATTCTGTTATTCTGTGATTCTGTGAAAATGATTAGCACAAGGATGCACTCAGAAGACATTAACACATTAAATATTCTCATTTGAATATTGCAAATTGCAGTAATGTGCATGCAAGTGTCATGGACAAGAACATTGTACTGTACCTGGGTAATCCTCAGAGACATGCACTGAATAGGATACACTGTAAAAAGAAAAAAAAAGGCAACAACAAAATTAATAACAACAATATTAACTGCTGGCATATGATTCTTTTCTTGCTCCTGTATTATTTTATGTTTATTTATAAGTTTCTGACAGTTAGCAGGACAGATGGTATTTTGATGGCTTTTGAAATGTGCAGCTAAAAAAAAAAGGAATACCCATTTTGAAAGCTTACTTTGCTAAATTGGCATATCTCTATTTCAACCTTGGTAAAAAGAATATCAAGACTGCCATTATATTAACTGTAGAGTAATATTTTACAATGTCTGTACTTATGCTTTAAACCCTCTCCCAAGTTTAAAATCATAGAATCCTAGAATGGTTTGGGTTGGAAGGGACCTTAAAGATCATCTCGTTCCAACCCCCTGCCATTGGCAGGAATACCTTTCACTAGACCAGGTTGCTCAAAGCCCCATCCAGCCTGACCCTGAACACTTCCAGGGATGGGGCAGCCACAGCTTCTCTGGGCAACCTGTACCAGTGAATTTCTTCCTAATCTCTAATCTAACCCTGCCCTCTGTCAATTTGAAGCCATTCCTCATTGTCCTGTTGCTAGATACCTGTTAGCAAAGCCTCTGTATGGTTTGGGCTCTTTCCTCTCAGGAAACCCTCATATTTATAACAGTTGTGGCAATCTGATTTGACACCTCTACTTTTCTATCAAGCTGAATTCAAATCAGTTTTGAAAAATATGCAGTCACACTAAAGGGTAGCTTCACTACATGGATTACCTGAATCTCTTTAATCAGAAAATGGGAATACAAACATACTGTCCCAGTCCTTCAGCTCAGTCCACATATGCTTTCCCTCCCACTCAGTGAGATGTTGACTAAACTCACCACTGAGAGGAGGACAAATGGGCATGATAGACTGCTCAGTCATCTAAGTACTCACAAAGTCCCTTTGAATTTTTAAGGTTAATGCATGTCTTCATTTTGCATTAAAAACATTCCACTCTGCAGCATGCTGAAAGCTTTCTGATGTTTAATTCATGCTCTTTTCACTTCTAAATCCTATAAAGTTTATGTGTTCACCTGCGCAAATAATACATGATGTGTGTTCATGTCTGTAGTGAGTTAAGCAGACAAAGGCATGATGGCATAGTTCTTTTAATAAATTTTGGTAAGTATTGTACATTGCTGAAAATTGATTGAAAATTCTAAATTGCATGAATATGACTTCCATTTAGACTATAAAATAAAACCATGGATGATTTTTTTTCTTTTTCTCTCTCATGAACTTCTGTTAAATGAGGTTTACTTTCATTCTGGAAGAGACAAGCAATACAAAAAAATACGTCTCATACTTTCTTCTGTAAGTCTTTGCTGCTTCCAGAATTGTTGTGTACAGGTTTGTTTGACTATTGCTATATAGGATTATATTCAGGTGTGGAATTTTATTCTAAGAAAAGAAAAATCTTTCTAGAACTCAGGAATTACTCCATGTTCAAATTAAAAAACTATCTCAAACCAATTTAAAAGCTGTAGCAAAGCAGGGAAATTCCACATACATATATAAAAAAAGTTCATATTGAGGATAGGAAAAGGGACTAGAGAAGTTACAGAATTTCTATCAGTGAAAATATTCAAAACTCAACCGGATAAGGCCCTCATCAACCTAATCTAACTTTCAAGTTGGATTTAACTTCGAAGTTGGTTCTGCTTTGAGTAGGGGGTGGGCCAGGCAGTCTGCACAGGTCACCCCCCTACATAATTACTCTATGCTCCTATGCGCAGAAACCTTATGAAAGTGTGTTTCTCTTCCTTCTTCTTCGTCATGTGGTATTTGTGATAGTAGCAGCTGAGGCGACATTAAATGGAAATCAATGAGAAAAAAATATGCTGTAGGTCTTGTGAGATGGAACTAAAATGAAAAGGTTCATGAAGATGCAGGTTAGAAATAGTCTCAAATCAGATCCTTTAATGACTGCAAGCAAATTCAGGATCTGATCCAGAGCCCACTGAATCCAGTAGTGGTCTCACTACTAAGATAATTATTATCAGAGAGGAGAATGATAAAAATCATAAAAAGTAAAATTATTCTGTGATTTTTCCATCAAAATCTGATTCAACCTTCATTTGAAAAGCATTAATAGAAAATCTATCTGCCAAACCAAAATTAAATGGTAATATGTGAAGACCCTAAGCCCACTGTAGGAAAGGATCAGATTAGAGACCATCTAAGGAACCTGAATGTGCACAAGTCCATGGGACCCAATGAGATTCATCCAAGGGTCCTGAGGGAGCTGACAGATGAAGTTGCTATGCCACTATTCATCATTTTTGAAAAATTGTGGTAGTCAGGTGAAGTCCCTGATGACTGGAAAAAGGGAAATATAACCCCCATTTTCAAAAAGGGGAAAACAGAAGAGCTGGGAAACTACAGACCAGTCAGTCTCATCTCTGTGCCAGGCAAGATCATAGAGAACATTCTCCTGGAAACTCCACTAAGGCACATGGAAAACAAAGAGGTGATTGGTAACAACCAACATGGCTTTACGAAGAGGAAATCATACCTGACAAATTTGGTGACCTTCTATGATGAGGCTACAGCACTGGTGGATGGGGCAGAGCAACTGACATCATCTACCTGGACTTGTGCAAAGCATTTTACACTGTCCTGCACAACATCCTTGTCTCCAAATTGGAGAGACATGGATTTGATGGATGAACCACTCGGTGGATAAAGAACTGGCTGGATGGTCACACTCAAAGAGTTGTGCTCAACGGCTCATTGTCCATGTGGAGACCAGTGATAAGTGGTGTCCCTCAGGGGTCGGTAACTGGGGCCAATACTGTTGAACATCTTTGTCAGTGACATAGTGGGATCGAGTGCTTCCTCAGCAAGTTCTCTGACTACAATGAGATGTGTGGTGCAGCTTAAGAGGTGGGCCAATGCAAAACTCATGAAGTTCATCAAAGCGAAGTGCAAGGTTCTGCATATGGGTTGCAGCAACCCCAGGCACACATACAGGTTGAGTGGAGAAGTGATTAAAAGTAGCCCTGTGGAGAAAGATTTGGGAGTGATGGTTGATGAAAAACTCAACATGAGCTGGCAGCCTGCGCTGGCAGCCCAGAAAACAACTGTATCCTGGCCTGCATCAAAAGGAACATGGGCAGCAGGTTGAGGTAGGGGATTCTGTCCCTCTACTCTGCTCTCGTGAAACCCCACTTGGAGTCCCGCATACAGTTCTGGTGTCCCAAACAGAAGAAGGACATGGAACTGTTGGAACAAGTCCAGAGGAGGATCATAAAGTTGAGAAGAGGACTGGAGCATCTCACCTATGAAGACAGGCTGAGAAAGTTTGGACTGTTCAGCCTGGAGAAGAGAAAGTTGCGTGGACAACTCATAGCCCCTTCCAGTATCTGAAGGAGCCTACAGGGCAGAGAGGGACTCTTCGTTAGGAACTGTAGTGACAGGACAAGGAGTAATGGGTACAAATTGAAAGAGGGGAAATTTAGGTTAGATATACAGAAGAAATTCTTTACTGTGAGGGTGGGGAGACACTGGCACAGGTTGCCCAGGGAGGTTGTGGATGCCCCAACCCTGGCAGTGTTCAAAGCCAGTTTGGACAAGGCCTTGAGCAACCTGGTCTACTGGAAGGTGTCCCTACCCATGGCAGGGTAAGTTGGGACTAGATGATCTTTAAGGTCCCTCAGCATTCTATGATTCTATGTTGGAAATAATAATGAAATCTGATAAGCCTGTGCTTTCAATTCAGAGGAAAGCATTTAAAGGAGTTGTGAACCAAAGGTTAAAAACCAAAATGCCTGAAAAAGGAATATTTACTTCCAATTAAAATAAACCAGTAGTTTTTATTAGAAACACTACTGAATCAGTTTAGGAACTGAACAAACTTAGTTTAGTTCTCAACTCAGCAGAATTATTCATTTATTATGATGAGTGTGTTTAACCCTTTAAATTATTAGCCCCCCCATTCCTCCAAAAGAAAGGGAATGTTTAATTGTCTTCTTTCTATCTAAATTCTTATCTTCAGCACATGTTGAGATCTCTGTGATGTCCTCTCTTCAGTGTCCCCAGATCAATGTAGTGTACTCTGAGAAATATTAGTGAAGTATTATGCCAGAGAAAGCTCTCATAGGAAGACCCTTTTAGAGAGGCCATTACTCTCACACATATTTAAATTAATGTTTGGGGAGAATAAACAGATTATTTGAGTCCCCAGAGAGAGGTGGTGGTGCTTTCTTGGGCTTGTGATCATATGTTAATTATGTGCAGGCTATGGAAGAAATAAACTGAAATAAAATTACTGAACAATTACTTTGGGTTTGTGTCCCAGGTCATCACTGATTGTCACATATGATCACATTTTGGCACATTTTTCTACACTCAGCATAAACTACTTCCTAATGATTGTGCACTTGATTTGTCAGAAAACAAGATATAACAGGTTAACAAAGAGGTTCCAATCCTCTAGCTACTCAAGCATTTTCCTGCTGACTTCAATGAGATTTAGAGCCAAGACAGAAACACAGGACTGTGATGGCTTTACAGCACATTAAAAAAGCATGGACTTCAGTGAAGATGCAGATGTTCAACACCTCTCAGAACCAAAGCAAGCCTTTACTAAAGCAGCTTTCTCGATTAAGTATTCAGAAATGGAACTGGAATTAATTTGGGCCTGGCCTCCACATAGAAGTAAAACATTACTATTCCAGTAGGGGGTGTGATTTTTCCTTCTGGCAACACAGTTCCTCTATACAACCCCATTACAGTTACATTGCTATAAATACAGCTTACAGTACTATAATTTATTTCCATTCCCATAAACACATTCTAACCAGCCAAGCATTATCCTTGCTTGTATAGTTATATTGCTTTAGCTACATGTACATAGTTAAAGTCTTGGGTGTAAACAAAGCCTCAATGATTGTGTTATTTGTTTTATTCAGCTTACACCCTCTGCAGAAGGCATCCTACAGTAGATATATTTCTCAACCCTTAAGCTCAGAACAATCTTAATACTAGAAATGGCCTCGTAAAATTTTTATTTGACAAATAGTAAAGCACCATATAAGAAACCAGTGAGAGTTGTCATGTTTCACTGCTTATGAATGTAAACTTCATATTTCTTGAAATAATATTAACACGTAGAGCCCCAGCCTTAGCTTAGTGTGGTGGGTTAACCCTGTCTGGATGCCAGGTGCCCACCAAAACTGCTCTATCACACCCCTCCTCAGCTGGACAGGGGAGAGAAAATATAACAAAGGTTCATGGGTTGAGATAAGGGCAGGGAGAGATCACTCACCAGTTACTGTCATGGGCAAAACAGACTTGACTTGAGGAAATTAATTTAATTTATTAGCAATCAAATCAGAGTAGGATAATGAGAAATAAAACCAAATCTTAAAACACCTTCCCCCCACCCCTCTCATCTTCCCAGGATCAACTTCACTCCTGATTTCTCTACCTCTGCCTCCTGAGCAGTGCAGAGGGATGGGGAATTGGGGTTGTGGTCAACTCATAAAACTTTGTCTCTGTTGCTCCTTCCTCCTCACACTCTTCCCCTGATCCAGCCTGGGGTCCCACTCACACAAGACAATCTTCCATGAACTTCTCCAATATGAGTCCTTCCCACAGACTGCAGTTCTTCATTAAGTGCTCCAGTGTGGATCCCCCACAGGGTCACAAGTCCTGCCAGCAAACCTGTTCCAGAGTGGACTTCTATCTCCAGGTCCACAGGTCCTGCCAGGAGCCTGCTCCAGCATTGGTCTCCCACAGGGTCACAGCCTTCTTCGGGCATCCACCTGCTCTAGTGTGGGGTCCTCCACAGGCTACAGGGGAATCTCAGCTCTGGTGCCTGGAGAACCTCCTGCACCTCCTTCTGCACTGACCTTGGTGTCTGCAGAGCTGTTTCTTTTGCATATTCTTACTCCTCTCTTCCGACTGCTGTTGCACAGCAGGTTTTTATCCTTTCTTAAATATGTTATCCCACCATCACTGGTTGGCTCAGCTTTGGCCAGTGGCGGGTCTGTCTCAGAGCCACCTGGCATTGGCTCTATCAGACATGGAGGAAGCTTCTGGCATGGAATCATAGAAGCCAACCCTGTAGCCCCCCTTTTACCAAAACCTTGCCACACAAACTCAATACAATTATTAACAATTCTATTCACAAGGAATTTCTTGCAAGCTTTTTTTAATGTGTTTTAACCATATCTGTTCCTTCTTTAAAAAGAGATTATTCTGCAAAGTTCTATCTGCCTTTGAGAATTAATTTATAAGTTAAATAGGGATACACAATATAATTGCTATTTTTCAGACAAATATGTCCCATCTTGATACAGAACAAGGAGATTTACCTGCATTTACCATTGCTATAATTTCTCAAAGCTAGTTTAAAAGGAGTCCAGAGTCCAAAATTTAAGCTCTTGATCAAAGAAAAAAATCCATTAAAACTGAAAAAGGCAACAAAGCAAAGGTTACTGTGACAAAGCATGTTCATAAAAAGGAAAAATATCAGCTTCATCTCTTTATATCGATTTGTAAGATTGTTTCCTCTGCCTTGAAGTGCAGGTTTTACTCATCACAAAATCAGACATGCATCATGAAACTACAACACTTACACTGGAGCTGGAGTATATGACATATCTTCCCTTCAAATTCACATTATCTCGACTCTATGCTACCCGTAGTTTCTCCCTAGAAAAGAAATTCTTTAAGCTGAATATCCAGCTCCTTTTGCACAGCAGGAACAATCTGAAACATCTAGCACAAGTCTAAGATTTATGCCTATGGAGTGGTTATGACAATTCAACCAGGTTTGTCCCATGGCAACAGCTGACTTACTGCCTTATTAAGTGCAGCAATTGTGATCGTTTCTATTCCAGTTTTAACCGTCTCTAGTAAAGCCAGAGCTCCATGTGCTAATGTTGTAGCTGACAAACATGACGAAAAAAGGAAACAAGATTTTTTAGTCATGTGGAATCTTATGATAGTTTAATGCCAATCTATAACAAGATATAAGAAGAGAGTAAATAAGACTTTCTTAATGCATTTGGAGCTACAGAATTCATATTACTTTTTGCTTACAATATCCAAAATCCTAGATTTAATTCATTAATGACATAATGCAAGAAGTTAATAGGATGCACAAAGCTTTGAACCTGAAGGAAAAAACTAAGACTTAGCAAGGTAAGCTGTGGACAAATATATAAGATTAAATGCCACTGTGGTATTGATCATATGGCAGTATCGACTTCTGAACAAGCTGATGAGCTAAAGAAAAGATTAGTGAAACCTTGATAAGAAAAATAAAATTATGCTGGTGAAAACTTTGGGCTGAAAGGCCTTTTTAATGACCTGTATAATATTTCTGAAATTACAGCATGATATAGACCTCATGTTTTCATTCTCTTCTAGATGAGGCAATAAGAAGGAATAAGAACAAGTTCCAGTTGGATATATGCAACTGAAATTGTATTCTTTTACCAATTTCTAGCTATGAATTCTCAAAATTGCTACTCAACACACAACAGAAAAACATTTCATGGATGTCCACTAATTATACAGCAAATATTTCCACTTACATTTTCACTACTTTGTTTACTTACCTTTGAAAATGCTTCCAAATATTTCAACAAATTCCTATTACTTTCACACCCTTTAGCCTCCTCTTCTACTTCAAGAAGAGCACAATTTGCTCCTGATGACAGACCCTTCCTACTATTTTACTTCTGACCAGCCTTTTTCCTCAAATGAAAAAAATTGGTTCCAAAAGGATTCCACCATGAACCCAGCCACTCTCTTTTCTAGTAAATAGTCTAGGATCCAGTTTGAAACCTAGCTTGGCAATAAATCATATCACAAATGCAGTGTGGAAATTATAATTTTCATAAGATGCACTGTGAGATCCAATCCAAACAAAGATTACCAAAACTTTAAAATTGCATTCCTGAAATGTCTGACCTTTGAACAAGTGCCTTGAGAATTGGTAGGGGATGAAGGCATTTAGGTATTGACTGAAAAACTAGGTAGGCTATTTATAAAAAAAAAAAAAAGAAATACTTAACAAGAAACCAAATCCATTTTTTTTTATAGTTGACTTTATTTGAATTAGGAAATTCCCTGAAGGGAATTACAATTCAAAACCAATAGTTAAACACACTTCAAAATTGTCATGAGGAGGGAAGAAAGGGACCCTCAATATCAGCAAGCTTCGTTTATTGATCATTGTTAACAGCTTAATATATGCTTTATAATTAGTTCATACATATTGCAAAAGCTAAGCTCATTATTGGTTCTGCTTAAATGTTGATCTCACCTCTTACTCATTTCTTTGTTGACACAGGTGGTACTCAGTTGCTTTTTGTTTTGCTAATCACAATGTCCTGTTTACCAACTAGTTAACACGGTACAAGGGCACTGTAACTTCGCTATCTAGATGTTCCCACGGCCTAGGCAAGCCGTGTTCTATAGCCAATTCCCTACACAAAATCAAGTCTTTCTTCTAATTTGTATGAAGATAACATGCATGCAAAGAACAGCAGAAGAGACACAGCAGCCATAAGCAGCAATTTTCTATGGCAAAAAGATCTCTGGATGGACACTGCCAAAAGACAAACTTTCCAAAAATCGTATTCTGGAGATAACCATTTTGTTTCATTTGAAAACAGGACAACCCCCCCCCCAAACCACTATAAAAGCAATTGAAAAATAAGCAAAAATAACTACTGTATTGTTTAGTTAGGCCAAAGAAACTAAGCAATCTCTCCTTTTGGTGATTAGTTATCACAACTACGAGTGAATTATGAATGTTAGGTTTTTTTTACAATTTATGAACAAGTGAATTAGCAAAATACTTCATCACTTAATATGTACACCTACTGTGCTATTAAACACTTCACTACATTTCTATGGAGCTCTTAAAAAAGAATGCAGTCATGCTACAGGAAAAAGAATCCCAATCTTCCCCTCCGGAGCTTTTGAAAAAAATCCATCCCACTCTGTACATATCAGGTGAGGCAGCACTCCACTGAAGCCCGTTTTCAGATATATACAAAAAACTACACCAGAATTCTGAATTTTCTTATTTAATCAACTATTGCTATTATTCACTTCATAATGTCTTTAGTAAAAATATGGGAGACTTTTAAAATATATGTATAAATGTGCATTTATAATAATACAATGCACATTTTTAATATATTGGAAATCACATTTAGGAATTAAGTAAATACTATTAGCAAATACAAGTGTGAAGATCGGCAAGTACTGCATTCCATTCATTCATGGTACCTTTAAAATACAGTCCCAGTAATGTGACAAAAATATAAAAGGAACTGAAAAAAGTTCCAGTTGCACACTAACCATGTGCATCTCCAAACAGATAGACAGATGAACAGTACTTAGAATCACGTGAGTTTGACATACAGAAGATAGCACAACATGACATGATTCTGAAATAAAAGCTTTCATAAGGCTTTTTAAAATACATGTAAATATACAGGCTTTTTCCTCTTTCACACGGTGAAATAACTATTGAAGCAGAGAACTTGTGGGGTTTTTAAACAGTGAAATAAAAACTGACATAATTAAATGAAATTACAATTACTGAAAAACAACCTTATCTTCTGGAAATGAGAATTAGAATTCTACAAATAAGACAAAAATTAAAAGGACATGTACCTAAGTTTTCATGAACATATTAGTACAGCCATGGAAAATGTGACTGTTTATAAAGGCAAGAATATTCTCACTATATCAAAACTTATTTTCTTTTCTGTTACAGAATTTAGAACTTGAATTAAATCCCACTGAAGTCCAAGGGAGTCTTTAGTACTTGACAAAGAAGATTACAGACAAGTTGCACAGAAAATACAAGACTACTGGCCCTGCCATGCTCATAAAAGAAGTACTTCATCGCTTTCTTAAAAATTTCAAGATATATTGCAAAATTTTGGTGAGCACTTTTTTTATATTTGTAGCTTATTATACGACTGGCCTGTGAACACTTTCACATCCATACTATTTTCTGGATTCCTGCTTAAAACAAGATTCACAGATTTCTAATCCGCTTCTTAGGTATCCTTTAAAATCATTGAGTCATAGAATGGCTTGGGTTGGAAGGGACCAACCCCCACAACCATAGGCAGGGACACCTCCCACTAAACCAGGTTGCTCAGAGCTCCAGTCAACCTGGCCTTGAACACCTCCAGGAATGGAGAGTTGCTCTCTGAGCAACCTGTTCACAATCCCCACAGTAAAGAATTTTTTCCTAATATCTAATCTAAATCTACTCTTTTTCAGTTTAAAGCCATTCCCTCTTGTCCTGTCACTCCAGACACTTATAAGTAGTCTCCCTCCATCTTTCTTGTAGGGTCCCTTTAGGTACTGGAAGGCTACAATGAGGTCACTCCAGAGCCATCTCTTCTCCAGACTAACCCTAACCCAATACTCTCAGCCTTTCCTCATAGGAGAGATGCTCCATCCCTCTGATCATCTTCGTGACCCTCCTCTGGACTCATTATCCACCCCTTATTCTATATCATCCACATCATGGCCAGATTTATACCTTTCAACTATATACATATATATATGCATATAACTATGCACAAGCACAGGTATTATTTCAGTAATCACTGACCATCCCCCCAAGATGTTTGCTGAGTTCATTAAGTTCATGATGGGCATAACTGGAGAAGTCCATACTCATTGTCTATGGGAGTTATGGCAATACAGTGGCAGTGTCATTCAGCAACCAGTATTACATATGCAATTCAACATTACAGGCTGTTCTCACCCAAAATCAGATCCCCTTGAGGTACACATCGTGTTTCCATATCCCTCTGCATTACCCACCAAGTGCACCTGAGACCTTGAGTAAACAATTGCATGAATGGGTTTGCCCTTGCTTCAGGCAGGACTAATCCAAACTGTCTTTCCTAACATATTTCTCATGTTGTTACAATCTGCTTAAATGTTGCAGAAAGAACCTCAGATTCTAACATTCCCTTGAGCAAAATTAAAACTCACACAAGTTAACTGTTGATGCCAAAACTGATTTTATTAATTGCTAAGAGATGCAAAGAGAAAGAGGAAAAATTAAGAAAAGGTTGGAAAATGATAAGATTACTTCTAGAAGCAAAGAAAAGATACCACCAAAACTACCTTTCTGCCAAACTGATGTGTGTGTGTGTGAGAAGCAGTTTCTGCCCTTTTTTTTCCTCTGTCTCTGCTGCTTTCTGATGTTATCTCTTTAGCTGGGGGGTCTTAACAGCTTTAGTTCTCTGGAATGCAGCCAGGATATGTGGTTTCACCGATCACTTGAGCCATGTCCCAGGCTGTGCAGGGTCCCTGTTCAGCTGCACCTTTCAGCCCTCAGAAATATGGTAAGGGTGGAAGAATAAGATATAACTCACGCATGTGGCACGGTGGGTCTCAGTTCTCTCCAGGCTGGCAGAGTTCCAGTCTCCGGTGTCAGGCAGGCAGCATGCGGTGGCAGAGAAAAGGTGAGGGGGAGGTGGGGAGACATTCTCGGCTTCAGTGACCAGTTCTTTCTCCCTTTCCTCTCTCCCCTGATTTTCCAAAATTTTTCCTCAACTTTTATAGTGTTCAAAGGAGGTTATACATGGTTTCTTGGCACATAGCCCTATTCAGATGTTCAAGGAGATATGATAACCATAAACAATAGCAGGATCTTTTGGCAGGAAAAGTCCAGCAGGAAGCTCTGGTGAGAACTTCTGGCAGAAAGCTGACAGAATTTTTGGTAGGAAGTTTTGACAGGCATAAACAATTGCGAAACATTATTTTTGGCATTTCTATACTATGTATGTTACACATGTGCACCATGGGGACTTCATCTACGGTACGTAGAGATTCTGATTGGGCAGGGCCAGTTCAATTGGTAGAGCCTCTAGTGTAAACTAACCAGGTGGCCTTCACTAACTGTAGATACCAATATTGCTTTCAATGTGGTTTTTAACAGGCCATTGTACTGTTCAACTTTCCCAGAGGATGGTGCATGACAGGGAATATGATACACCCACTCAATACTGTGTTCTCTGACCCAGGTATCTATGAGGCTATTTTTGAAATGAGTCCCCTTGTCCAACTCAATTCTTTCTGGGGTGCCATGTCACCACAGGACTTGCTTTTCAAGGCCCAAGATGGTGTTCCAGGCAGTGTCGTGAGGCACAGGGTACGTCTCCAGCCATCCAGGGGTTGTTTCTACTGTTATTAGCATGTACCGCTTACTGTGGCAGGTCTGCAGGAGTGTGATGTAATCGATCTGCCAGGTATCCCCATATTTATATTTTGACCATCACCCCCCATACCACAGGGGCTGTACCTGCTTGGCCTGCTTGATCACAGCTCATATTTCACAGTTATGGATAACCTGGGAGATAGCGTACATGGTTAAGTCCACCCCTCAATCATGAGCCCATCTGTTTGTTGCATCTCTTCCCTGATGACCTGAGGCATCATGGGCCCATTGAGCCAGAAATAACTCATCCTTGTGTTGCTAGTCCAGGTCTACCTGAGACACTTTAATCCTGGCAGCTTAATCCACCTGTCCATTGTTGCGATGCTCCTCAGTAACCCGACTCTTGGGTATGTGTGCATCTACATGACAGACTTTCACAGTCAACTTCTCTACCTGGGCAGCAATGTCTTGGCACAATTCAGCAGCCCAGATGAGTTTCCCTCTGCACTGCCAATTGGCCTTTTTCCATTGGTCCAGACACTCCCACAGAGCGTTTGCTACCACCCACAAGTCAGTGTAGAGGGAGAGCGCTGACCATTTCTCTCATTCAGTGATATCTAAAGGCAGGTGGACGGCTTTCAGCTCTGCAACCTGACTTGATCCACCTTGTCCCTCAATAGCTTCTGCTACTTGCCACGTAGGACTCCATATGGCAACTTTCCATTTTTGATGTATCCCTACAATATGGCAGGAACCGTCAGTTAAGAGAGTGTGTCGCTTTTCATTTCCTGGTAGCTGATTATATGGTGGGGCCTCCTCAGCATGTGTCACCTGCTCCTCTTCTGATGATAGTCTAAAATTGTCACCTTCAGGCCAGTTCAATGATGATCTCCAGGATCCCTGGACAACTGGAATTTCCCATCCAAGCTCGCTGTGTGATCAGAGCAATCTACTTACTCCACGTGGCATCAGTGTCATGATATGTGAAAGGAACTTTTTCTTTGAACATCCACCCCAGCACTGGTAGTCGAGGTGCCAGGAGGAGATGTGGCTCAAACCCCTTCATTAGCTGCCCCAGCATCTCTTTTTCACTTGGAGTGTAACAGGCCTTGGATCCTTTTGTATCCCCAGATGCAGAATCCTAGGGATGGTCCTCAAGTTTCCCTAGGTACTTTTTGCCAGAGGCTCCAGGAAGGACCATTCTTCCTGGCTGCAGCATACAGCACGCTTTTTACATCCTGTCCTGTCCTGATTGGCCCAAGGGCTACTGCATGAGCAATCTCCTGTTTAATTTGTTCAAAAGCTTGTTGTTGTTTAGGGCCCCACTTGAAATGTTTTTCTTCTGTGTCACAAGGTAGAAAGGGCTTACAATCTGACTGTACTCTCAAATATGCATTCTCTAAAAACCCACAGTGCCCAGGAAAGCCTGTGTTTCCTTCTTGCTAGTGGTTGGGGACTAGCTGCTATTTTGTTGACCACATCCATTGGAATCTGACAACGTCCATCTTGCCACTTTACTCCTAAAAACTAAATTTCCTGGGCAGATCCCTCGACCTTACTTTGTTTGATGACAAAACCAGCTTTCAGGAGAATCTGGATGATCTTCTCCCCTTTCTCAAAAATTTCCTGTGTTGTGTTCCCCCATACGATGATGTCATCAATGTACTGTAAGTGTTCTGGAGCCTCACCCTTTTCCAGTGCAGTCTGGATCAGTCCATGGCAAATAGTGGGGCTGTGTTTCCACCCCTGGGACAGTCATTTCCAGGTGTATTGCACATGCCTCCAGGTAAAAGCAAACTGTGGCCTGCACTCTGCTGCTAAAGGAATGGAGAAAAATGCAGTAGCAATGTCAATGGTGGCACTGCTTGGCTGCCTTGGACTCCAGTTCATACTGAAGTTCCAGAATGTCCGGCACAGCAGCACTCAGTGGTGGTGTGACTTCATTCAAGCCATGATAGTCATGATAGTCTACTATTAGTCTCCACTCTCCATTGGACTTATGCACTGGCCATATAGTTCTAAAGGGTGAATGAGTCTTGCTGACCCCTCTCTGAATCTCCAATTCATGAATCATCTCAAGGATGGGAATCAAGGAGTCTCAGTTGGTGCGGTATTGCCGATGGTGTACTGTTGCAGTGGTGATTGGTACCCATTGTACTTTGAACCTCAGCATTCCCACAGTAAAAAGGTCCTCTGAGAGACCAGGCAAGGTGTTCAACTGTCTAGTTTCTTCTATCTCCACAGCAGCTATCCCAAAAGCCCAAGTGTCCTTTTGGGTCCTTGAAATACCCTCTCCTGAGGTAATCTATGCCAAGGATTCATGAGGCCTCTGGACCAGTCAGAATGGGGTGTTTTTGCCATTTGTTCCCAGTCAGGCTCACTTCAGCTTCCAGTACAGTCAGCTGTGGGGATCCCCCCATCACCCCAGAAATAGAGATGGATTCTGCCCCTACATATCTCAATGGCATCAAGGTACATTGTGCATCGGTGTCAACTAAAGACATATCTTTGTGGGTCTGATGTGCCATTGGATCCACATATAGTCCAATAGATCTGATTGTCCCTTTCCTCCACCTGGCTGGAGGCAGGGCACCCCTAGTCCTGGTCATGGTACTCACTGCACTCTTCTTGTAAGTATGACCTGGAGGTCCCTTCAAGAGGATTGGACATAAGATCAGCCCTCCTATGCTGTCTGAGAACTTGCCCATGGGAAACTGCAGAAACATTCATCCCTGAAGAATTCTCTGTGGTAGTTGTTCATCCCCTCAACTCACGTACCCGTGCTGCTAGGGCACCTCCTCATGTCTTCTCCATGTTGATGCAGGTAAAACCACAAATTACCTTGTGGAGTGTACCCTCTCTCCCTAGCTTGGGGGTGCCTGCTCCTAATAGCAGAGACTCTGGTCTGTACAGGCGAGGCATGGGAAATTTCCTCCCTAAACTCCTCTTTAAGTTTCTGGTGGTCTTCTTTAACTTTTTCTTTTAAGTTCTGGACATCCTCAGCCAGTTTTTCCAGAGACGAGACATGGGCCTGGAACAGGGTGGAGATAGTTTCTTCATATGTCTGGAGTTTGCCAACCAAAATGCCCACTTTGTCTTCCTCCTCCTTTCATTGTTTCATTACTAATTGTCTAGCATATGACACTGGCTCATTCCATATGAATTTCAGGTACGTTTGGTGTACAGTGGACACTGTCTGGATTCTTAGGGAATTGCTCATCATCTGAAAAAATTATCTCCAGCACAGCTATTTGTCTCAGGAACTGGATACCTTCCTCCATGGTGTCCCACTTATCTTGGTGCACTGAAAGGTCTTCCTTGCAAAGGTATCTTTCCCTCACACTTGATAGGTGTACTCTCCAGAGGCTGAGTGTCTGGTCTTCTCTTGATCCCCTGGTCAATACTCACATCCCTGGACAAGGATCCCAGACCATACAGAGGAGACACAGCAGAACTAGCAACAAGATTATGCTGTCCTTAACATCTAAAGGGAATTCAGAATTCTCAAAAGTTGTTGTAGCACTGGAGCTGTCCTTTCAGCACCACCGTGGAGCTGCAGCTCAGAAGTCATGGGTAGTGGACTGGTGGTGGCAACTGTGCAGTCCGGACAGAGGCTACCTCTCCCAAGAGCTGGTGGGCAAGAGAAAATGGAAACCCTTCCATTTCTGGTCCCCCCTTTTCATGCTGAAACCATCCCCCCAGCCATGACATGGATGGTATCGAATATTCAACACTAAAGCTCCACCCCCTTGGTTTGTAACCATAACAAGTGGGAAGCACTTCACTCCCCTAGTCCCCGTCCTGCTGTCCACCCACTCAAGAGATGTGGGAAGGGAGGTTGGCATTTAAAACTGAGGCAAAAAGTTCTTGAGTACCTCAGCCTTCTCCTGTTACCAGTTTACCAACATTGTTCATTGGGGGGGATGTAGCACCTTCTTTGACCTTCTTTTTCTGACTGACATACCTGTAGAAGCCCTTCCTGTTATTCTTTGCATCCCTTGCCAGGTTCAGTTCCAGCTTCGCCTTGGCCTTCCTCACCCTATCCCTACACAACCAAACTTCATCCCTATACTCTTCCCAGGGTACCTGTCCTTGTTTCCACCACCTGTGCATTTCCTTCTTTCCCTTTAGTTTGACCAGCAGGTCCCTACTCAGCCATGCCAGTCTCTTGCCTTCCTTGCCTGATTTCCTGCTCCTGGGGAACACGAGCTCTTGTGCTCTATGGAAGACTTCCTTAAAGATCTACCAGCTCTGTTCTGCTCCCTTGTCCCTGAGGAAAGTTTTGCAGGGGACCACACTGACTATCTCCTTGAAGACCTGGAAGTTTGCTTTCCTAAAGTTCAGGGGCCTGACTTTACTCTTCTCCTGACCCATATCCCTCAGGACTGCAAATTCCACCAATTCATGATCACTGCAGCTCAGGTTGCCTCCAATCTTGATGTCCCCAATTAGCTCGCTTACCTTGGTGACCATCAGATCCAGTAATGCATCTCCTCTGGTAGGGCTGTCTATTACCTGGCTCAGTGGCAAGGAGTCTCCCTGTAGCTCCCCAACACCATGTGGTCCTGTTCCGAGCAGAGTCAGGAAGCAAGATGAAGTTGCCCCCCACCTTTCTGTTTTTTTTTTTCTGTTGCCTGGGTGGCACAGGTGAGAGTGCCCCTGCTGCTTTGGATGGCATAATGGGAATGAATATTCATAACTGAAGTTCTTAAACTACACCATTATCCATCCCAAATATTTATACCTTTTAACTATATACATGTATATATGCACACATTCCAACTAAATATACACATACAGGTACAGTGTTAACAACAGTTTACCCCAAAATTAGGTCCCTTTGAGATATGCATTGTGTTTCCCCATCTTTCTGCATTACCCACCAAGTGCAACCTGGTCCTTGAGCAAAAACAATCCCACAAATGGGATTGCCTTTGCTTGCAGCAGGACTAATCCAAACTGTTTTCCCTAACATACCTCTCAGGTGTATGTCAATAGGTTATAAAGTCCAAGGGGGAATTTTTCTTCCACTGTCCCACTGTAAGAAAGACAGAGTTCGAATGGGAAGGGGGAAGGGGGGTAATTAACTTTACAAAAGATCTAGCTGGCAGAACCGCATTCCCGACTGATGGCCCATCTGAGACCGGAGTTAGGGGGGAGGAGTTTTTGCTCTGTTGTTGCCCTCCTCACAAAGGGGAGAACAGTTTTTGGGTTTCTTTCTCGAACGGAGACACGGTCTGTGTGTGTGCATTTGGAAAAAAAGCCTGGAGGCCGGTTTTTCTTGCTCTCGACCTGGTCAGTCCTGACCACTGGCCTTGGCTTGCTTGCACACTGCCCTTGCCTCCAGCCCGAACCTGCTGCGATTTCATCGGAGAGTTTTGTGCTCATTGGGAGAAACACCGTCAGCCAAGAACAACAGTGAGTTCTGTGGCGGTGGACTGCTTTTCTTTTTCTCTTCTTCCATTGGGGGAAGGGTCCCCATTTTTCGGCTTCTCCAGTGATCCGAGACCACCCCACCCTGCACGGTAACCGCCTGAGCCCAACAGTGCCCCCTGCAGGCCAACACAGAGCACTGAAGGCTCTGCACTTCCAGTGATCCAACAGCGCCCCCTGCAGGCCAAAACAGAGAACTGCAAGCTCTACACCTCCAGTGATCCAACAGCGCCCCCTGCCAACCATGATTAGAACTGCGCTAAAGGACGGGGAAGTATTCAGACTGTTTTTTTTTTTTTTTTTGAAGGGGACTTTTGGGTACAGGACTATTGTCTAGTTGTTTTTGTGTTCTGTTACTATCTTTGCAAACATACATATATCTTTTAATAAAGAGTTGTTATTTCTTCCTTTTTTCCATAATTCCTCAATTGGAGTCTCTTAATTTTGGATTTACAATTGCTCAGAGAGAGGAGTTTGGTCTATCTCATAACTCATTCTCCTTAGCAAACATTCCAGTCTCTTCAAACTGAGACAGTGTACTACAGGGACTTCATCTATGATGTGAAGGGGATCTGATTGGGCAAGGCTGGCTCAGCTGACAGTCTCTAGTATTGACTAACCAAGTAGCCTTTGCTAGATGCTGGTCCCAATGTTTGAAAGTCCCCCTATCCAATGCCTTCATAGTAGTTTTCAACAGTCCATTGTTACAGGATGAAAATTGTGTGAACAATTTTCTTTGCATTTCTGTGTGTTTCACCTTGGCATGGCTGGGTGCAGATAGTAAAAAATGCTGCGCCACTAATATGGCTGCAGGCCTTGTGCCAAGATGCCAAGGAGGAGTTTTGGCAGGTGAATAAAGTTTTCTCATCTCCTATGACCACCTGTTGTGGTCCAATTAGCAGTGGACAGCAAAGCATGTTTTCCTTATGTAACCAATGTTGTGTGAACAAGAAGCTGAGCGTCATGAGCACTATATAATCTGTCTTTTTCCTAATAAACCCGGCATTTGCCTGATCATATTGATCCTGGAGCAATCTGTCCATACCCTTCCATTGAAAGTCCATTACACTGTTCAACCTTCCCGGCGGATGGTGCATAATAGGGAATATGATATACCCACTCAAAGCCATGCTCTTTAGCCCAGGTGGTAACTAGGCTATTCTTGAAATGAGTCCCATTGATTTAATTCGTTCTGGGGTGCCATGTCACCACAGGACTTGCTTTTAAAGGCACAGGATGGTGTTCTGGGCAGTGGCGTGAGGCACCGGATGTGTCTCCAGCCTTTTGGTGGTTGCTTCCACCATGGTGAGCACATAGCATTTACCTTGGCGGATTTGTGGCAGTGTGATGCAATCAACCTGCCAAGCCTCTCCATACCTATATTTCGACCACCATCCCCCATACCACAGAGGTTTTATCCTCTTGGACTGTTTGATTGCAGCATGTTTCACAATAGTTGATAACCTGGGAGATAGTGTCCATGGTTAAATCCATCCTTTGGTCTCATGCCGACCTGTCAGTGGCATCTCTCCCCTGATGACCTGAGGCATCATTGGCCCATTGAGCTAGGAACATCTCTCCCTTGTGCTGCCCATCAAGATCTACCTGCAACACTTTTTCTTGGGCATCTCAGTCTGCCTGTTAGTTGTTACAGTGTTCTTCATTAACTTGGCTCTTTTACACGTGTGTCTACATGGAGGACTCTCATGATCAGATTCTCTACCCAAGCGGCAATGTCTTGCCATGTTTTGGAAGTCCAGATGGGTTTCCCTTTACGTTGCCAATTGGGCTTTTTCCATCTGTCCAGCCATCCCCATAGAACATTGGTTACCATCGATGAGTCAGTGTAAAGTCTTGGCCACTTCTCTTGCTCGGCAATGTCCAAAACCAATTGGACAGCTCTGAGCCCTGCAACTTGACTTGATCCCTCAGTGGCTTCTGCAACTTGTCATGTGGGGCTTCATATGGCTGCTTTCCATTTTTGGCTTGTCCCTACAATGCGACAGGAACCATCAGTGAAAAGACCATATCGCTTGTCATCTTCTGGTGGTTGGTTGTACGGTGGAGCTTCCTCAGCATGTGTCACCTGCTCTTCTTCCTCTTCATCTGCTAGACCAAAGTTCTCACCTTCAGGCAAGTTTGCAATTATCACTAAGATCTCAGGGTGATTAGGGTTTCCTATTCAGGTATGCTGTGTGATCAAAGCAATCCACTTATTCCATGCAACATCAGTGGCATGATGCATGGAGGGAACCTTTCCTTTGAACATCCACTCCAGCACTGGTAGTCGGGGTGCCAGGAGAAGACATGCTTCCTTGCCGATCACTTCTGCGGCGGCTTGCACTCCTTCATAGGCTGCTAGGATCTCCTTCTCCATTGGGGTGTAGTTGGCCTCAGAACCTTGATAGCCTCAGCTACAGAATCCAAGTGGTTGGCCTCGAGTCTCCCCAGGCAGTTTCTGCCG
The DNA here is from genome assembly GCF_036250125.1 of Pseudopipra pipra. Lineage (NCBI taxonomy): Eukaryota > Metazoa > Chordata > Aves > Passeriformes > Pipridae > Pseudopipra > Pseudopipra pipra. Next base: position 43,180,418 of record NC_087580.1, read on the forward strand.
GAGGTTCCAGGAATGACCATTCTCCCCAGTTGCGGAGTAGAGCACGTTCTTTACCTCTGGTCCTGTTCTGACTGGCCCAAGGGCTACAACGTGGGTAATCTCCTGTTTGATCTGTTCAAAGGCTTGTTGCTGTACAGAGCCCCACTGGAAAATGTTCTTCTTGCATGTTACAAAGTAGAGAAGATTTACAATCTGGCTGTATTCTGGGATGTGCATACTCCAGAAACCTACGGCAACTAGGAAATCTTGTGTTTCCTTCTTGCTGGTCAGTGGAACCATTACTGTGATCTTATCGATGACTTCTGTCGGGATCCGACGACATCCATCCTGCCACTTCACTCCCAGGAACTGGATTTCTCTGGCAGGTCCCTTGACCTAACTCCATTTGACAGCAAAACTGGCTTTCAGGAGAATCTGGATGATCTCTCCTTTCTCAGACTTCTTCTACCATATTCCCCCATATGATGATGTCATCAATGTACTGTATGTGTTCTGGAACCTCACCCTTCTCTAGTGCAGCCTGGATCAGTTCGTAGAAGATGGTGGGACTGTGTTTCCACCCCTGGGGCAGTCAGTTCCAGGTATACTGCACACCCCCCCAGGTGAAAGCAAACTGTGGTCTACACTCTGATGCCAAAGGAATGATGAAAAAGGCATTTGCAATGTCAATGGTGGCACCACTTCGCTGCCTTAGACTCCAGTTCATACTGAAGCTCCAGTACGTCTGGCACAGCGGCACTCAGCAATGGGGTAACTTCATTCAAGCCACAATAGTTCACAGTCAATCTCCATTCTCCACTGGACTTATGCACAGGCCAAATGGGGCTGTTGAAGGGTGAGCGAGTCTTGCTGAACACTCCTTGGCTCTCCAGCTCACGGATCATCTTATGGATGGTAATCATGGAGTCTCGGTATTGCTGACGATGCACTGTTGTGGTGACGAATGGCACCTGTTGTTCCTCAACCCTTAGCAGTCCCACAGCAGGAGGGTTCTCTGAGAGACCAGGCAATGCATTCAACTGTTTAATCCCTTCTGTCTCTATAGCAGCTATCCCAAAGGTCCACTGATGTCCTTTTGGGTCTTTGAAATACCCATTCTTTAGGTAATCAATATCCAAAATACATGGGGTGTCCGGACAAGTCACAATGGGATGTTTCTGCCACCCCTTCCCAGTCAAGCTCACTTCAGCTTCCAACATCATCAGCTCTTGAGAACTCCCTGTCACTCCAGAAATAGAAATAGACTCTGCCCCCACAAGTCCTGATGTCATTAAGAGTACATTGTGCACCAGTGTCGACCAAAGCCCTGTATTCTTGTGGGTCTGACGTGCCAGGCCATCGGATCCACACAGTCCAATAGACACGGTTATCCCGTGCCTCTACCTGGCTAGAGGTAGGGCCTCTCTAATGCTGGTTTTAGTAATGTTGACTTTCTCCCTGTGCATACATCCGGGAGGTCCCTTCCAGAGGATCTGACATGTTATCATCCCTCCTACTCTGTCTATGGACTTGCCCACAGGAAACTGGAGCTACATCCATCCTCTATTGGTTGCCTCTAGTAGTCATTTTTTCCTTTAACTCCTGTACCTGTGCTGCTAGAGCAGAGGTGAGTTTCCCATCCCATCTCCTCATGTCTTCTCCATGTTTGTGTAAATAGAACCACAGGTTGCCTCGTATGGTGTACCCCCTCTCCCTAGCCGGGAGACACCTGTTCCTAATAGCAGGGGCTCTAGTTTGCACTGGTGAGACATGGACAATGCTTTCCTTGAACTCCTCTCTGAGTTTCTTGTGGTCATTTTTAACTTCCTCTGTTAGAGTCCAGAGGTCCACAACCAGTTGCTCCACGGAAGAGATGTGTGCCCGTAATGGGGTGTGGACAATCTCATCATAGGTCCGGAGTTTATTCATCACAACATCACTGTCTCTTGGTCCTCCTTCCAGTGCATTGCCATGAGGAAGTTAGAGTATATTGATGGCCCTTGGTGTGCTAGTTTTAGCCACATTCATGAGGTGCATTTGACTTGATCTGGGTCGTTATTGGATTGCTCATCCCTTGCAAAAAGTATCTCTAGCAAGGCCATTTCTCTCCGGCGTAAGATTCTTTCCTCCATGGTCTCCCAGGAGCGATGATGCCCCTGGAGGTCATTCCTGTAAGCAAACCTCTCTCTCACGCTTGTTAGAAGCTGCATCCAGAGGTGAAGGGGTTCTGATTTCCTCACAAACCCCTGATCAACACCCACATCCTGGGACAGGGATCCCAAAAATTTTCTCTTTGGTGCTGTCAAGCTGTGCACCTTTGTCCATAAGATCCCAGACTTGGATGAACCAGGTCAAAATGGGCTCACTTGGCCGTCGAGTGATGTCTTTCAGCAAATTGCTGAGATTATTGAATGAAAGAGATTTGATGATTATTTCTGGCTCTGAGTCTACCATTTTTGAGGTCCCCGTCTCCCCATCGTCATGCACTGGGCAAACTGATTTGGTCATATATTTTCTCTTTTGGATAGAGGCAGCTTCTATTGGCTGGGGTTGTCCTTCTGGCTTAGTTACACCCTGAGTGGCCGTGGTGTCAGGTATTTTGTTCCCTTTCCTTTCCTCCTGGAGGTGCTGCACCATAATGAGCAGCTTTCGGTAGGCAGTGGCCAGGGCCCTGAATGTAACCACAAGCTGCCCCTCTATAGATCTGCCATGGCATCTTTCCCTCACAGATCTCATCACTTTAACAGGGCCCTGAAGTTGTTCAGGGGTGAACTTCCAGGTCATTGGAGCAGAAAAGTTCTCCAAGAACTTACCCATGTCCTCCCACACCCCATACCACTCAAAGTTATTCACCCCTGGGGCAGGCTTCTGGACACCTTCCTGATAGATCTTGGTCCTGCTCCGAACCATGGGGTAGATCATACTGATGCAAGCTTGGAGACATAGCACAAAGAGTAAGGTATCTCTAGCATCTAGAGGAAATTCAAAGTTTTAAAAAGCTGTTGCAGTGGACCTGAAGGGGAAATGGGTGAAAGATTGGGGGAAATCACTCCCCTGCACTTCTTCCCCAGGATGGGTGCCATTATTAATAAATCCTCAGAGGTAACAGCTTAGGCTAGGGCAGGAAGACAACCCTGAACACACATTCCAAATAAAACTTATAGGCGTTGAGTTTACAGCACTATGAATCCAGGTTACAAACTGAAAAATAGACAAGACTACCTTGGTTTTAAACCATGGTTTGAGAAAGACAGTTGTGAATGGCAAATATGTATACAGGAAGAGATGCCACATAAACATGAATAAATCAAACAACATGTTGACTAAGGATTCTATACACAATCCACAAATTAGTTGTTCAAAATTGTTATTTTTTCCACTCCTCTCTATCCACTCCCCTCTCTCTCTCTCTCTCTCTCTCTCTCTCTCTCTCTCTCTCTCTCTGCCCCACGTTGAGAAAACCAAAAATATTGTTTCAGTTTAATGACAATGTATATTCAGGAGGTTGAGACCTCTAATGAGACGAACCCTCCCCTTTTTGCTTCCCTCCCCCAATATAGAGAGGGTAAAAATTACAAGGAGTCTGAATGAAGAAGGAAAAATAACAATTTTACTAAAAAGAGAACAAAACAAAAAAACAATAGCAGAAAAAACCCCATTACCTAGATACCCTCTTCCCCCTAGGTTAAAACAAAACCTGGAAGGATATTTCATCCAAAAAAAATCTTATGTTGCTGAGGTGCTGGTGTGGGTTTGGGCGTAGGAACCATGTGGGTGTGTGTGAGGGCTCGCTCTGTTCCCTGCCATGTGTCTGCCTTTGGCGCTGGTGCTGCCTCACTTGGCTTGCCTGGGCTTGGGCTCAGCAGCTCAGCTGAGGCCAGGGCGACCACAGTCTGATGCAGTGGTGGCTGTGGTTCCCAGCCTGGGCAACAGGGAGGGGAGGCAAGGCACTCAGCACAGCAGCAAGGAGTCTCCCTGCAGCTCCCCAGCACCATGTGGTTCTGTTCCAAGCAGAAGCAGGAAGCAAGACGAAGTTCCCTCCCACTTTTCTGGGTTTTTTCTCTGTTCCCCAGGTGGTGCAGGTGAGCGCACGCCCTGCTGCTTCAGATGACGTAACGGGAATGAATATTCATAACTGAAGTTCTTAGTTAACTAAAATTACAACAAGGGAAAGTGTGTGCTATGTGTCACTCATTTTATACATAGAAAGAGATACGCTAAAATATGTCTACATGTGCAAATCCAGGTTGTCCAAAATCTGACTATACCAGAATCAGACTTACATCCAGAACTACAAAAGCAGCCTCTTCTCACAGTCACCTTGTCTAACCAGATCCAGCTCCCTCCTGTTGACAGATTCTATTTAAACCTCTCTTCTGTGTCCTTCCTTCTCTCCACTGACCCCACTAGTTAGAATTTTTCCTCCATCCTCCCCATTAGCTCTTCATCTGATTTCAGTCTTCTCCAAGATACAGAGCACAAAACAAACTCAGGACAGTAACCTCTTAACCCAGCTCAGCTGCAGCCAGAGCAACATATATGATCACAGCCTTTAGGGACCTTATTTCCAGGGTTAGGCCCATGTTCTTCCACTATGTGTTTTCTACAGTTTTAGGGGGTTTGGTTTTGTGTTTTGGTTTGTGTTTTTTAAGGAAAAAAGTTTTTCCTCTATTCAGTTTCTTTCCTTTCCTTTTGGAGCACTGCTGTCAGATGCAACCACAATATGCTCTTTTTGGAGCCAGTTAAGAGTTATCTTGAAGACATGAAGTTTCGGTCCATAATGTTCCTATTGGAAGGTTGTTCTGAGGTCCTTGTGACTGTAATTCTATGAACTCAGTTTTCAATTCAGATACATTGAACAGAAACCCCTTGTCCAGTCCCTGTATGAAACCTTTGTGTTGAGATCTTTCAAAATTAAAAAAAAAAGGGCACAAAAAAAAATCACCATGATCACAAGGCAGATACACAAGGTAAATTGCAAGCTGAACAGTTAAACAATGATCCAAGCAACAGAAGAGAACATTGTCACAGGAAGTTTCACCCAATCATTATAGCAGATAATTCCAGCATTTTACTGATGTCTCAGTTTAATGAGACTGAAGTGTTTTGCTAAGGAGGATGAGTTATGACGAAGACCATACTCCTCCCTCTAAGCAATTGTAAATCTGAAATTGAGAGTCTCCAATTGAAGAAGTATGGAGAAAGAAAAAATAACAGCTCTTTATTAAAGGATATATGTGTATTGGCAGAACAACAAAAGAACACAAAACCAACTAAACAATAATCCTGTACCCAAAAGTCCCCTTCAAAATAGGAAACAGTTCAGTACTTTCCACCTTTTGGCGAAATTCTAACTACGGTCAGGAGGGGGCGCTGTTGGATCTCTGGAGGAGCAGAGCCTGCAGTTGCTCTGTGTTGGCCAGCAGGGGGCGCTGTTGGGCTCTGGCAATCGCTGCGTGGGGCCCCGGTGCGCGGGAGAAGCCGAAATGGAGATCTCCCCCCCACTGAGAAGGGCAAGGGGAAAAGGGGAAAAAAGGGGTTCTTCCTGCGAACTCACGCTGTCGATGGCTGACTCAAGCTGGGACTCCCCCAAAGGTTCCTTCGCAGACAGGTCAAGCCTCTCCGATGAAATATGAGCAAGTCCGGGCTGGGGGCAGAACAGGGAGCAGGAGAACGGAGGCGAACCGGGGCCAGAAGCAGCCAGATGACCTGGCCGAAAACAAAGCGAACTCGGAGCCTTTCCACACACACATCCTCCCTGAGTCAGGGCAAAAGAGAAGTGCCTGCCATTTCCTGAGTAGAGGGAAAAAACTCATCACCTCCCCCCCACAGTCTTCTGAGGGTTATCGACGTGGAATGTGGTCTGTCGGCCAGTTCTTTTGTGTGTATGAATCACTCTAGCCAAATCACCCTCCCCCGTTCAGCATCTTTCTTTCACAATGATGCAGGGGAAAGAAAAATTCCCTACTTTTTTTTTTAGAACAAGTAAACCTATGACAACCAATCATTAAAAACATCATTAAAACTCATATAAATCCTGGAGACATTCACTGTTTAACTTCATTGTGTCCCTATGTTGCAGTCAAACCCTCTGCCACTATTTGGCCCTTGAAGGAATAAGAGTCTGTGGTACAAAGTGAAGTTTATTGGGATAAGGCACTTATTAAGTTGATAACAATTACATCATCCTGTGAGTAAGAACTATTCTGCTTTCATTCCAAATTCATTATAATCTACCTAATAGGCATCACTAAGTTCCCAGGAAAGTATCCTTACTTGGCTTCCCAAGTAAGAGAAGATCACTAAGTTGTAGGTCAGCCTGAGAAGTGCTCATATTGGGCTCTCAGGGAGCAGTTTATATATCCTTCCTCTGTGGTTTCTGTGGTCACCATCTAGTGGTATCCTTTTTGCTCTTGTGGGACAAACTCAGGGCTTGCAGTTGCCAGGCAAGCTTGGGCCCAGCACAACAGAAGATTAGACCACCAACCAAAACACTGCCACTCAGTCTGGATCATCTCCTCACATCCTAACAAGTGGAATGGTTCCTTTCCTTTATATGCAGTGTTCAGCAAAGGAGAAAAGACATCCTTCTTTCGACCCCTCAACACATTCATAAATTAGTTGGCATTTTGCTTGTTTATCTTATGAGGTGTGCAACAGTCACTGCTGTGCAGGGAAAAAGTAACAAATTAAAATACTCTTGCTCTTCAGTTCTTTGAGATATCTGACAGAATCCAATTTTTCCCCTTTTTCTTTTTCCCATAAAGTCCCAAATACTTCCTGGTATAGCTGAAATATTGTATTTATGGACTAAAACTATATATTTTCTAATTCTGTAAATTCCATACATATAGCTTCCATTAACATCAGTGCAAACTGAATATATAACTTCCAAATATAGAATTTGGATGTCAAACTATAAGTTTATTGAATACTCTAAACTAAAAAATGTATATTCTTGCACACATTCAACATAAGAAAATCACATAGGGCAAGATTTTCAGTAAATGTTAAATATGAAATTGTCCAACACAGTTTATTCATGCCAATATAAGGCATTCAGATAATTCAGGACCACTGGCATAACTACAGTCAGCTGTTTATCTGTTGCTTACAGGTATGCACAATCTCCTGATCAAGTCAATAAGGCAATACCCTACACCTCTGAAAACTACTAGACTATGATAAACTGCAGACCCATATCCTGCACACATTTTAATTCAAGGCAACAATTGCTGTTTCTGACTACTATGCTACACAGCTGCAAGGATTGCTTGGAAAACTGAGGGGTTGGCTCATCCTGCTGTCCCATTACACGAACATGGTCAAAACCATACCATTTTCAAAAGGCAATCAGTAACTGCAAAGTGTTCTAGTCACTGATTTACCTTTCATATGTGCTGAATCTCTACATCTACAACGGAAATCACTAGGAACTATCAGCAGTTTTGAAAACTAAGGTTTTATAGTCCAGATTTAAAAAATAATTAGGCAACAAAATGTGTGCAGAAATAGCAGTTAGACACTTAAACTGTTTATATTCCCTTGAAAAGTCCATCAGTACATATTCACCATTTTAGATAATTCAGTGTACTTACAAAGGCTTAAAAATGTCCATTATATCATGGATTTCTATAAAAATTTAGTTCTTAAAAGGAGTTTGACTACCTAAGCACCTTTTATGAGGCCAGCACGTAAATGCCTTTGAGAAACTGGTAAAATAAGATTCATGTTAAGGCACTCAAAATTGGTACATACTTTTGAAAACACAATTGGCAAAACTGTCACAGACTTCAAAAAAGTGAAGGTTTAGCCTTATCTCAACTTCTTCACCAGCAAATCTGCAATAAAAAATTTCAAAGATGATGTAATCCCTTCATCCCTTCCTTATTCCTTATTCTGTCTGTACAGTTTAGCACATTCAGCCACCAAAATTATCACCAAAATTTGGAAAGTATCCTGAAGATGGGAAATTACCTCTAAGTGATAACTTTTGTAATCAAACATTCTATTATGAAGTATTTCCAGTAAATCTAGAGAATGAGAGTAAATGTGAACAGAAAAGTCCAGTCTTTTGATAATGCGAGATTAAAAGCACTATATCTTTCACTAATACAGAGCTCGTAATCTGAAGATCTACTCAGAGCCTTCAATAGACAGAGATACAAAGACTAATGTAAAAAATGAGATAGTAGAAATAGAACAAACCCAATATTAAGCCATACAATGAAAAAAAAGGATCAAACACCAAATAACTCCCCCTTTCTTGATGTTTCGCTGACACCACATGCACTTGCAAATGACTTGAAGTTCAACTGCTCAACCAGCAGTGCCCCAAAATGCAGAGAAAGCATCAATGGAAGCAGTAATGCAGCTGCAAGCAACCTAAATATAGAGATTCAAAAATCTGATTTAGACATGTACGTTTTAAAATCTGGGCCAGTTTTACCAAGATCCAAACTGTCTTCTCAGGCATGTCCTTGTCCTAGTTACAGGGGTTGGGACCGGTTTATCACTATATGAGTATAACCAAAACTGTCATTTCTGACGGACTGTTAATAAATGGATCATTTGCAGCAGCTGCCCAGGGCACACCTGACACCTCAGGCTACAACCTGGGTGTGAAAGAACCCTGCGAGGCAGGGGAGTGTTCCTTCGTCTTCACATCAATGACTCAGCTGTGATAACTCCCCTCTGGGGAGGCATTAAAACCTTCACACCCAGCCTGAGGGGGCATCTCTGCTAATGGGCCATACTGGACTGGCATAATAGGCAGCTGCAACACCTAGACCATCAAAGAGTCCAAAAATATCCCATGACTGACAGAATTAAATCACCCATTGTGAAACTCCCCACCCTGGGGGAGGCACTGGGCATTCCCACCATTCTCACTCAAATGAGCATATATAATCTTGGGGTTTTGGGACTTCAGGTACCACTCGTCAGTTCCAAAGGAGGACCAGAACTTCAACAGGACTGTGACTGCCAGTCTCGACAAGACTGCAATCCTTACTTTGACAAAACTGTGACCATCATCCTGACCAACAGGTTTTCCTTTCCTTTTACTTTGCACCCAGGGGGATCACGTGGTGCTCAGCACAGTGGCTAATGAACACTGTTCTGTTCTTGTCCCAGGATCCTGGGTTCTACATCTGTCTTTGGGGGTTAAAACCAGTTTTTCTCTGTATCATTGCATTTATTGTAATCTACTTAGTAAATTGTAACTCTGACTTGTAATCTCTCTAGAGTTGGGTTCATTTCTCCCATGGGTTTACTTATAAACCAGCACAGTTGAGATACATAAAACATACACAGCACAGTAAGTGAACTGCAAATAGTTAAAAGTAGACAGAGTCAAAATAATGTAAACATGATTTTTTTTTTTTTAAATTTGATGTTTGGGGTCTTGGGTTTTTCTTGAGGAAGGAGAGTTCACAAAGAAAGAAAATCAGGTAATATTGCCCCATGTGGCTGGGTTTGTTGCATTTTAATGTCCTCAAAAAATTCCCCGGAAAAACTTACTGGTAGACATGAGTCAAACTGCTCACCTGCTCACACAATTGTTTACCATTAGATGTGTCAGTGATATAAGTCATGTGAGAACCTAGATCAATAAACATCACAATTTCTTTCACAGCCCTGTCAGGTGCTATGGGGCTACTGCAGAGACTGTTCCTTCAGAGCAGAAAATCAGGAGCCTGGTGGCAAAGTGATTATAGTTCACTCCATTTTGAATGGTCACACACTTTCTATCATCTCATAGTGTCATTAAGCCCAAGAGAAGTGGGATAACTTCACAATTACTGCCTGGGCTAAAGCTATAATACTTATTTGTACTGATGCCTTAAACCCCTAATGGTTTTTTATTTTTCTAATATTTGTAAGCTTGTAAGTTTTATAAGTAAGTTTTAAAAGCAGCAACCTTCCCCCCCCCTTGTCCCTTGTTCCTTTCCCTTTCTCCAGTACCCTTGTTTATACATTCCCTAACCCTCTTACCCCATTCTATCCTCCCTATATCACTCATAGCCCCAAATCTAATAGAAAATGTTTAGTCTTTTGTCAAGGCAAGGCCTAGATGGTTGACAGAAAAGCATATCTGGGCCTAAACCACAGAATAGGTCAGGAATTAGGTAACTATGTACCCTTTGTGCTCTGATGATGGTGAAGATGGGAGGAAGGGGGGGTCCCAAAATACACCCCAAACTCATTTCAAAGAGGTGGACCCGGGGCAGACCAGAGGAAAGGCCACAGGGTGGACACATCTGGGATTGGATGGATGATATTATAAAATGTAACCTCTCAGGCACAGCCGGGGCGTGCGTCCTGTAACATCTTGCCTTGGCAAATAAACCCTTTCTTATCTCACCCCTAATTAACTGCTCTGGAGATTTTTTCAGCACCAAAATACACCGACAACAGTACCAGAGAAATTAAAAGGAAAAATAGCAGTCTCCTTTCACACCAGGACACGTATAGCAAGATTTTACTGCTTAACAAAATACTTACAGTGATATATTAAGGCACAGAAATTATTACTGTGTGAGAGTTCATGATGTATTAATCAAAGCACACTTGAAATAATTCATTGTATTTTTAAATTATGTTAGGCTGTGCGATCCAGCCTCATGAGGACCCAGATACCTGCTGGGTCACGCTGTGTTCTCAGCTCCTGCTGAGACATCTGTGGGAACAAAGGATGCTTAGCACTTTGCAGAATAGAGTCCTCAACACTCAAAGGAAAATCTAAAGCAAATGTAACCAAAATGACTCAATCAGATCAAGCAGCATTAATTAACATCTAACACGAATGTGGTTAGCAATTGTAACCAAAATGACTCAATCAGATCAAGCAGCATTAATTAACATCTAACACGAATGTGGTTAGCAATGTAAGCAAACGATTTTCAAGCATTTAAAAAAAGAATCCCAAAACTTAGCACTGACTAATTCCCCTCCCATATTACTCAGCAGCAAAACTCTGGTTGAGTTGAAGGAGACAGAAATAAGCCTCTCTTCCCCCCCTCCCAATTTCTCTAGTTGCTTGACCACTGTAGTGGTTTGTTTCTTAGGCCTTCCTGGTAACCAGGTCGAAACTAGGGAAGCGGCCATTCCCAATATTCCATGCTATTTCTTTACATAAGCAGAGGTATTAATACAAGGGGGAGGAAGTTAGTTGGTTAGACCTCTTCCAGCTGGGTTGGAGAGAAGGGGCAGCCTTGCTGAGCTCCTGTGTGCGGGGCTGTGAGACCTTGTAGGCCTTGGGAGGTGGTTGCTTCGTTCCAACTCATAGGAGAAGTCTGTTGGCGCAGTTCTGCTTTCTCAAGGAAAGTATTAAGATTCTTTTTGTTTGCTAGTTCTCTATTAACTGTGTATATCTGCATATATCTGTTTTTCTGTTGTAGTTTTGGGGTGTTAGGGTTCTCTTTCTTATATGTATATAGTGTTTTTATAACTGTAAATATATATACTGCTTTGATTCTGTTGTTCTCGGTTCTCTGGGTTTTTTTTCCCTTTTCCCTTCTCTCTCCTTTACCCAATGGGGGGGGGGGGGGGGGGAAGACATTTGTTGTAGTTTGGGGACTTGGCAGGGAGCCAACTCGAAACTTCTACAACCACCTGTGGTGGGGAAAAAATGTTTTCCCCTGGAGTTAAAAAAATGGTAACTCCCGAGGGGGTGGTGTCTCTTGGTGTTGACCCAATCAACACCCCTGCAAAATTAAAACATATCACACCAGACCGGAAAAGAAGAATGATGAGGTAGTTGGAGAAAAAGGTAGCCATGTTCTGAGACCACGAGGAGACAGGGGGCCAGCGAGCCCCGCTGGGAGCCAAGGCCCCACCAGCCCCCCAGCCGGGGCTGCAGAAACTCGGAAACAGTGTTAAACTGGGGTGACTACTGTGGCCAAGAGCTGAGGGAGTTTTTCTCCACTGTGAGTGGGCAGCAGGAGCGGCAGCAGAGACAGCACCAAACAGAGAACTGTGGCTGAGAGCCAAGAAGATAAGAGAGAAACAGCAAAGACAGCATTGTAGCCAAGCTGAGAGACACAGAGATGTATGATGGAGAGAGGACTAAGCTCAACAGAGACAGTTTTGGGGTAAGACTGAATCAAATCTCCCCAAAACCCCTTCGAGACCCCTCCTGGGAGGAGGGCGTGGCCTTCTACTTGATGGAAGTCCTAACATGCAGCATGCAGCAGAGAGAGAGGAGATAAGAAGCTCAGATACGTCCTGGAAGCTGGACCGGGACAGCCGGACGGAATGCGGAGGAGGTGGCCTTGCCCCCCTGCTGCTGCTGCCGCCAGGCTGGCAGCTGAGACAGAGCAGAGGAGCTCTGGTAGAATGCTTGGGGCAAAGACTGAACTGAGAGCTGCCCTAAACATTCTGACTCAGGAGGAGTTTGAATCCCCTGAGGAAGGGACTTTCATGGGATGTCTTACAGCCCATGATATGATGTGGTGAGGCAAGTTTTTGTCCTGGCAATCGCAGTCCACGGGAGAGATAGACCTTCGCTCAGAGCCAAAGGGCCAAGAGGGGTGAGAGGAGACCCCCTTGTGTATAATGGAGAGAGAGAGAGAGATTCCAGCTACAACAACTCCAGCTACGACTGCTGCATTGAAGAGGAGAGACACTGCTTCCCTGAAAGTGGAAAGGATCTTTCCTTCTTCCCTTCTGGACTTTTATTGGAGGGAAAAGAGATTTGATCCAATGTAAATATTGCTTTACCATAGTTAGAATTGTGTATATAATGTATTATAATATTTATTTGTGTAATAATTGTAATATCATTCCCTTCCCCCCATATTGAGTCTTGTGTTGTGTCTGGAAAACCCCTCTCACACTGGGGGGAATTGTGGGAGGGGGGCTTGGACTTGGAAATTGGATTTTTGGGGGTCTCAAACCACGACACCACCTATTGCTCTCTTTCTCAAATGCATTCTCTCTAGACCTCAACACTTGTGGAAACACCATCAAAAGTGCTGGGACAATGCTTTGGTGGGTGGAGAAACCATATGAGGAATACATCTGGTTCAGATAGCTGGCTGGCTTGCAAGCTGAGTCTGGGTGGAGATGAGAGGCCATGAACTGCCAGCATTTGGGATAACAAAGGGCATTCAGCCAGCTGAATGGACACTGAGAGACACAGCAGGAGCCAGGGATTGCTGACCTTTTGGGTAACAAAGGAGATGAAGACGGGTGACACCAGTGAGGTGGATGGACAGGGAGAGGGGGGCAGGAGCCAAAGACTCAGGGGGAAGAGCAAGACTTGTGCGTGGGTAGACTGTGAGGGGGTAAAAGCCCAGGGGTTCCTTTGTTGTAGGTCCTCCTCAGAGGCACCAGCTTGAGTTTTTTCTGTGTTACTTCACTGTGAATCAATTGCTTTATGGAACGAGACATCTGAGACTCTGCCATGGGCAACCTGGGGTCAAGCCAGTAAGAGAACAGGGTCTGACCTTGTGAGTGGGGTGTGTGGGGAGTCAAGCAGGACCTGTCCGCTCACTGGAGCTGCCACTGTCCCAACAGTTAAAGCTGAGCTTCTGTCCCACCAGTTAGTGTCTCTGGCGTTGGAAGTGTGACGGCCAGAGAGTCTCGTGAATGGTCAGACTGAAAAGTTTCCTTAACATAGGTGGGAAACAAATACCCAGGAATGACACTGAACTGTTTCAACTCACACAGATAGTCATTGGTAGATAGAGATCACAAACACCATCTGGAAGACCATCCTTTCTCATATAAAGGTCTTCAATGTGGGCAAAATTATTGTTATCCACAGGATACAAGTTTTTCACATTGATTGACAGGTATTTTGTATCTCAGTAGAAGGTTTAGAGTTGACTGAGTTTTCACTACATTTTTCAAGTCATCAGTTATATAAATAAAATGTTACATCTATTATTTGCCTAATTCAGCTAGGTATATCAAATCATGAATATGTTGTTCAATGAAATTCCAATACAGACACCACTGCTTTGTTCCGCTATAACCTGCAAACCCCTGCCACTTCCCTTTTTGAAATAACAAAGTAGAAGGGCTTACATGAAGGCACGTGCTATGCATTTTCAATAAAATAATGATTTTGAGTTTTACTTTTGGAATACCCACTATACATTTTTTACCAAACTTCCATCAAACATAGTTAACCATTTGATTGACACTGCTTCCCAGAGCAAGGGGATTTTACTGAACTTACATTTGCTAAACTGACTATAAATAGAATTAGATGAGTTGTAACCAATTTGATTTTTTTAAAAGCTTTAAAATTTTACAAACATTATGTACTATAATTAGTATAAGATGCAATGGGAACAAGAGGTATAGCTATACCTGCTATAATTAGGATAATGCATTTATACAAGAGTTTGCTGAGGATGAGCACTCTTGCACAGTCTTCCCAGAAGGACCAATCCTATCATGACCATAAGCTTTACAGCAGTGGAAAAGCCAATATAGAGCTTGCAGATATAACAACTCTATAGAAAACTGGTAAGTAAAATTGGAAGAAAAATCATACAGATCCAGTTAAGTAACTCGAGACAAACAAAACCTCTGTTATAGATTTTCTTCTTTTTTTTTTGAATAACATTCTTTGCAGTATGGATCACATTGAAATATGAGAATTAAAATGGCTCTTTTACAATATACTTCACATCATTAATGAATCCTGGCTTTAATGAGAAACTATAATTCAAATTCAATCTCTTAAACAATTTGTTGTTCCTCACCTTCTGTGAATTCACCATGTCATTTTAACTTAATGAACATCAGTGTAATGCATACTACATCTTTCTAACATCAAAACCACTTGCCTCTCAAAATAATTATTAGAGAGAAATTAAGTTATTTCTCTATAACTACATTTTGATTTGTTTTAAAAATAATAAGCAGATCTTGAAGGACCCTGGATCTACTACTAAGTGTGAAACGAAGCTAATTTCATTTGATGTATATATTTACTTTATTAGATTAGAAGAGAAGCAGAAATGCAGTAGCACACTGCAAATGTGCCTAATCAAGTAGGTAAACATAGGCATCAACAACTTAGAAAATGTATTTTCAGAGAACTATATTTGTTTTTATGAAAGTATTTGTGTAAGCAGAAACTACAGTCTAAATCTAAAGCTAAAAAGAGAAAAAAGGCATAGCTCGTTCAGGCAACTAGAGATCTAGGCATGTAAACTTTTAAATTTAGGAGTCTATTCTTCTTTTCTGGGTCATGCAATCCTCCCATTGACCTTGGTGAATCTTACACTGTTAGAAAAACAGAAATCTAAGTCAAAGATGGTTTGCCTCTCCTTGTACAGTCTCTTCTTTCAAATCCGCAGACATAAATTAACTTCTTCCTTTCCTTAAGAAAGAACTGAAAACAACATACCATCCCTTCTTTTACAGGAGAGGACAGAGTAAGAGAAGGGCAAGGAGAGGGCATGCTTTAACCTAAAGAATGTGTAGGGTTGAAAAGATGTGAAGAGAAAAGTGAACTGTGAATCCTTAGCAATTACATTTCTAAACTGAACTGCCCCTAAAACAAGTGGGAGCCTCAACATCCATTTCCATAGGGAAAGAACTGCATCCATGCGGTTGAACAGCTTCATACAGAATCAGGCAAATAGAGGTTTCAATAAGTGAGCATCCAGCATGAGTGATAAAAGTGAACTGGCTCTTTGCTTTATGATCCATTAAGGGATCTAGCCATTTAGGGAAAAAAAAAAAAGGAGAAAAAAAAAGATAATTTGCTCAAATCAGTATGCCTTCAAATCATAATTTAAACAGACAAAAGGGTTCAAGGAGTTCAGTTCTGCCTAGGCAGAAGTGAAAGTAATGCAAGCTGGTTTATTACTAGACAGATAAAACCATCCGGAAATAGGCTGATAAGTCTGTGCAACTCAGCATCTGAGGGAGATCTCCACAGCTTTCTCACATGATGAGTGCCTGTGACATCAAGGTCCACAGCTGAAGCCACCAGCAGCAGCACATAGGTCTCTGGAGCTGGCTGGGGGGGAAGGGGGTGTAAAGCATTAAACAGCTGTAATGGAAATGGGGGCACTCCAAACTTCACTTGGGTTACTGGCATGTTACGTGATTATCTACACACACACACACACAGAAACATGCAGGCACAACAGCCAGTGGAGGAACCCTGATAGCCCAGTTCAATCTGGGGAGTCCCAGGGGAGCTGACGTTGCTTCAGGGAGCCATCAGCTCCATGGGCTGACTGACACCCAACAGAGAGGGGTCAATCAGAGAAGCTTCCCACAGCACCCTACAGACTGAGTTACTGCCAGTATGCATGGGACACATTATGGAGTGCTGGAGAAGAGTGCTTTGGAACTGCCCAGGACTAATGATGAAAGGCCAGAGGTCAAGAAAGGTGGTTTGGGGAAAACAAACAAAGGAAAACAGAGGAGCAGGGGAATAAAAGAGAGCCGTCCTGTGTGGGGAATTTTGGCTGGACCGAGACCCTAACATGGAATGAAAAGGTGATTGAGAATGGAGGCCTTAGCCCTGACAACATATCGATGCACCCTGAGAGAAGGGAAAAACACCAGGAGAAAGCTGTCTCTCTCAGTCGTCCTCCGCGAGGTGTCCCTGTCGTGGGTTGAGGTGGCTGGCTTTTTGGTAGCAGGGGGGCTACATAGGGTGGCTTCAATTAGAAGCTGCTAGAAGTTTCTCCCCCAATGAACCCAATGACACCTGGCTACAGGAGGGACTTCCTGCTCCTGGTGAAGGGAGAGCCAGTAATCATGCCTCTGTGATAACATATTTAAGAACAAGCTGTTGCGCAGAAGAATTTCTCGAGCCAGGGGAGAGCTGACCGAAGTTCCCAGGCAGCCCCACCACCTTCCCTGCCGCAGGGTGGGGAGGTGGCTACAGCTGGGCCGAGGTCTCTCAGCACCTAGCCTGGAGCAGGCACCAGTGACCCCTGCGAAGGGGCTGCCAGGGCCGAGGCTGGGGCCGAGGTGTGTGGCCCCGTGGAGAGCGGCCTCGCAGCCCCCAGGACTGCCCTGCAAGCAGGCCATGCTGGAGCCTGTCCTGTCTGAGTAGCCAAACAGCACCGACAGTGCCAAAGCCCCAAAGGTGAACTGCGAGGGGGGGTGGAGTGCCCCGCGGGCTAGGCCAGGGCAGCAGAGTGGCCCCTGCTGGCGGGCACTGCCCTCCCTTCCCCCCCCCAGCCGAGTTGAGCCAGGCCGGGGCGACCTGCCGCAGTGCAGTCAAGCCCATGCTGGAGCAGATGGATGCACGGAAGAAGGTCATTACCCCCATGGAAGGCCCAGGATGGAGCGGAGTCCTTCAAGAGACTTGTGACACATGGAGAGGAAAATCCACGCTGGAGCAGGTTATTCCCGGGTAGGACTCATGACCCTGTGGGGGATCTACATTGGTACAGCTCACCCTATGAAGGACTGCATCCTATGAAGGATGAAGGATGGAGAAGTGACTCTCAGGACAGTAGATATGGAAGAACTACTGCCTGAGGGATGGACCCACGTTGGAGAGGTCCATCAAGGACTGTTACTCGTGAGAGGGACCCCATGGAGCAGGGGAAGGACTCAGAGTTATGCCCGTCCCTGTAACCCGTGGTGAAGACCATGGTAAAGCAGGCTGTCCCCCTGTAGTCCCTATGGGGCAGCAAATTTGGAAGACCTGTTGCCCGAGGGGGTGGACTTGTCTCCCTGCCCCGCTGCAGAGGGAGGAGGGAGAACATGGAAGGAGGGAGGGGTGGGTGAAAAGTGTGTTTAAGACTGTTTTATTTCTCACTCTTTAGATCTTATCCTGTTAGTAATAAATTTAGTATTAACCCCACCTTGAGTTTGTTTTGCCTGTGTGACCTCTCCCAGCTCAGAGCAACTTTAGTAGGTGCCTATAATCTGGTCAAAGTCAACCCACGACAGTCCTGTGGGAAAAAAAAGTTTCCTCTCAGGAAAAGGAAAGGAGGTGGCCGAAAACTGGGCTCCCCGCTCAGTCTGATCTGCGGACCAAACCCAAAAGTCCCCAAACAAAGGACTCCCCTAGCTATCCCTGTGGCCACTGCACTTCCCCATGAGGCCTCTCCCTCTCCCCGCTCCTGCACTGCCCAGCATGTGCAGCTCTGGTCTGCCCCCAACCCCTCCCCAACTCCCCCCATCCCAGAAGAAACAGATGGGAAGGGGACGGGGGACGGGGACAGGACCCTAGGGAAGAAAAAAAATTCCAACATCTCTTTTCAAACCTATGACATTTAACCCTGAATTTTCCATAATAACATGCTATATCAGATTCAAACTTTCCAAACATATACATACATACATTACCCAACTATATACATATTACAAATATTTACATACAAATACAGGCACAATGTTATGGGAAATTCACCCAAAAATGAGGTCCCCTTGAGGTATACACTGTGTTTCTCCATCTTCCTGCATTACCCAGCACGTGCTACCTGATCCTTGAGCAAAAACAATGCCACAAATGGGTTTGCCATTGCTCGAGGCAGGGTTAATCCAAACTGTTTTACCTAACATATCTCTCAAGTGAATTACTGGGACTTTGTCCCCATCTACCATGTGAAGGGATTCTGATTGGGCTGGGCCGGCTCAATTGATGGAGCCTCTACTGCTGACTAACCATGTAGCCTTTGCTAGGTGTTGCTCCTAGTGCTTGCAGGTCCCTCCACCCAACGCCTTCAGGGTGGTTTTCAACAGTCCATTACACCGTTCACCCTTCCCCACGGCTGCTGCATGGTATGGGATGTGACACACCCACTCAATGCCATGCTCCTTTGCCCAGGTGGTAACTAAGCTGTTCTTGAAATGAGTCCCATTATCTGATGTGGCCAGAGCAGAGAGATTTCTCTGAACAATTTTTCTTGCACTCTATAGGCCTTGCTTGCCATGACTTCAGGAGTGGCAAGTGGTGTATTGTTTATAGACTGTGTGAAAATATGCGATGTTTATACTTGTTAGCTGTGTGTCTAGTTATATGGTTTGAGAACATAGTATGTTTATAGTAAGAAAGCCTTGAGAAACTAGACATAAAGGTACACCTGCAGATTTCGGAAAGCCCCTAAAGGCAGATTAATTAGGAAGGGCTTTGCATGCCAAGAATGATTTCAGGTCACGTGGACAGAACATCAGGTCCAATGAACTGGAGACATTAGACACGTGCTAAGACTGAGCTATCGAATCACCTTGTTGTGAGCATGTACCCTGAGCAAACTAAACTGTATAAAAGTTAACTGATTTAAATAATAAATTGGACATTGCTTTGATCATATTGATCATTTGCTTTGTCTCCCCATCAACAATCTGACTCGATGTGCTCGGGGGTGCCATGTCGCCACAGGACTTGCTTTTCAAGACCCAGGATGGCATTTCGGGCAGTGGCATGGGGCACCGGATGCTTCTCCAGCCATCCAGTGGTGGCTTCCATCATGGTGAGCACATAGTGCTTACCTTGGGGGGTTTGTGGCAGTGTGATGTAATCAACTTGCCAGGCCTCCCCATACATATACTTACTCCAACATCCACCATACCACAGGGGCTTCAGTGTCTTAGCCTGTTTAATGGCAGCGCATGTCTCACAGTCATGGATATCCCTACAATGTGACAGTAAAGAGGGCATAGCGTGTTTCTTCTTCTGGTAGTTGATTGCAAGCTGGGGCTTCCTCAGCCCGTACCACTTGCTGTCCATCTTCATCTGCTAGACCAAAATTCTCACCTTCTGTCCAGTTTGTGATGACTTCTAGGATCCCAGGGCGATTCAGATTTCCAATACGGGTCCGTTGCATGTTCAGGGCAATCCAGTTACTCCATGTAGTATCAGTGGCATGATGCGTAGAGGGCGCCTTTCCCTTGAACATCCAACTCAGCACTGGTAATCGAGGTGCCAGGAGGAGCTGTTCTTCTGTGCCAATCACCTCTGAGGCAGCTTGTACTCCTTCATAAGCTTGTTGGATCTCCTTCTCTGTTGGGGTGTAGTTGGTTTCAGATCCTCTGTAGCTTCAGCTCCAGAATCCAAGTGGGCGGCCTCTGGTCTCACCAGGTACCTTTTGCCAGAGGCTCCAGGAAGGACCATTATCCCTGGCTGCAGAATAGAGTACATTCTTCACATCTGGTCCTGTCCTGACTGGCCCAAGGGCTACAGCGTGGGCAATCTCCTGCTTGATCTGTTCAAATGCTTGCTGCTGTTCAGGGTCCCACTGGAAAATGTTCTTCTTGCGTAACGGCGGAGGGGGTCTGACAGAAATGCACACAAATCAATATGATTGGCAAAAATGTCCGCTTTATTAGAGGACAGACAGCTTATATGCTGCCTGTGACACACAGACGTGATTCTTCCCCAGGTTGCATTGGATACATAAGGAAAACATACTGTGGTGTACAGTACTAATTGGATAACAGCAGGTGTCCATAAAACTTGTTTTCCTGCCAGAACAACTCCTCCTTCACCTTGGCACAAGGTCTGCAGCCATATTAGTGGCGCAGTATTTTTTTACTGTCTGCACCCAGCCATGCCAAGGTGAAGGTCACAGAAATGCAATAGAAATTGTTCACACAATTTGTCCTCCGACAAATCCCCCATTGAAGTTTGAACAATTTAAATTGCATTTCTGTAACATTCCTTATTGTATCCATAACATTTCAGTAAACACAGACATACAATAACACTACTATCATTAATAAACTTAACAACCTATTGACCCCAAGATGTGCGCTCTCAAAATGTGCCTAAAAGTGCTTTTTTAAATGTAGGGTTTATTCTTAAAACTTCCACTCCGTCCAGAACATCCTTGGAAATGGAACTCCATTAAACTCTGGGCCATATGTCTTCTGTTATTCTTTTGCACACCTTGGCCCTTAAATAACACAATGACATAATCATATATTAACACTGGATCTTCTGTTTCTATTTCACTCTTTGCATACCATTCTATCGCAGCCCGGAAAATTTGTTCAGGATTTTTTGCCATTTTATGTAAAGGTATCGGTGTATTTGTTTATCCGAAGGTGTTTGTGTATGTGTAAGTGAATATTCACACATATACATGCATACATTTTCATTCATTCACTTTCACACGGTGGCCACCATCATTCAAACACACATCACACAAACATATTTTTGAATCTCATTTCACTGTGTCTCATGAATTACGAAACCATACTAATTCTCTAGTACCTTATGATGTTAAAGCTTCTCCACCAAACAGGTAAACTTTCCTCCACCAGTACCCAGTGAATAATCTAAGATCTTAACCTTCTATAATTATATGCTTAAACATACTAAAAAATTGTACTCCAACAAAACTAAAAATACTGTGCCTTAACAACACTAAAATGTGCTCATAATGCTGACAAATTGTGCTCCTGTAATACTTTAAAGTTCATACAATACACTCTCTTAAATCCTTAATTTCATGTGCTTAAAAAAAAATACTAAAAAGCTGTATATGACTAAGAAAAACTATGCTTATAATACCAAAAGGAATTGTGCTCCAAAAACTGTGTTCTAACAATATTGAGGAAACTGTTAACCACAACAGCTCCTGATGTTACCATTGTTACCTGCAGAAAACAGCATCAACCTTGTTCTTTCTTTCCAAGGTTTCATTCATCATGCAGGCAGCTACCAACACCTGTGTACAAAAAAAAACCTTAACATATGAAACAACTTTTGCAAATGAACTGAGGGGGTTGCCACCTGTTCTCTCCCCGTTTCTGTCTTGCAAAAGTGTTTTACAAATTCTTAAATCACTGACCCCTATACCAAATACACAGCATTGTCTGGCAGCTTGGTAGTATTTTTCAAACTGGAAAAGCAATCCACCCTTTTAAAGTTTTTCTAGTTTGGATATGATATAGAATTTTACCCCAAAAATTGTTATTGCACAATCACATATAATCTTGGGAAGACTCATAAGCCAGAAGGTTTCTGTCATATGCTGACTCCAAATGAATCTTGCTACCCACTGTAACACTACTGAGATGAAACACAGACAAATACGAGCACCGCAAGATAATCAATATCTGATGTAGAATTCCCAAACCACACCAGTCTGCCCAATCTTCACAAACATCACTGGTGTGACATGAACAGCACAGAAACAGATCGTTGTATACAGCGACAACCCTTAGGCCTCAGGATGTTAAAAGTTCCATAGTTTTCCATTGTCTTCCTTTCCCCTTAGTGACGTCTGCCCCATCTCAGGAGGCAAAACCTAGCACAATTGCGGACACTCTGCACACGCCATCACATATGTCCTTCACTTCTTGAAGCCAGGGCTTAGCTCTAGCCTCTACCTTTAAGATTGCTGCAAGAACAACTTGGCAGCACACAGTTCAGGAGAGTTTGTTTCCAAATTTCGGCCAAATTCATAATACAAATGTAATCATATTATAACTTTCTATGCCAGAGAAAAATGCAAGTTTTGATTCCAACTCTGATTCTTGCTTGCTAGCAATATAATACCACATACAAAGAGAATAAGTGGAAACACCTCGTTGGTGACAGAGATTTCCTTAACTCTGGAATAGTCGATTCAGGGATCTATTAGGGCAAGAGGTCTGCTATACAAGAAAGAAAAAACCAATGCATTTCGTTCTTTAAGATGCATGGCCTGCATTGAATGGTTAATGCATGGCTGTAGTTATTGTTCTGATTAATACAAAGATGACAAAAACAATTAGAACAGTTTCTCTAATTTCCTGTATTTTGCATCCTCTTCTCAGTCTTGAGCTAGGCTCACCGGAGCCACAGATGGGCTCCTCTTATTCATGACAATTACTAATGACAGATTGAGAATGAACATTTTTGACTTGTGATATAACCAGACGAATAAGGATTATTTGAAGGCATAGGAGAGGTATTGTTAGTCATACCAATTACAATACCAGGCGCATCCCAGGGCTTTTTAATATAGACCATACACTTAGGATCAAATTAAAGATTTTGTGTCATTTTCTCTCTTTTTCCAAAATTATAATTAACACTATCTCAGCAGGAGACTAAAAATATAACCACAAAATTAAAAATATAACTACAAAGGTCTTTCTCTTCAGAACACCGTAGAAATGTTGCCCACTACTCCAAGAAGGAAGGAAAAATTAATTACATAAAAGTTAATTTACTTACTTTTCAATATATTTAGCGCATTTAAGTCTATGACAGTGAAAAAATACTGTTTGATTATTCTGTTTAATACTCAGCCTTAAGCTACATGTGCAGTTCAGAAGGATATAGAAGGCCAGATTCCAGCTTGCAGCCGGTTCCTTAGATGTGATCTACATCATCCACTCGTATTTTTAGTTCTTTTACCTATGAAATTTCCGGAAGAGAACAAAATTCACAACAAAAGCAGCACAAAGGAAAACAAATAACTAGTTGTAAGAACATGTAACTCCATAATTGTGGAACAACAGCACAGAACAGGTAAAAACCACACCTGTTATATTAAAATCCTAAATCGCTCACAGGTTTTAAATAATTTCTCGAATGTAAAGCTAACTAAATCTAGCTTTGAGATCGTTATATTGGGAGGCAAACTAGAAAAATTTTACTAAATTCAACCTGACTCTAGTAACTCAGCTTTATTGCAATCTCTACTGATTTCCTGACAGATTATCATGTGGTCTCCAGACATTTCTGCTTTATAAATCAAATGGGCATAAAAAGTTCATAAATAGAATATTAACAATTGCTTAAACAGTACATGAAATGCAACTCAAAGTTGCAACTCTGTCATAAACACAGAAGAAAAAAAAAAGGAAAAAATAATGAATTCACTAAGCTTGACCAAGGAAAAGAAATAATATCAGACAGGAATGTAAACTAAACATCCAAATGTTAAAATCAGCTGAGTAAACCCTTTTAGACACAATCCTAAAGATGTGATTTCCACTGTCACAACAACTTCTCAGTTTATAACAGGAAGATAGAGAGATGTTTTACCTAAGAATTAAGGAAATCCTCAGTCTGCTAGCTTTCCATTTATCCTATTTGCAGATTTGTAGTTTTTGTAAGATAAGTTCTACTCTCTCCCTAGTTCTGAGAGACTGCTGGAGATGGTTTGAGTCCCACCCAGTTGCTAAGCAACAAATGATCTCTATTGTGTGAACCTTATGTCTCCTGCAAAGGCTGAACAGAAGGTCTTTACAGGGGTAAAATGTAACTAAAAACAAGGCAATTCACTAAAGCTTTTATATAAAGATTCATTCTCTGGGAAACTCTTAAAATTTCTTGCATGCTAACTTTTAGTAAAACACAATCTTTTAGTTTTAAGTTATCTACAAGTGAGTAGAAGGACTAAAGAGAGAGATTCTGCTTTCTCTTCTCAATGACTGACATGCCTGGATTCTGCGGGGCTACTGCCCCGCAAGCCAGTCACCGCCGAGCCGCTGCTCCGTGCGCCGTGCAGCTCCCAGGGATCCCCGCAGAAGTCTGGCTGGCTCTGCAGAAGTAGCTGTCGACGTTGCCTCTGTCACTGAGGTGCCTCTGTCGCTGAGGTGCCTCTGCCCCCTCTTGCCGTGGCTGCCAGCGCCGCCTCCCCCACGGCCGACCTCGGCGCAGCGGCAGCCCCAGCGCGCAGCTCCCAGCCCTGGCGCGCGGCCCCAGCGCCAGCATGCCGGACTCTGGCAGCTGTGTAAGTAATCCTAAAGGGAATTTTTATGCATTTATGTGTACCCGAGGCACTTTAACGGGAGGAAATTCTCCCGGACTCTCACCTCTGGCTTTTAACAGTTACTAACAAACGTATGGCCGCTTCTCCACACACACACAAGCACGGTACCGTTAACAATACAGTGAGCTCACAACAACATTGGACACACAACACAATTAACACGAGAGTTAACAAAAATACGGGAAGGCCTGCCTTTCCTGTCAACAAGAAGTGGCACTTTTTCGGTGTTGCTCGTTTGCTCGTTGTGCTAATAGAGCATCTTCTAATGCAAGGCTCAATAGCTGCTACTTTCTTTCATATGTACCATACCTGGAAACGGTGTGGGTTTTTTTTTGTTTTTGTTTGTTTGTTTGTTTGTTTGGGTATTTTTGTTGGGTTTTTTTTTCGAAAACAGCGTCTGTTGCCATGGCAGCGATCCAGAGTGGCTTTCTTCCGGGTTTCATGGTGGCTTCAGGCGCCAGCGATGCAGCGCCATCTAGGGACGCGGAGGCTCCCAGCAGTGTTGGTCCAGGCGACACATGCGCAGTAGCAGGCACAGTGAGAAGCGACACTGCTGACCGCGCAGCCGCAAGAGAGAGCGGTGCCGCGGGCACGGCTCCAACTTCATTCTCCGCCACTAGTGATGTTCCTGCAGCCCCTACACGTCCTGCTACTACATGCACGGTGCTAAACGGAGGTGATCCCGCTGCTTTTAAGGGTCCTAGCATTCGCAACTTCGCAGCCGCAGGCACGGGGATCTCCCCTACAGCAGACCGAACGGGGCGTGGACCCGCCGTAGTCCCGCCATCTCCCGACAGAGCTGTTCGAACCTTTATGAGTTCCCGTCGCTCAGAACTTAACTCTTGTAGCGACCCAACTGCCAGACGCCAAAGCAGAGTACACTTTCTAGTGGCTCCTGACCTCGTAGAGATCTCGTCCCAAAACAATTCCTTTACAGCGTCCCTTGTGGATACCTGAAAGGCGGTTCGAGCAGTGGGAAGTAGATTCCTCGCTCTCACCCATGCCATTAACCCCTTAGGGGCTGTTTCATCAGAAACGGGCTCTCCTAGAGAGATTATATATTGGAGGAGCGTTTCCGCGGCCTCATCCTCTTTGGATGCCGCGGGCCCCATGCCTCCTCCCTCGGTCGACTCACCGGGCCAAGGCGAGATTTCTCTGTGCCGTGCGCACGGCCTTTATTGCAGCGCCGGGGACAGCGCTGCCTTCACGACCGCTTCCCTCAGCTCCTGCCGGTCACCTTACGTCCCTGCAGAACTCGGCAAAGCAGTACTCCCTGTTAAACGGGCGCCAGATAACGGCGGAGGGGGTCTGACAGAAATGCACACAAATCAATATGATTGGCAAAAATGTCCGCTTTATTAGAGGACAGACAGCTTATATGCTGCCTGTGACACACAGACGTGATTCTTCCCCAGGTTGCATTGGATACATAAGGAAAACATACTGTGGTGTACAGTACTAATTGGATAACAGCAGGTGTCCATAAAACTTGTTTTCCTGCCAGAACAACTCCTCCTTCACCTTGGCACAAGGCCTGCAGCCATATTAGTGGCGCAGTATTTTTTTACTGTCTGCACCCAGCCATGCCAAGGTGAAGGTCTCAGAAATGCAATAGAAATTGTTCACACAATTTCTGTCCTCCGACACTTGCGGGTTACCAGATAGAGAGGGCTTACAATTTAGCTGTACTCTGGGATGTGCATCCTCCAGAAACCTATGGCACTCAGGAAGGCTTGTGTTTCCTTCTTGCTGGTTGGTGGAGCCATTGCTGTGATCTTATCCATGACTTCTGTCGGGATCTGATGACGTCCATTCTGCCACTTCGCTCCCAGGAACTGGATTTCTCGGACAGGTCCCTTGACCTTACTCTTTCTGATGGTAAACTCGACTTCCTTTCTCAGAAACCTCCTCTGCTGTGTCCCCCCATACAATGATGTCATCAATGTACTGCAAGTGTTCTGGAGCCCCACCCTTCTCTAGTGTGGCCTGGATCAGTCCGTGGCAGATGGTGGGACTGTGTTTCCACTCCCTAGGGCAGTCGGTTCCAGGTGTACTGCACCCCCCTCCAGGTGAAAGCAAACTGCGGCCCGCACTCTGCTGCTAAGGGGATGGGGAAGAACACATTTGCAATGTCAGTAGTGATGTAACACCTCGCTGCCTTGGACTCCAGCTCATACTGGAGCTCCAACATGTCTGGAATGGCAGCACTCAGCAGCGGGGTGGCCTCATTCAGGCCACGATAGTCCACAGTCATTCTTCATTCTCCATCAGACTTATGCACAGGCCAGATGGGGCTGTTGAAGGGTGAGTGGGTCTTGCTGATCACCCCTTGGCTCTCCAGCTCATGGATCATCTTATGGATGGGGATCACAGAGTCTCAGTTCGTTCGGTACTACCGATGATGCACAGTTGTGGTGGCAATTGGCACTCACTGTTCCTCAGCCATCAACAATCCCACAGCAGAAGGGTTCTCTGAGAGACCAGGTAATGAGTTCAACTGTTTAGCCGCCTCTATCTCCGCAGCAGCTATTCCAAAAGCCCATCTATGCCCCTTGGGGTCTTTGAAATACCCATTCTTGAGATAGTCAATGCCTGAGATACATGGGGCATCTGGACCAGTCACAATGGGGTGTTTCTGCCAGTCCTTCCCGGTCAAGCTCACCTCAGCTTCCAACACAGTCAACTCTTGAGACCCTCCAGTCACCCCAGAAATGGAAATAGTCTCTGGTCCCACATGTCAAGAGGGCATTAATGTGCACTGAGCGCCAGTGTCAACTAAAGCCTTGTATTCTTGTGGGTCTGACGTGCCAGGCCATCTGATCCACACAGTCCAATAGACACGGTTCTCCCTTGCCTCTACCTGGCTAGAGGCAGGGCCCCTCTAACACTGGTCTTGGTTGGGGCCATGGCAACTCTTTCCCTGTGAATACATTTGGGAGGAACCTTCTAGCGGGTCAGATCCTTGTCCATGAGATACGTGTACTGCACTTACTCTCATGGGCTTCCCTTTTTTTCTCTCCTTCAGCTCTTGTACTCGGGTTGCTAGGGCACGGGTAGGTTTCCTGTCCCACCGTCTCATGTCTTCTCCATGATCGACTAGTTCTTGGGGTCTGTCCTCTCTCTCTAACTGGGGAATGTCTGACTCTGACTTCAGAGGCTCTGGTTCTCACTGGTGCCACATGGATGCTGTTTTCCTTCATCTCCTCTCTAAGTTTCTTCTGTTCATCTTGTACTTCTGTAGTCAGTGCCTTGAGGCTTTCAACCATTGTCTCTAAAGTGGAGATATGGGCCTGTAACGGGGTGTAGACCATGCTGTCAAACATCCTGAGTTTATTCACTACAGAGCCCACTGTCTGTTTCCTTCTGTAGTGGTTTGAACCAGGTTTCCCCCCTGAAGCTAAGAAAGTGGTTAAACCCCAGGGGATGGTGACCCCTGGAAGTTTTGAAGTTTTGTCCAATGGGCACTTCTGCGAAATGTAAACATACCACAAGCAATGAAAGAGTCCTTTTCCCCACAGGCAGTCTTGAAAGCAGAATATCTCCCTCTGAGATGGGTCAGTCTCTCTCTCTCAGTTGTCCATCAGCATTTTTGAACAGTTGAGACTGATAAAAGCATGGCCCAGTGAAAACAAATGAGGATGAATTCTGAGCTTTGCATGTGGCAACTAATAAACTTCTTTACATGGCCTATGTTTATTACACATTTACAAACCTATGCTTATTAAACATTATAGTGAAGCCTTATATTCCAAAATAAAACACAAAGTAATTCTTAGATGGTAAACAGCAGCCTCCCCCCCAGTCCCAACTGATAATTTCCTCAAACCAAGAGTCAAGCTGAAACAGAGCAAGGCCTGAAGGGTTAACTCAGAATGCATACTCTGAGCAAAGAAATAAAGAACCAAGATTCAAGGACTAGTGGAAGATAACACTTTGCCAAAGAATGCTGACACACTGACACAAAAAGAACATAAAGTAAGAGCATAAGGAAATAAAGAGCACCAAAAATGCTAACACATACATAAATAGATGTAAGGAAGGAACACAGAGAGATAAGGGGAAAGAGAAGGACCAGAGTCCAGAAACTCCTGCCAAATACATGTTGGAGTCAGCAGAATTGAGGAAAGTTCAAAAGTTTACCTGAGGGAGAAGAGCAAAATGACGACCCCTGAGGCTGAAGTAACAGGATGTACCACTGAAATTCTCCCCAAAATGATGATCCCACCCCTGACTCTGCCCTAACTCTGCCTGCTATGAATATTATAACTAGATGTTGCAATAATATGAATATGCATGTGTAGTGGTTTGAACCAGGTTTTTTCCCCCTGAAGCTAAGAAAATGGTAAAACCCCAGGGGGTGGTGACCCCTGGAAGTTTTGAAGTTTTGTCCAATGGGCGCTTCTGCAAAATGTAAACATACCACAAGCAAACAGAAGAGAAGGTTAGTTGTAGTTGGTGGTAGAAGAAGTGGCCATGTTGTACGAGCCACGAGGAGAAACAGCAGCAAGCCCACTGGGGGCTGGGCTCCCCCAGCCCCCAGCGGGGCCTGCGGGGACCTGGAACAGCATAAAGCTGGGCTAGGTGCCTGCAGTTGAGAGCTAAGGAAGTTTTCTCCACTGTGAGTGAGCAGAGACAGCAGCGGCAGAAGCAACGTCCAGAAGCGATGGCAGAGAGCCAAAAAGATAAGAACGCAGCAGAGGCGGCTTGCAACCAGGCAAGCAGACACAGAGATGTCTAATGAAGAGAGAGAGAGCTGAGAGAGCAGCAGGGAGAGAGGAAGCTGGGGTAAGAACTGGAATAAGACCCCATACCCCTCTGAGACCTCCGAGAAAGGAGGGACATGGACTCCTATTAAGGAGAGGAGCCTTGGAGTGCTGCAGCACCAGAGGGAGTAAAGGAGCTAAGAAGCTCGGTTGTTCTGAGAGCTCAACCAGGACAGTGTGTAGGAGATTGACCTTGGAACCCTCCCTTGCTGCAAGCTACAAAGAAGCTCGCAGCCATCTTGAGGCAGGGCACAGAAGCTCTGCAAGGGGTTTGAGTCCCCTGAAGATACCAGACCGTCACGAAGACCCCCTGTGCTTTGTGGTATGACCGTGGTGGAACGACCTTTGTCTGGGGTGAACGTAGCCCATGGAAGACCCCTTTGCCTGCGTCGAGGGGCCGAGAGAGGCTTGGATACCCCCCTCGTGAGTGCTGGCAGAAATCCAGCTATCAGCTGCCGCATGTGAAGAGGACAGATGACTGCTGCTGTAGAGAAACTGCTGCTTTGAGACTGGAAAGGGATCTGTCCTTCTTCCCTCCTGGACTTTTATTTGGAGGGGAGAAGAGATCTGATCCATTGTAAATACTGATCTGTCATGGTAGAGATAGTTGAGATCGTGTATATAATATATTGTAGTATTTATTTATTTGTACAGTCATTGTAATATATTCCCTTTTCCCCACTTTGAGTCTGGTGTTTTGTCTGGAAAAAAACATCTCACATTGGGTTGAGATGTGGAAGGGGGCTTAGAATAGGGAATTAGATTTTGGGGATCTCAAACCGTGACAACATGAAAAAATGATGCAATCTCTCACAAAAATTGTATAAATAGTCTGACTTTTCACTGATTGCTTCGGAACTCTTTGTCCAGCGCGAGCTGGGAGTTTCCCAATGTTGCCTGAAATAAATACCTCGCTGCTTAAAGACTAAAGATTTTCTCTGAGCAGTTTCATTGTGCCTTTTGGGGCACAAAATCAGCATCACAGCTCACAAATCAGTTATACTTTACTTTTCACCTGTGACAGAAGACTTCTCAAAATCTGCTTGCAAAGTTGTGATATGTCAAAGTCTCCGACCTGAAAAAACAACTAACATCCCTGGCTGCATCCAACAGAGCCAAAGCAGAGCCAGCAAGAGAGCCCTGTCCTGGCAGCCCCATGATGCCATCACAGGGTGGGCTGGGGCAGCACTTGCAAAAGGGCCTGGGATAATCAATCTCTGCCAAGGTTCTGCTGCATTTTCTTCCAAACACAGAGAGTGAGATAGCCCAGAAGCTTGGCACAGCCCTCATGTCAGCCATGTCAGCCAAAGTGGGAGCCATGTCTGATCTGTTTGTGGATTCTGGGCAACTCAAGTTGGTCACTTCTTGCTGTGACTTCCCAGTGGTTTCAAAGAAAAGATCTGTGTAAGGGGATATATTAATTTAAATTCAAGTGTGTCTTGTTATTTTGAAACCATTTAATACCTTGCTGTGATGCAAAAGTCATTACATTATAGAGTTGCCTGTGATGACTCAGGAATTCCTTCCTGTGCTTTTTTCTTATTTGCCAGATAAACTTATTTATTTATTAAGGTTTAAACATTGCACAGCACCAGATACACACTCTCTTAAGACCACTAAAAATGCAAGTGTCCAGTTAAATCTGTCCAATAAAAAATATTTAACATGGTTCATAGATCTCTATCTGAGATAGTACAGTCTTGCAGACTGACTTGCTTTTTACATTTATAAGGGGAAAAGATCAAGGTTTGCTTAGACAAAGAGAGAGGACAGGTGCTTCCAGGTAGACACAAAAAGCTCCTCAACCCAGCAGCTACTGATCTGAGAGCAGATCTGAAGATGCCTTTTCACACTTTTCATCTCTCAAGTTAATACCAAATACACATTTACAGTTTTATTCCTCAATGAGAATAATCCTGGCACTTTTTACTGACCGCAGACTCAAAGGTGGGTAACACCAAATGGATTCACTTTGTATGATGTGGTGAAGAAATAAAAAACGAAACAGAGGCAAAAGCACTACCAAACTTCAAAACAGTGCATCAGAAGAGGCACTAAGGTTTTCTGTTCACTGCATTTCCAATTCAAGTATAATTTTCTTGAAACCTGCTGACAATCAAAGAGATGATGGCTGTTGTATATGGACGTTTATTTCTCTTGGTGATTCTTTTCACTTCTAAAATCTTGACAAATGCAGGTGCTAGGCCAAAAGAACCTAGTATGAGTTATTATTCTATACTGAGACCAGTGAAGAAACTGCCATAGACATATCTTCTAGGATTAGAGCTATAGCCACAATAAAGAGTACATTCACAATGTAAGACTAGAGTCATAAACGTGGGCAATATGCTGTCCATATATGTTTGAGTCTGCAGTACAGAAATACTAGCTAAACATAGATGATCTGCCAAATGAGACAACTGTTCTACAGAAAGACCTGTAGAACTTCAGAGAACTCAGATTTCACTGCACCATTGTCCAAGGACAGTGACTTCAGTCAGGATTCAAAATCCATGTTAGCCATGAGGAGTTATCTAAAATGTTTACAGGCTTATCAATTCTCTCCTTAGTTATGAACCTCCAAACCAATATATCACTGAAGAACACAAGATTTGTCCTCACAGGGCTTAAAGACTCATCTGTCTTTCAAGGTGTTGTATTATGCTTTATTTATTTTAGGCGCAGTTCAGAACAAAGCACTCAAGCAAAATATGAAACAAAAGCAAATTCTTATCTCACAGGGCTTTTTAATCCATTCATGCCCTATAGCCTAATAAAAACAAGAATGGACAATGGTTTATTTCTCTTTCCCTCAGTTTCAAACTGATCTAGATGACAAACGTATACTTTCAGCGATAACATATCTACGTTGCATGGCAATAAACTTTTGACCCTTGGCACTTCATTTAGATATGTTGGGGTCAAAAGTCTGGCAGAAATATCTTTGCTGATACATATTTCACAATGATCAATATGAGAAGTAGAAAGGAAACAAAAGGCACTGAATAAAAATATAAGAAAGCCAATAGCAAGCATGATACACAATCCTGTAGGGGCCTCAGAGTTTATCATAGAATAATAGAATATTCTGAGTTGGAAGGGAACCACAAGGATCATCTCAGTCCAACTCCTGGTCATGCACAGGACAACCCCAAGAATCCTGCCATGTGCCTGAGAGCATTGTACAAGCACTTCTTGAATTCTGTCAGGCTTGGTGCTATGACCACTGCCCTGGGGAGCATGTTCCAGTGCCTGACCACCCTCTGGGTGAAGAACCTTTTTATAATATCCAGCCTAACCTCCCCTGACACATCTACATGCCATTCCCTCGAGTCCTATCACTGGTCACCAGAGAGGAGATCAGTGCCTGCCCCCCTGCTTCCCCTCATGAGAAAGCTGTAGACTGTAGTGAGGTCTCCCCTTTGTCTCCTCCTCTCTAGGTTGAACAAGCCAAGTGACCTCAGCTGCTCCTCATATGGCTTCCTCTCTAGACCCTTCACCATCTTCATGGTCCTCCTTTGGATGCTCTCTAATAGCTTGATATCTTTCTTATATTGTGGCACCCAAAAACTGCCCCCAGGACTCGAGGTGAGGCTGCCCTCTGCCCTCGAGGGAGTCAACAGCTCCTCCCAATTTAGTATCATCAGCAAACTTACTTAGTATCCCTTTGCGTCCTGTGTCCCAGTCGTTTATGAAGACATTGAAGAGCACTGGCCCTAAGATGGAGTCCTGTGGAACCCCACTAGTCACCAGCCTGATGTGACTCCATTCACTACAACCCTTTGGGCCCACCCCATGAGGCAGTTGCTCACCCATTGCATGGTGGATTTATCCAGCTGTGGGCTGGACAGTTTGTCCAGAAGGATTCTGGGAGAGACAGTATTAAAAGCTTTACTGAAATCCAAAAATATGACATCAACTGGCTTCCCTTGATCAACTAGGTGGGGAATCTTGTCATAAAAGGAAATCAGATTTGAGAAGCAGGACTCTCCCCTCATGAAGCCCTGCTGGCTGTGACCAATGACTGCATTGTCTTTCAGGTGTTTTTCAATACCTCCCAGAATAATCTTCTCCATAACTTTACCAGGCACTGAAATGAGACTGGCAGGCCTATAGTTTCCAGGGTCATCCTTCTTGCCCTTCTTGAAAACTGGGGCAACGTTAGCCAGCTTCCAGTTAACTGTGGCCTCTCCGGATTCCCAAGACCATTCAAAAATTGTTGAGAGGCATCACGATGACATCAGCCAGCTCTTTGAGTATTCTCAGATTAATCCCATCAGACCCCATAGATTTGCAGGGATCCAGCTGGAGCAGCAGATCCCGCATAACTTCAGGGGCAACTGGGAGTTGATCATTCTCACAGACATAGTCCTACAACTCAGGGCACTGGGACTCCCTTGGTCCGTCATCAGTGTTGAAGACAGAGGCAAAGAAAGCATTAAACGTCTCCATCTTGTCTACATCCCTGTTTGTGAGGTGACCATTTTCATCCTGTTGTTTCTGCACTGCTTTTACCATAAATGTATTTTAAAACCTCTTTTTACTGTCCCCCCACAGTTCTGGCAGCTTCGGCACTTAAAATTACATTGATTTAAAATGGGATAATTTTTGTTTCCCTAAGTTCTATTATTTTAATCACTTACTTATACACAAACTTCAATTCATTCTAATATGGCAACACAGTCAAACTCTCCATTTCCTCTCTTCACCAAGATGTCTTTCTTCCTGATTTGCCTATCAGATTCTCTTCCTTCTTCCCAGTTTTCTTCTGCATTTTACTTTCTCACCTTCTCTTCACATCCATTTCTTCTCTCTTGGTCTACATAGCAGTCTAAAAGGGCTATAGTTCATTATGCTAAATGGAAAGAGTTTAAAAATCCCACCTTATTTATTTAAACATTGAAAATCATGTCTCAACATATGTTCCTACAGATGAGTTTTTTAATCAAAATGGTAAATATCTTTCAACTGAAATATTTTTATATAGTCTTAGTGCATCCTGGAAATTGTAGTTGAGAAACCTTGTGTCCTCTGTGGATTAGGTATCCCATATTTAACACAGTGGCAAACCATCCTGCACATGATACATCACCCAAGGCAAGTAACCAACACACCAAACACACATTTCATTACAAAGACATAATAAAAGGAACTCTAGAGGGAAAACAGGAGCAGAAGCTCCATGGGAACCACCATGGAATATGTCTTGAGCTGATGGGAGCTCAACTCTCACCCTTTGGGCTGCTCCCTGCTCCAAAGTTCCCAGGTGAATTCACGCAGTGCTGGCAGTTGGATGTTTAGAGAAGGGAGGGTCTGAAAGTAGTGGCCTAGGGTCCCATCTGGGATGCTAAACTGTTAAAGAAGCTGTCATAGTTTGAAATTAGCCCCCCTGAGAGACTGGGGGGGCTCAGAGGTGACTGGGTGCCAGGGCAGTGTTCCCTGGAGAGCCAATCACCATCCACGTTGTTCGCTTCTGCTCAAAATCATATATCACAGCACTGGAAGCTGTTAGAAGTTCAGTCAGTTGTTTTGCTGTTGGTGTCTGCTGCCTGTAAGTGGAGAAGACCAGGGGGTGGCTGGGCTCCCTCTAACTCTGCCTAGGCCAGAGTTAGAGACAGCATTGGAATGAGTACATGTTTGTGAGGGATGCGACTCACAAACAACTGGTAAGTGGGAGAGAGAGAGGCAGGCCCTGCGGCCAGGCCCTCTTCTTCTTTTCCCCCCACCTTTGCAGCCAAGCTGCAGAGGAGGGCTGTTTTTTTTCCCTCTCGCTGTTTAGTGAGAGTGGATGCGAGGCTCAGCATTGGAGCAGAGCCAAGTGGACGGGCTGGAGAAGGCTCGATTGCTAGGGAGAAAATCCCAGGCAAAAATTGAAGACGGATCCCAGAGAGAGAGGGGCCCGGAGGATGTCTCTGCCGTGAACTAAAACACAGGACAGCCGGAAACCCGAAGGAGGAATCAGCATTCCAGGACACAGATGCTTGATAAGCTGAACTACACTGCAGCAGCCTACGAACCGAGGTATGACACCGAGAGGGAAAAATCACACAGCAGCAGAGGAGCAAGGACTTAAAGCTATCTTCTTGGACTTTGTGAGGAGAGAGCCTGCAACAAGCAGCCGGAACTTGGTGAGGGGGGAGCGTTCAAGCCCAGAACACTCTCACGGCAAAGACTGTGTTACATATCAACCTTGAAAAGCTGCTCCTGGACTAAAGTAGTTAAAAGGAGGGGCTTGAAAAAACTGACAGACAGAAATGTCATATATATATATATGCTTTTAGTTTGTACAGTATATTTATTTGTGTAAATAAATGTATATACTTCCCCCTTCCCCTACAGAAGCCTCTGGTCTGAAAGTTTCTCTCCGGTGATAGGATAAATTGTAGGAAGGGGTGGGGGGAAGCCTGAGAACTGGATTTTTAGATTTCTAATGTAACTCAAACTGCCACAGAAGCCTTCCTGTTTGACCACTCAGGAGGCACTCTGGCAGTCATATTCCCACCACCAGAGACTTTAACTGCTGGGACTAAAGCCACTTCACAGAGGGTGGCTCCACTCGACTCCCTACACACACCATACTCACAGAGTCGGACCAGGTTTCCCATAGCAGAGTCTCAGACCTCTGGATCCTTAAAGCAATTTAATCATGGCACAGTAACACAGATACAGCTTGAGCTCGGTGCATCCGGGAAGGGACCCTGAACCAAGGAATCCCTGGGCTTTTGTACCCTTATAGTCTACCTGCCTGATAGTCTGGGGTTTTCCTGCTGAGTCATCGGCTCCTGCTGTGTCTGTGAGTGGCAGGTCACCTGGCTGGCACCACAGGTCCTGTGACCTTTGTTATGCAAAGAATTGGTGCCAGGTCATGGCCTCTTGCCTGGGGCTCCAGCCATTTCCTGCCACCCAGAGCTCAACTGCAGCTCAAACTGGAGCTGCCCGAGTTGCCCACACTAAATGTATTCCTCAATATTATCATGAAAAATCACTTTAATTGAATTTAATTATGAACATATTTAATTCATCATGGGTAGACTTTGCGAACAATTGTTCTTGGGGTACCCAGTCCTCTGAGCTGAAAGACAGAGACAGGGAGCAGAATGAAACCCTCATAATCCAAGGAAAAATAGTCATCAACCTGCTACACCATTTAGACACATGCAAGCCCATGGGGCTGGATGAGCTCCACCCAAGGGTACTGAAGGAGCTGGTGGAATTGTTCACCAAGCGACTTTCAATCACTTACCAGCAGTCCTGGCAAAACAGGGAGGTCCCAGGTGACTGCAAGTTGGCAAATGTGACACCCATGTACAAGAAGGGTTAAAAGGAGGATCTGGGGAACTACAGGCCTGTCAGCTTGACCTCAGTCCTGGGGAAGGTCATGGAGCAGATCATCTTGAATGCCATCATGTGACACATACAGGACAACCAGGGGATCAGGCCTCACCAGCATAGGCTTATGAAAGGCAGGTCTTGTTTGACTGACCTGTTCTCCTTCTATGACAAGGCTACCCGCTTAGTGGATGAGGGAAAGGCTGTGGATGTGTCTACCTAGACTTCAGTCAAGCTTTTGACATCATTTCCCACAGCATTCTCCTGGAGAAACTGACTGCTCATGGCTTGGATGTTTGTACTCTTCACTGGATAAAAAACTGGCTGGCTGACCAGGCTCAGAGAGTGGTGGGGAATGGAGTTAAATCCAGTTGGTGGCCAGCCGCCAGTGGTGTTCCACAGGGCTGGGGCCAGTCCTGTTTAGTATCTTCATCAATGACCTGGATGAGGGTATTGAGAGCACCTTCAGCAAGTTGGGTGAGAGTGTTGATTTGCCTGAGCTTACAAAAGCTTTACAAATGGATCTGGACAGGCTGGATCAATGGGCCAAGGCCAATTGTATGAGGTTCAACAAGGCCAAGTGCTGGGTTCTGAACTTGGTTCACTGTAGGAGGCGTGTTTAAGGTACAGGGGATGTACCAGGGCAAGAGTGCCCAAGGGAGCATGCGCCAACATAGACAACCTTATTGGTCAAAGAAGTCAAATGGCTTTAAGGGATAAAACCAGCGTCGAATTTGAAATAAAGCCTCTTTGTTCACCATCTCACGAGGAGCTTGTTTTTCCTTATTATATAAGGACGTGTGCACCCTACATATGGCGCACCCGAACTAGGGACTTTGAACTTATATTAAGTCAGTTTAGCATATCCTGAATCAGGCAAAAAAACTTGGTAATTCCGATATCATAAGCGTTTTCCCTCTGCCATCATCTATCACTACATGGATGATATTTTAATTAGCATGGCCACAGAACATGAACTGCAAATTGTTGTTACTGCTCTGACTAATGCTGTCCAAGAAGCAGAGTTGCAGATTGCAGCAGAGAAAATCCAGCGATCTCAGCCCTGGACTTATCTTGGATGGAGGATCACACAGCAAGAAATTTCCCCACAGCCACTGCAGCTCGAGGTAAAGGACACTTTAACTTTACATGAGTTGCAAAAACTCCTGGGAGCCATAAATTGGTTAAGGCCTATTTTAGGCATAACCACAGAGGAGCTACACCCTCTATTTGTGCTGCTAAAGGGGGACTCCGACCTAACGTCTAACAGGTCTCTGACAGCAGAGGCAAAGCACACGTTAGACATTTGTGCCAAGGCAATAGAGAATAGGCAGGGCAGAAGGAGAAATCCTGAACTGCAAATCTGCCTAGCCTTAGTTCCCAGCAGGTACCAGCCATTTGCAGTCTTGTTTCAGTGGGATCAGACTGAGAAAGACCCGCTGCTAATTCTGGAGTGACTCTTTCTGCCCCACACACCACCTAAGACTGTGTGGACCATTAACGAAATGTTTGCAAAACTTGTCATTAAAGGCAGAGGACGACTGCAGGAGCTGGACGGAAGGGATCCTGCTATCATCTACATCCCAGCTACGAAGGACAATTTGGATTGGATGCTGGCTGAGGACGCAGGATTTCAAGCTGCCTTGGCAAGTTTTGATGGTGACATTTCGGTCCATCTCCCTAAACACAGATTCTGGGCAGAAATCGGTAATTTACCTTTAAAGGCCACTGCCAGATGCAAAAATGAACCAGTAAAAGGCCTCACAGTCTTTACAGATGCATCTGGGAAAACACAAAAAGCTGCAGTGACCTGGGTAAACCCTGATACAGGACAATGGGAATGAGAGGTACAGACCATGAACCAAGGCTCTGTGCAGGTTCTGGAACTGGCTGCCATTCGTATTGCCTTGGGGAAATTTTCTGAACAACCTGTTAATATTGTTACTGATTCTTGTTATGCTGCAGGGTTAGTCTCACGTCTGGAATGTTCGTTTCTTCGAGATGTCTCTAATCCTCATCTGTTATTTGAAATGCATTCTATTTGGGTTCTTATCAATCACAGAAAGTTTGATTTCTACATAATGCACACCGGGTCTCACACTGACATGCCAGGGCCAATAGCTGAAGGGAACCGGGAGGCTGACAAAGCAGCAATGTTTAACACCATACCCAGGGTCCTAGAGCAAGCAAAATTGTCCCATTCATTTTTTCATCAGAATGCACGGTCTCTAAAGAGACAATTCAAAATAACGATTAATCAGGCTCGAAAATTTATCATGACATGTCCAGACTGTCAGAAAATCATACCCATGCTGTCTCAGGAAGGTGTTAACCCCAGAGGGTTAATGGCAAATGAGATCTGGCAAACAGATATCACACACATCTCTGAATTTGGCACATTAAAATATGTACATGTAACTGTAGACACACATTCACAATACATAACTGCTACAGCACACACAGGTGAGAAAACCAAGGATGTAGTGAGACACTGGCTCAGTTGTTTTGCTACCCTTGGTACCCCAAAACAAATAAAGACCAATAACGGACCGGCATACATCTCAGAAAAGGTAAGAAATTTCCTATTAGAGTGGGGAATTTCACACATCACAGGAATCCCACACTCACCTACCGGACAGGCAATTGTAGAAAGGGCACACCACACACTAAAAGAAATGTTAGCTAGACAAAAAAAGGGGGAGAATCTGTATAGTCTGCAAGAACGTCTGTGGAAAGCTACATATGTTATCAATTTTTTTAAATTGTGATAGTGCTGAAAGAAGCAGGTACGAAAAGCAGCACAAATCTCAGGCGTTTGCCTCTCCCAAACCACCGGTCATGGTAAAGGATTTGATTTCGGGACAATGGACAGGACCCCTAGATCTTATGACTTGGGGGAGAGGTTACGCCTGAGTGGCTACAGGAAAAGAACTTAAGTGGATTCCTTCCAGGTGTGTAAAACCCTATTTAGGTACACAATCACAGCAGCAGGGACCAGAGTAACGCAGAAGTTTTAAAAGAGTTATGTTTATGTTTCAAGTTTACATTAAGGAATGACCAATGTGGTAAAAAGCAGTCTGCAAAGTATCTGTGTGTGTGTGAATGTGAGTGAATGACGGCCATCGGTGAATGAGAAGAGTGAATGAATAAAAGAGTTGTTTGACTGGACAAATATTAAAACACAAAACACCTCACAAAATAACATTACCTCCACCACAAGGTCACTTTAAGAGAATTTAGTTTTGCTAAGCTTAGCCTGTTTTTTAAATAAAGTTGAACTCCCCAGTTATTTAAAAACCCTCAGATTAATAAAAGTTATAAGTTTATACACAGTTAGGCTAAGGCCCCTAAGTTAATAAAGTTATTTCTCCAAGTTGCACTACCCTATAGGAATATAAGAAAGTTTTAAAAGGTTTACAATAGAAGTACAAGGGGCCAAAGCAAGCGATGTGCTGGGTCATTGCGAGCTTTGGTGGTTTACAATGTACTGTTCTGATTGTTTGCACTGTTGTTTTTGCACTGTTTTCGTGACTTCTTTAGATAATTAAGAGGGGGTGATGTAGGAGGCGTGTTTAAGGTACAGGGGATGTACCAGGGCAAGAGTGCCCAAGGGAGCATGCGCCGACATAGACAACCTTATTGGTCAAAGAAGTCAAATGGCTTTAAGGGATAAAACCAGCGTTGAATTTGAAATAAAGCCTCTTTGTTCACCATCTCACGAGGAGCTTGTTTTTCCTTATTATATAAGGACATGTGCACCCTACAGTTCACCAACAATCCCATGCAATGCTCCAGGCGTGGGGATGAGTGGCTGGAAAGCTGCCTGGTGGAAAAGGACCTGGGGGTGTTGGTCAACAGTAGCTGAACATGAGCCAGCATGTGCCCAGGTGGCCAAGAAGGCCAATGGCATCCTGGCTTGGATCAGAAATAGTGTGTCCAGCAGGACTTGACAAGTGATTGTCCTTCTGTACTTGGTACTGACGATGCTGCACCTCAAGTCCTGTGTTTGGTTTTGGGCCCCTCACTGCAAGAAGGATATTGAGGTGCTGGAGGGTGTCCAGAGAAGGGCAATGAAGCTGGGGAAAGGTCTGGAGGACAAGTCCAATGAGGAGCGGCTGAAGGAACTGGGGTTGTTTAGCCTGGAAAAAAGGAGGCTCAGGGGGGCCTTATTGCTCTCTACAACTGCCTGAAAGGAGGTTGTAGCCAGGTGGGTGCCAGTCTCTTCTCCCAGGTAACAAGTGGCAGGATGAGAGGAAATGGCCTCAAGTTGTGCCAGGGGAGATTTAGATTGGATATTAGGAAAAATTTCCTCACTGAAAGGGTTGTAAAGCACAGGAACAGGCTGCCCAGGGATGTGGTGGCATCACCATACCTGGAGGTATTTAAAAGACATGTAGATGTGGCATTTAGGGATGTGGTTTAGTGGTGGACATGACAGTGTTAGGTTAATGGTTGAACTCAATGATCATAGAGGTCTTTTCCAACCTTAATGATTCTATTTAATGTAAAGGAAAATATTTGTGCAAGAACAACTAGATGGATGCTGCTTCACTACCTAGAGTTAGGTTGAAAATGAGAAGAATTTCTAATAATCAAGTCAAAGGTGTCTTTCAATGTAATTAATTTACCTTATATGGAGCTTTATACATCTACTAAGTGGATTCCACCACAGAGTTACCCAGAAATACCTTGGATTCAATGCTACTAAATCTATTCCATTTGATATTCAAAGTTTCAGCCAGTTATCTCACCAGAATACATCATCTTCAGTAAGTCCATCTCATTCTCAGCAGTATTATTAGGTAGGTAAACCCCAAAGCATGTCTAACACATGCCTGCTCCCTTCCCAGTTCTTATCTTCAAGAGTGAGGAAGTGGTTGCTTAGTTATCACAATTACCTGCTTTAGCAGATATGGATAGTTGAAAGTCATAATACCATCATTGATGCTCTATGGTGATTAATATTAAGGCTAAGGAAAATTTTTTATAACGAATTCTCAACCTGCCAGCTATGACCAGAGTCTAGTAGGAGCAAAACTCCTCCTGAATCCTTTGCTGGTCTGCATGCAGTAAAGGTGTGCCTTCTCCTAACTCTGCAGCCATACAGTGAGAGATTGTCTTAATGTGCTTTCTGCATAAAAACATGAGTCTCAAGGAGCAAATGTTACAGTGTGTATCACACCTCAGGCATCAGAGGAACACCAGAAGTTATATGCCTAATGAAATCCACACCACACCACAGGGGAAGAAGGCAAGATGCTCATGGCTTTCTCTATCAGAACGTGTAGGACATACAGCTATGTCTGGGGTGAGAAATGTATAAATACAAGGGATGAAACAAAACAAGCTAAAAACAAGGGGGAGTGAAATGCTCTGACTTACAGGGAAGATATGTGGAAACAAAGGTGGTAAGTTACAGTGGTACTGAAAGATTTCACAGTTAAATAAATGTTAGATTCCTGAGAAACCAGCTTCATATTGTGGTTAATTTGACTTAAACAGTGGGCTGCCACCAAAAAGACATCCCTTTCTCTCTCCTCCTCTCACCACTTGCACTGCTCTTAAGACCTAGTAAACCATTTCATCTCTCCCCTTGTGCTGCCTCTAATGACTGCAGCTTTTACTTTTACTCTTCTGATTCTCTCCCTGATTCTGTTGGTGGGGGAGTAAGCAAGCAGCTTCGTGGTGCTTGGTTGCTGGGTGGGGTTAAACCACAACAGTGTTGAACAAGTACAGGCAAAAAAAAAAAGAAAAAAGAAAAAAGAAAACACAATGAAGCTTTCTAGGCAGATAAATGGACAGCCTTATAATTTTCACACTAGTCACAGCAGGCAAATATACAGAGTTCAGCTGTGGGAGCAGAGATCATCTGGTGCTGAAATTGCAACTATCTTGCTGCCTAAACTTCAGATATTATAATGATGTCAAGCTTTGACAGTTCTGATTTAATATTGATAAAGCACCATGAACTAATTCATTTCAGAATACTATTATGAAGTAAAGTAACATTATTCCCATACAATAGTGGTGAAATTGAGGTACCTAAAGAATTGATAGTTAAAACATTGCTTTCTGGCTTTCAGACACACTATAGACTTGTTTTCATAGGCACAAAATAATACTTTCTGCAACAGACTGAACTCACCACACTGTTCATTTGTTCTGTGACCATACAAAGATTAAGGATGTGACAGCTGAGAGGCACAAATAATGAAAAATAACATTTTCAGTTTTTGCCAATGCATACTATATACTACAAAACAGGAACTCTGTTGCTAAAAGCATACTAACCTTTCATCCAAATCTCTGCTGTAAAGTCACTGTGTAAACAGCTAGGCATATG
Organism: Pseudopipra pipra; assembly: GCF_036250125.1. Classification (NCBI taxonomy): domain Eukaryota; kingdom Metazoa; phylum Chordata; class Aves; order Passeriformes; family Pipridae; genus Pseudopipra; species Pseudopipra pipra. The sequence goes on from NC_087580.1 coordinate 43,223,488, forward strand.
GAAAAAGTAGCCTTTCAAAAAATCTTATATGCTCAATTAGATTAATTTTGGCAACATACTATGATGTCCTACTGTCAGGGGTGACAGCAGGTCTGTCAGCACCTTGGCACATACTGACGAAGCAATAGATGTTGACCAGATCAAAGTATACCCCTGAGATGGACTGAAAGAGAGGACTGAAAATGGAGGCCCTGATCCTGACAACATACTGATGCATCCTGAAGAAGCTGTCCTGTGGGAACAGAGAATACTGTCTCATGAGAACAGGAGCACTGTCTCATGAGAACAAGGACCTGTTTTGAATTAGAGTAGTTGGGAAGAACATCAACATGAGAGAAAAATAAGAGCAGGTGCTCGGGACTGTTGTGGGAAAGAACTGGGCTGTTTTGAGAAAGAACAAAGTTGTTGTGAGAAAGTAGAGTTTAGAAAATGCACCTATTAGCTGTAAGAATTCTGGTGTGAAAGTTTGAACTGTCCTATCCGTGTGCATTACGTGTGTTCAAAAACTGTACTTAAGGGGCTGCGCAGCAGCCCCAGCTGTCCCTGCTTTTTTCTTGGAATAAACTTTACTGGAACCTTTTTTCGTGTCGCTTTGGCCGTTCCGACACTTTCAGCGACATCCTACTAATACAGTAATCCCTCTGAAACTGATAGTTTCCTTCTCCAAAGCTATGTTCAGCACACAGAGGTTCCCCACAAGTATGTCAGTCTGTCTTTCTGCTCTCACACACAAGACCTGTGTGATGCTGTGCAGGATGGTAGCAACTGCAGCTAGAGGAATGTTGCATAGTGCTAGGTGCATTTGTCCCCCATCAAGTTTCAGGTCTCCACTGAGGCACAAAAAAATCAAAGAAAGCCAAGACAGCAGAAAGCAATGTGCAAGAGAGAAGGACTTAGAACAAAAGAGTATCTGTATTGGGCATTTGAAGTGTGTATTTCTGCAGATTAAAAAATGCATATACAACTGAAAGCATAACAAAAATTTTACAGCAGCATTCAAACACCTTAGTTAAAACCTATCAATACAAAGAAAAGGAGATAACATAAGCAAACACTGAAAATGCTGTCTGTAGTTCTGTGGTCAAATTGGTATGTATAAAACACGTGAATTCTGTTTTGCCTTTATGAACTGCCTCTATTTTTATGTCTAACAGCTGCTTTTCACTTTCACAGCATACTAAATTGCGTTCCTTCCACTAAAAAAATCAATTTGTCAGGAAAAAACCACAGTAATTAAGAACTAGTAAGTAATAAGGTTACTTCAACACAAAATGGTTTTTCTGTTTTCTCTGAAAAAGGTGTTATGTTTGGAAATAAATAATTTTCACAACAACAAAAAAGAGTCCAAGCTCCAATTATGCCTTTTGCAATTTCTGAGGCACTGAGGGGAAGGACGTACAGACAGAAGTGCCAAGTTGAAGGTAGGTCGAGAGGTAGGGCTTTCCCAGCAGGCAGGCAAGACTCAAATTTGGGAGTCAGCCTGGTGATGCCTCAGAGTTTTTTTGATTTTTTTTAATTTTTATAGATTTTAGAAGTAGTTGTGTAGTGAATGTAGATTTTAATGTAGCTGGTATCAGTATTTCCAGTAAAAGTAACTACAGCAGCACATAACTCAGGTATCATTTCCACACTGGTCACCATCATCCTCTGACAAGGTGCTGACATTCTCTACCAGCATAATTAACATGCAGTCTTTTACTGTCTTTTACTGTATTATATCCCTTACCCTGTAGCATAATGTTTACACATACCAAACCCCATTCCATATCAATCCCTCTAAATTCCATTAGCTGTTTAGTCTTCTTTTCAAGGTAGAATTGCAGAAAAACACCTTGAGGCCTGCACAACAAGATATCACACAGACACAGCGACCTTCAAGCCCAGAACTTTGGAGGAGCTCCAAGGACTGTATGTGCTTTGAGGAAGACAAATATGAGGAAGAAGGGGTCTCAAACTCCCCCAGACTCAGTTCCTGAAGGGATGTGCTGGGGGGCGGAATGGGGCAGAACCGGGGGTGGACAGAATTGAGATTGGATGGATTTTATTATAAACTCATAGAACCAGTGTCTGAGTGCACGCGTGTGGGTATATATTCCTCTGGGTCTAAGGGCTCATTAAAGCTCCTACTCTCTTTATCTTATCTCCTATTCTAAGTTGGCCTGGAGTCTTTTTTCTCCATGGTCTTTTAGGCAACACTGGACTCTGGCAAAGTGGTTTACACAGACAAGAGCCAGCACAGAAGACCCTGACCCAGGCCCACAGGACTTTTGCTATCAGCAAAGAAATAACCCAGTCAATCTCTGTTTATAATATAGATTAAATTAAGCAAAACTGAGAAACCCATGTTGAACCTACACTTCTACTTGTTTCCTTTACCTCTTGCTTGACAGCTACTTGTTAAAGCATAAATCCACCTTGGAGGTGGAGCTCTGAAAACAAAAGTTAATAAGCAGTTCAGAGCCTGAGGCATCAGCAGCAGCATTGGAGCCTGTAAGGTTACATGGTCCTAAGCCTGGAAGAGTAACAACGGAGTGCCCACGCTCAGGGAACATGTGAAGAAACAAAAAAAGAGTGGTAGCCTCTACAAAATCCAAAGAAACATGAAAATGGTAATTTGCATGACCCAAACTCCATCTCCCAATGACTGTACAGGAGGAGGCTGTGCTAACAAAAGCCCTGCAGCTTTGCTTGTTGTGTCCTTGCATCCACACTCTCTGTCCTGGTTTTGCCTTTTCTCACCCCCACCACTTCACTGGTGCAGGTCCTCCTCCAAAAGTGAAGAGATGAAGCTACTAAGTCTGACCTGTTTCTAAAAAGCCTCTAATGCTCTAAAGTGTGTCCCCTGAAAAACTGCTTTGGTTCTCTGAAAGATCGGGATCTAGCTAGGTAGACATATTAGATGCTGCTTAGACAATAGTGTTTTTTCAAAAACAGAGAGGATGACCAGGTAGACCTGTATACAACAGCCAAGGACAAAGCACTCACCTGGGAAAATCTGACTTCTCTAGAGGAAGTCAGCTGAATTCACATTCTGAGCATCTTTAGAATATGTGATAACCCTTTCCTGTCAGACAAAGCATTACTAACACACCTAAAACTATTTTCACAATGCAAAATGTTTTATATGCATGTCACGACCCACCGGTAGGGGGTGTGATGTCCATTGTAAATTCTCATCAGGCTGAACAAAGACACCAGACCAAGTGTCAGGGAACAATAAATAAACAAATATTTTTTTGTATAGCTGCCTTAACTCCAGCAACTAGCCCACTGTTTAGACTCAAAAGTGTTGGCTAACAAGCCCTTAACTTTTACAATACACTTCTCAAAAGTGGTGCCCTTAATTTTTACAGTACACTTCAATAAACTCTCAACTCCCACAACAAACTACTCAAAGGTGCTGGCTCAGAAGCCACAACACACTTCCACAAGCTCCCCACTCCCACAACAAACCTCAGTACAGAGTACGAGGTAGAATATGATAAATGTGCTTTGCCCAAGCAAAGCAAGGGAGGAGAGAAATAAAAACAGAAAAGGGAGAGAGAGAACAAAGAACATCAGCAGTTTGTAGATCCCGTGTTGGTCCTGCTGCATGGATGGTCCAGAGCTGGGGCAGTGAGACAAAGAAAGCAAAAGTGAGGAAAAAGAAAATGGGGGGGGTCTGATCTGCTTCCTGTATCTGGGAAACCAGATACAGGGCAAGTATGTGTTATGATACAGGTGAGTATGTGTTATGATACAGGTGCTATATGAAATTAATAAATTTAATTCCACAGATACTTTGAGAATGGTTCAAAAGGACAACAAGTCAAAGTTTCTCTGATGCAAATGCCCCGCTGCATTCTTACTAGTACACTGGCACTTGCTTGGTATATTCATCCATCTTCACTTTCAATGGAAAACAAAGTTCTTAGATTTCATACTTCAAGTTGAATGTTTTTATCATGCTGTAGGGATAGGTGCAATTGCACAAGAATTTGTAACGGAAAGCTAGAACTTGTTTTGCTTAGGAAAACTGCAAAATGTCTTCTCAAACAGGTTAGATGTTTTTTTCCTTCCTTCTGCATTTCAGAGAAACTTGCAGGGAGAAGCTGTGAGCAAGATATCTCTCTCTGTGGTATGCAGAGAGATAACATGTTTGCAGACATGTACAAGGCCTCCTTGGGCCAGAGAGGGTGGGGGAGGAGAGAGTGAAGATATAAAAAGCCTTGGAGGAGGTGAGGCATTGCCTTTGGCCCCTGAAGGTCTGATGCATGCTGCATAGTAAAAAAGTGGTCCTTGCATCTGAAATAAATCTTTTTTTTTAATCCTTCCACTGCCTTGGCATTCTTGGGAAGAATACCTGTGTATGTTTACCTTACATATGCTATTTCTCAAGATATCTCTGCAGGATCAATTGCCATTTTACTAGTGTAATTGTGAAGTAACCAGTTATGAAATAATGAAAGCTGAAAGTGGGTCCAGTGACCCAACTTCCCGTCAGCAATGTGAACATATGTTTGTATCAGGAACATAAACATGGCATGTTAAATGTTAAAGAATCCCAATAGA